>NC_056523.1:207074257-207158965 GCF_019175285.1 Sceloporus undulatus
AACTGACAATGATTCAAAGAATGTTGGCTTCATTCTTCATAAAAGCCCCCTTTTCCTGTTTTGAAAAGCTGACATATTTATGGCGAGACTGTAGGATGCAGTTTGTAATTCACTGTTAATAATTATTTACAGTGGCTTTTGTTTTGCTTTGTTTTTTTGGCTGGCTTGGCTGACAAATAGGAAGATTTCACAATTTACTCGAGGCTGTGTGCATTAGGCAAACCCAGGAGTATATTAAATTTGTCTGACTGGAATCAATTTGACAGCAAATAGATCATGGTAAAGAAAACAGTGTCAAAAGGAAAGGCAGGAGAAAAGGACTCAATTTTGCAAATCATTTAAATATCAAATAAAGAAATAGCATGCGATCCATGGGGCCATTAGGGTTTCCTTCCTCCTGAAGATTTTATTTTCAGACTCCAACTTTAACTCTGAATGCCATTTGATAAGCAAATATCCTGTATGCCAGACAGTATAGTAATGACAATCCCAATTTCTCTTCACTATAAATCCTTTAGTATCTGAGATTTATTATTTATTAACTCATTGTCGTTATATCCAGCCTTTCCTCCAGTCAGTTCAGGGTTTCATACATGGCTCTTCCCTCCACCTGCTTTTTACAATTAGTAAAAGGTAGGCTAAGGTAGGATTACCCTGTACGAGAGAGAGAACGAGAGAATGAGAGAGAGAGACTGTGTGACTGGTCCAACATCACTTTGTGATGTTTTACAACTTCGTAAGTCTTGTCCAATAACTCTGACCACAACATTCATGGGTTCTCTTGATGTCACAAGATGGCTCATTTGTCTTTCAGTGATGAAATTCAGAGACTTGGGTTTTTTTTTTTTAAGGAAGTTGAAATGTATGCCAAATGATAGATTTTGCATGTGCATGGTGAGGCTATCATTTCATATATGACTGGAGCTGGTGCAATCTTTAAAATAATAGATAATATTTTGATGCTAGTCATGGTGCTGGGCCAGTACAGTATGTCTTCAGTGGCCAGTATGGTCCTGGTTTTGCAGAGGCAGAACTCATAATTAGGGAGAATCCAGGGCTCTATATTATTGTTATTAACTGCCCTCAAGTCAACTCTAACTCATGGCAACCCAGTCCCTGAATGAGATGTCTCCTATCCTCCTTATCCTCAACTTATCTGCTTAGGTCCCATAGATTCAGGCCCGTGAACTCCTTGATTAAGTCTAGTCATCTAGTGTGTGGTCTTCCTCTTTTTCTACTGTCTTCTTCCTAGCATTATTGTATTTTCTAAGTATTCATGCTTTCTCATGATGTGGCCAAAGTACGACAGCCTCAATTTGATCATCTTGGCTTCTAGGGAGAGTTCAAGCTTGATCTGTTCAAGGACCCATTTGTTTGTCTTTTTGGCCATCCATGGTATCCTGAGCACTCTTCCCCAGCACCACATCTCAAATGAGTTGATCTTTTTTCTTCTGCTTTTTTCACTCTTCAGCTCTTACATCTGTACATGGTGATGGGAAATACTGTGGCTTCGGTGATTCTTACTTTAGTGCTCAGTTGTATGTCTTTACTCTTTAGGATCTTTTCTAGTTCTTTCATAGCTGCCCTTCCTTTTCCCTGTCTTCTTATTTGTTGGCTGCAGTCTCTGTTCTGATCAATGTTTGATCCTAGGTGTGGGAAGTCTTGAGCTATCTTGGTTTCTTTGTTGTTTAAGTTGCATTTATGTATTGAGCAGCATTAGCGATATTGCTATCTTTGTTTCAGATTTCAGTAGAGGGAAGGCCAGTATCCTAGCAAGGCTTATAGTCCTGTGAAATGGGTTCAAGATTAAGTTAGCAAAGCACAGTTTATTTTAAGAGCTTTTTGTTGCCTTTATAAATGTTGTAGTGGGGCAGAACTCACAATCGCAAAATGCCAAGGTTTTTGAGTAATGGGATAAAAATGCTGTTCCACATCCCCCTCAGCCTTCCTTTAAGCTTGCTTGACTAGCTTGGGTGGGTCATGGATTCTTCCTAGCAAGAAAACAATGCTGTGTAAACAGTTCCTTTTGTGAAGCAAAGTATGTTAAGGAGACCTGGTTTTGGACTGGATGGCCCTTGTGGTCTCTTCTAACACTATGATTCTATGACTAGACAGCTAGGAGCCATTTGCTCTACAAATGACCTGTACCTGCTAGAGAGGGAAACTGTTAGAACAGATGTGATGATATAGATCACCACAGACACCTGCATTTTTGGCCTCTTCCTTGAAATGTGGGTCATCAGAACTATAGTGATTAGCACCTGCATCGTTTTATCACTGCATTGGTGATTAGGTCTTAATAGTTCACAATGTGGCTGCGAACCTAATCCATTTGCAAGTTCTAACTAGAACAGATCCATAGAATCAAAGATACAAGAACAGGGACAGAGTTTGGAAAAATTGCTGGCTATGCAAGCTGTGTGATTCTGGGAGCTGTGTTCCCCAAAAATAACTTTTTCTGTGCTCTTGCAGTGGGAAAGTTACTGTAAAAGCTCACAAAATCAGGTTACAAAGAGACATGAGATGAAATTAGTTTGCTGTCACAGTTTTGTTGCAAAGGAATTCTGCTTTGATTTTCAAAAACACTAGTCTGACTACTACCCAGAATACTGCTTCTCTAGTGGACAGGCTGGCCCTTAACACAGATTTGGGATTAGCCTCATACACAAAATAGTGTTGGTACCACCCTTTCTGATACATAGAGAAGCAAGATTATCCTAGCAGCTTCCATCTCTCCTCTCCCACTATCATAGAAGGGCTGCAAACTGTTCTTTTAATTTAATTTGTAGCATTTTTGCTACAAAGGGTTGGGGATTGTGATGTTGGATTTTCTGTCTCATGTGCTCCAAATGTGTTGCATTTCTTTTGAGCACCTAGTGAGTTCAGGAAGTAGCACACATGGCTCTCCTTCGCTCTGCTTCATCATCATAACAACCTTGTGAAAGAGATGAGGCTGAGAGAAGGTGACTTTTTCAAGGTCACCCAGTAGGTTTTGTGTGGACTTGAGCCTAGGTCCCGGTTCAGTACTCTAACCACTATACTTTACTCTAACCACTGTACTGGTTCTTTTGGAAATAACTTGGTTGGCTTTTAATAATATGCCCCTTTATTGCAACAATCACTGTTTGCTTCTGTGCCCCCAGCAGCCAAATGTCTGGAGCCAATTCTCCCAACTCTCTTGCTCTTGGACAGGTTTCTGGAGATGTATGGGAGAAAGATTGCAGGAGACTCTTTACTGAGATACTAACCATTTCATACTTTGAGAAGTGAGGAGGCTTCTTCACACTCTTGATTGCCTATATGTACAGTCTTCCACTCTTCAGGAAAAATCTTATGTAGAGTTCCACGGTACCTATGAAGACTGAGCATAATCTCATTAAGATTTGGATTCTGAAGGCACAGTACTGATTTGAACTCTAGGCAGATCAGGTTGTTTTCCAGTGCACCAGCTCAGGATTTAAATCAGATCTAGTTGGTCTATTCTGCTGGTAGTCATCATCCTGCTTTTTCATGCTTGTCTGGGATCCTCAGCCCCAAACCCAGGCCAGTTGCATTGGCAGGAAGATTTATAGCTTAATGGGAGAGGATATATGTTTGTATGCAAAAAGTTCTGGGTTTTATTCCTAGCATCTCCCCTTAAAGGGGTGGCAGGGCTGGAGGATGGGAGGGGGGGAACAACCCAGAGACCTTGAAGGATCTGAAGGATGTGTTACTATTTAATTAAGATACTTCTATGCAGGCTTTCCTGGTGCATACATAATTAAAAACATAAAATGCACTCAGATCATCTCATTACAATTTAAAAGCTAAAACAACCATCTAAAACATTGGTAAAGCAGAGTGAAATTGTTTTTTTTTAAAAAAAACCTCTCTTAAACAGCAATGGTCCAGCATTTTAACTAAAAAACAGAGCAAACTAGGAACACCTTCAAAGTCCTTTTAAAGCTGGTAAAGAAGGAGCCATATTTAGACTGTTTGGAATGATGGGGGCACTGCCAAAAGGTCTTATCTCTGGTGCCCCCCAAAGTTGGATGGACCAATGATCTGATTCAGTATAAAGCATCATCGGACATTCACACTATGGTCTTCCTAAACAAAGCCAACATCTCATGTTCCTTTTTGCCTCTGCCATTGATCATCTCTCTTCACTACCTCCCAATTTAGATCTCTGATGTATGAATGGTGGCTTCTGCTATGACTTTCTCCATCGTCCTTCTCCATGTCTTCATATTTCTTCTTTCCTATTCTCCTACTATTGATGTAGCACTATCAGTCTTCTCAAAATTGCCAAATATATGTATAATTGTAGACATGAAGGGTAAAAGTACTTTTTATTTCACATGTACATTGATCTGGCAGCTGTTAACTGTCAGAGAACTCCCCTTTCTAGATAAGACGGTCACCAAACATGACTTCTCCTGTTTCAGTCATGAAATGACAGGTAAATCACACATGTCATGAGTCAGTGCAGTCCCCAAAAGGCACAAAAAGTGCAAGCTCAAATGTTTGATTGTTCTTCCTTTGACAAAAAGTACTAAATATCTTTCCCACCCTCTTTCATAAATTTTGAATCATAGGCTATATGATTCAGCTTGCATTGTCTCTCCCTAGTTTAAACATCTTATAGTTGTGTGGATGTTTATTCCTACTGAGTTCAGGAAGACCTATTCACATTTAAGTGTGTATAGAATCACAACCTCAAAATGCAAACATCTAAGAGATTCTCAGTACTCCTGACTTCCATGAGCAGTTAGCCTTTTCCGAACAGCTTTATTTGGTCTGTTACCTGTCAGTACATGGAAGATACTTAAAACAGGACAACCTCTGTAACTGTCTGTTTGAACATACGGGTTGAAAAGATGAGAGACAAGTAGACAAAACAGAAAACAATTCTTTAAAAAAAGAATTCCTTTATTCCCCTCCTTACTTAAAATAATGTAATTTAAGCAAACGAAAATATAAACCCAGGGAGATGCATATATAACTCATACTGAACATTGCTGTGAATTCAGACAGAGCTTCATAAAACCAACAACTGTACAAAATTTTCAGAGATCAATTTTTTCCTGGAGATATACACTAATTTGAAAAGGACTGTTCTGAAGAATTATTTATATGTGTAAGAGGCACAAACCCTCTATCCTTAAATGTGAATCCATAGGACAGGCAGGCCTCATCCTAAAGCAGCATGGGTCCTCAAAAGTAATACAATTTTTCTCCCTCACACAAACACACAAATTGAGGTGTATTTTTCCCTCTCACTCCCTCAAAACCAAGCTTTCTCTAACTACATTAAAACTGCATAGACATTTGATTTTATCTAGTTTGCCCAGGCTTCAAGTACCTTGTATAGTAAGTTTTAGCTGACACTGAGTGTGGCAGACAATTGAGGAACTACTATTCCCAATTAGTAGTTCATAGGAGAACCTAGAAAGAGAGTGCTATCACATTACTAGCTGCCTCACGAAAGGCTTTTAAGGACTATGACTGTCATCCACACATCTCCAGCACATTATGAAGCTGTTGAATTTACTGACTTGTGGCATGAAATATTTCCCCAGCACAGCATACGCTCAAATTCCTGCGTAGGACTATTTTTTTCCCCTTCAGCCTTGCCTTTTTCATTCTTTCCTTGTAAAGATTGGAAGCTATTTCTTTTTATTGATTAAAAATTACTGCTGCTGGATTTGCAAGTAGTGTTTCATATCAGTAGGAAACTGGAGTAGGAAGCGGGAAAATAAGCTAAACTAGAGAAAGGAAGATGGAAAGGGAATTAAGAGGAAAATGTGGAATCCATTTTCTGTAAAGCCACACTGCTGTCACAACTTGTGAATGTCTTCTTAGCAAATGCAAGTTGTTCAAAATTGCCATATGTGAATGTTGTATGTTGCTGATCTTCAGCATGATTGACTCCAGATTCTTGTAGACCCATACATTTGGAAGCCAGGTGTTACCGAGTTTGGTTTTATATAAATTTTGGGTGCCAAGCGATCAAAAATCATGACCCCTGACTGACCCCATCGCAAGCCACCATTACCCTAAAAGTGAGCTGACCATGTAGCCAGCCAGCCCTGCTAGGCATGGTCATAGAAAAAGGTAGATTTAAACCTTAAGAAACCAGTTCTGGGAGTTGCCCTACAAGTTTCGCAGGCAGCCCAAAGAGAAGAGGACAAAGAAGTAGCCTCTTTCCTATTGAGCAAGTGATTGTCTTAAACAGCTCTGCCATCTAGGTATTTGTCTTCCCTGAAAGGTGTCAGACCTCTCCTTTGTATATCCATTGTGTAAGTTTCAGCTTAAACAAAAGATAGCCATCAAGACCTTTGTTCGCCAGGCAGCCATAGCCTGAAGATACGTTTTGCACTATAAATAAGACCAAGATTTCCGCCCTCATTGGGCTTGTTGAGCTGAAGTTCCAAACCTCAGAACCTTGCTTGCTGAGCTGCTGCTCCAGGCTTGAGTTCCTCGAGCCTTGGGCTCTGCTGAAATCACTTGAGCTAAGCCAATGCACACTGTCTCTTTCAGGCCTCTAAGCTTTGCCCGCCGGAACTCAGCTCCTAGCCACCATGGTTACCGCTTGCTTTCCCCGCTCCCTGCGGCCGTGTTCACCATTCACCATCCCTCACATCCGTCTCTTGGAGAAGACTCTTAAGGTAAATATTCCAACGGTGCCTCTATCCTTTCTCCTCAACCTCTCCCCCTCCCTTGCTTTAGCATTGAATGAGTGTGTGCGTGTGTGATCCCTTGTGTTGTGTGGCTTTAATAAATGTTTATATTTTTATTGCAACTCATTGGCATTGGAGTCTGTTTCTTGAGGTTGAATTAGATGACCTCTGGTATACACATAGGGACACGATCCGCTGAGTGCGTTGTTAGGACACACCTCTTGCAAATTTGAGCTAATTTAATTCCCCTAATTTGATCCTTCCTCACACAGGGACCTTGGCACCTCCAGGTATTTGGGGTTCTAGTTCCCATAAGAGCTTATCATTGGTTAGGCTGGCTGAAGCATCTGAAAGCTGAAGCCTTAAAGCATCCAAGGGCCAAAGACTCACCACTGTTGTCTTAAGAAGCTTTAAATCAGGGACAAGCAAAGTATGGCCATCCAATTCTCTTCTTTGGAAAAGTTCATGGGAATACAGAATATTTGCACATCAGACTCAAGCAATCGAAATAAGCTGAGGACCAAGGGGGAAAGTGGGATGAAGAGACATACAGGGAGATTTTAAAAGCAACTGAAAAAGTGGGACAATAGAAAGTTACTTGGGACTGTCCTTGCCAATTCAAGACAGTTGGAGGGTATGCGTTTTATGAACTTAAAATGTGGAAGTATTTTTGCAGAAAAAGATCAGTTCAGTCCCCAGCACAAGCAAACAAGAAAGCTAAGTATACCTTATTCATCTTTCCTTAGAAATGAAGGTTACCCATCCAATTGTTTCATTTGTGTCAGAAGGAGCAGAAAATGCATTATGAGCGGAGCACATTTTTCCCACTGCCATTAGAGCGCTTGTCTAGCTCAAGGACCAAGAACAAACTCTCAGAACAAGTCCCTATACAAAATTCTCCAGGCCAAGGATTTTTTATGAATATCACATAATAAGAGTAGGTTCTTTCTGCCTCTCGAGGCCTATGTTCAAGGCCCCATTGCTATTCCATGGTACTTACTATGTTTTTGAGATGTTATTAACAATCATTTTAGGAAAGAGCCACACTTCCTCTCCTGGATGCTGCTGGTGCAAAATTTACAGGACCGTCATTTCTTAAACCTTTATCTATTCTTTGTGTTCCCTCATGGTTTTTGTGGATTTTGGGACACCCTGGATAGGAACATGTCTATTTGGCCACCTTCCCTTTCTGCTGAATTCCACTGGTTGAGAGAAGGCCATCTGGGAAACCAAGAGATTGTGGACGGCAAAAGGTACATTTTTATGTCCTTACATGACAGTGTTCTGGTTAAAATCCATGCTTTACAATAATGTGATGCATACAGGTTAGTACATGACTGACTCTAAAATGGATACTATCTCCCCCCTCCTGGAGTGTCCCTGTGCTTTACTTTACAACTACACGATAAGAAATCATTCAACAGCCATAGTTTTTTTTTTCCAGCATAGGAATGACCACAGTATGTTTTGGAACTGGGTGTCTCAGCCGTAGTCAGGCACGTCCCTTTGAAACGAACTATGAAAATAAATGTGGGGAAAAATGAATAGATGCTAAACAGATAAACCAATTCTACAACGGAGGCAGATGCAGAGAAAAGGTTTATGTACATGAGATTATGTGACATCAGGTGCTATCTGTGCAGAATTCAGAAGGATATCATTCCAGTTCAACAGCTTCTCTGTCCTATCCTATGCAGATAGAACTGAACATTCTGGATTATATGGAAACCTTCTGTCAACATACTGTACTCCTTCAGGGAAAAATATTGGCCGTGTTTCAGTAACATATAACATTCTTCCACTTGTTTGACTAGACATACCATAAACTCTTTTCTATCTTTCTGCCAAATATTAGAGAATGTCGCTATTTTCCCCTATATAAGACTCCCTCTTGTGGCAGACCATGCCCATTTAGGTCAAATTAAAAATTAGATCAGTTTCACAGATTTGCAGCATCTCTTTAAATGTATAAACCTTACCCGTGAATCTGACATATATTTGATTCCTTACTTAAGAAGTAGCCAGCTGTCATATCAAGGCTCATTAGCAATGCTCAGACATAATCAGTTTAATAAATGTGCAGTAGAGGTTTATTTGTAAGATGTTTTCCCTTTCAGAATGTAGTTCTGTTGTAGTCATGCTGTAATTTCTGCTTTTTTGTATTGAAAAAAATCCAGTTCTCTTTCCATTTGACAAAGCTGGCTTAGCCATTGTACGGAGGGAGGGCTGTTTAAGATCCAACTGGCAATTCCTGTTTGCCACTGAACACCTTCCAGTCCATTGCCTTATCCTTTCTTGAATTCTTTTGCTGAAAACACTTTTTTCTTAAAACTTTAATTCTTTCACAATATGTTAACATCTTCCTTCAGAGAAATCTGCTTATTGCTAGCTGGGATTTCTTTTTACATGTTCATTTCTTTCAGAAAGAACCATTATGTTTTTTTTTCAAAAACAAGTAGTGGTGTACATTTACATCCTTGCGGTGCCTGGTTCTCTTCTTCCACTTATACCCACCATCACTCCAATGGTGCGTCTCTTTGGAAGACTTTCTTAAAGCGGTCCCCCTGCCCTCCAGCTCTGGAGTTCACATCATTTAATGTAAGGAAGAAAAAAGCAGCAAAATATCTCCCAGAAGAAGGCTACCCTCTTCCAACTCACAAATATTGAGAAGAGTAGGAGAATGTATCAAGTTACTGAGTTGGAATTAAAGACTAGCAAGATTGCATGTTTTTAATCATCTGGAAAGGCCATGTGTTACAAGACAAATGTAGACACAGCCTGTTATCTAGTTCAGAGGACTATTAAAGAACTTTCCCCACTTTCCTGCTGTAATAAGAGCACCTATACTTTAACTCTTCTCAATATTTTGAGAGATGTAACCCATCAATAATAATAATAATAATAATAATAATAATAATAATAATAACAACAACAACAATAAGATTTATTTATATTTCCTGCCTCTCCATGCGGATCGAGGTGGGATTACAACCGAGATAAAAATACAAAACATAAAAAGAATATAATGAAACATATATTAATCCGTAACCTTCTCACCATTACAAATAATACAATTCAATAACAGTTAAAATTACATCACTAATTTAGCTTAAAATAAGCAGGATGGAATAAGGAAGAGGAAGCAGGCAATTGGTGGCCTTGCAGATGTTGTTGGGTTGTATCTGCCATTATCCTCAACTATTGGCTATGTTACATAAAGCTGTTGGGAGCCACAATCTAACATCTGGGGTGGGGACGTGTTCGCCACACCTAGGTTAGACCAAGCAATAGCCTGACTCACTAAAACGGGGATAGAAAATTGCAATTCTCCATATTTTTATGGCCTATAACTACATCAGCCCTAGTTAGCATAGCCAATGATAAGGAATTATAGCAGACACATACCAGAAAGAGGGCTGCACATGCCTATCCAACAAAGCACAACACTTGAAAAAGGGAGGTATTTTCTCCTTCCTTTCCTGCTTCACGTTGATTCATCTGGCCAAATATGCAGCTCAGATCTGGAAAACTGCACAAACTTGTCTATATACTTCTCCATTTCTCTTTCTCACTGTTAATTAAAACATAAACTGGGGCTTTTTTTCGGGACCAGCTGGTGGCTACACAGTCAGATACAAAGGGGCTGAAGTCATGCATTCAAGCGAACAAAGGCATTATATCATTATCATTATATTTATTTATATCCTGCCTTTCCCCCAGTTTTGGACTCATGCCGGCTTACAAAATTTAAAAAAAGAGTTAAAAATCTACAGCATACAAGTTAAAAACAATTAAATCACCATAAAACTGCATCCAGTTAAATTAAAAAGAACCATAACACACACTGGCCCAGCATTTTGTAAAGGTCTGTTTTCCCTAAGAAATTAATAAATTCTCAAAGACCCGCTAGAATAGAAAAGCTTTCCCCTGCTTGTTGAAAGATAGTATGCAGTGTGCCAGTCTAGCCTCTTTGGGAAGGGAGTTCCAAAGCCTGGGAACAGCCACCAAGAAGGCCCTGTTTTCCAACCAAATGTATTTGTGAGGGTGGCAAAGGGATGCAGCCAGGATTTTGGGAAGGGGGGGGGTCTAGACTAAGTACCACGATTATAATGGGGCTTGGGCGCAGCAGCACACACCATTCATTGTATTTAACGGAAGGGAGGTCCGGACCCCACAGACACCCCCCCCCCCCAGCTACATCCCTGGGTGGCAGGACAGGGCCTCCCCAGAAGATCTCAGAACATAGGCAGGTTTGTCTGGTATAATACAAATAAACAGGACCTGAACCATATAGTGCTTTATAAGTCATCATTTTGAACA
The DNA here is from genome assembly GCF_019175285.1 of Sceloporus undulatus. Taxonomy (NCBI): domain Eukaryota; kingdom Metazoa; phylum Chordata; class Lepidosauria; order Squamata; family Phrynosomatidae; genus Sceloporus; species Sceloporus undulatus. The sequence continues at coordinate 207,085,240 of NC_056523.1, forward strand.
ATGCCTGGAAATGGACAGCAAGCCAGTGGTATATGTACTCACTTGGAGCTGCAGTTCTCTGTATTGTTGATGTTCTTCTTTACCCGTCTTCAGACAGGGAGAAAGCACATACGTTTTTAATTACCCTAACACAGGGCTCTGTTCTTATTTTCCTGGAAAGCAAGGCACCACATCCAACACAAATGCCAATATCTTTTCTGCCAGTGTAATTATGCTGGTGGAAGAGCAAGAGACTGGAGCAGATGAAAGGGGGTCCTGAGTGCTGAAAGGATAGAAGAACGAAAGGAAAAGCTGCCTCCAATAGATAAAATTGCCCTATTGGCTCCTAAGTGGCTTGTTGCTTTTTACTGACTGCCATACCCTGTTGTTGTTTTTTAAAGAGTATTACATTATAAGACTCTCATGCTGGCACAAATCACCAAATGGATTCTAGGCATAATAAGTATCCTGCTATTGCTAACAGAATAATAATGCAAGAATAGGCTCTAGAGGTATGTAAGAGTGTAATCAAGGAACTCCAGTGTTCACCTCAGTTTGGAAATTGTAAAATAGCTTCAGGCAAGTTTCTTTCTCTAACATTTGCTCATATATATATCAGGATAATAGTACTGACCTATCTTACAAGATTGCTGTAAGATTACTGAGAGACCAACGTGAAGCACTGTACGGCAATAGGGCTCCAATCACACTGCATAAACAATGTAGTTTTACACCACTTTAACTGCCATGGCTCCATCCTGTGGAATCCTGGGATTTGTAGTTTGTTGTGGAACCAGAATTCTGATAGAGGTGGCTAAATATCTTACAAAACTACAAATCTTAGAATTCCATAGCACTTAGCCATGGCCATTAAAAAGCTGTCAAACTGCATTATTTCTGCAGTGCAGATGTAGCCTAGCATGTGCTAATAATAGTGGCTTGAAGGTAATGCTGTAAGTTAAATCAAAGAAGAAATAAACAAGCATCGAATTAGCAAAGTCAACTACGTAATATCAATAACCAACTTTGAGACCAGAAGGAAAGGAAAAAGCAGACTACCTTAGAATTGGTTTTAAATATTTCAATGTCCCCTGAAAACAAAAAGACTGGATATAAAATGAAAGTCATTAAAATAAACAAATTATTCTTCAGCTCTGAGTCCTCTTATTTTCAAACCACTCAATGAATGGAAAGGTAGCAGCTGCAAAACTAGATGAGCACCAGCCTTCTTCACTGTCTCATTCTCCATCAAGTCGTGGCAAAACAGGAAGAATAAGGTTTCCAAAAGCTGAGTCCTGGGTTATAAAGTACCCCGAAGAATGTGCATGGGCATGCTGGAAGAGGAACAGACCAATATGAAAATCTCCTTAACACTAACCCCAACAGAAGTGGCACATTAAAAGAAAAAACAACAACAGATTTAGCTGTAATTCTTGTTCAATGACAATGGTTTCAACTCTGTGTCCACTTCTGCTGCTTTCATCCTCATAACCCATGTTGTTGTTGTTGTTGTGTGCCTTCAAGTTATTTCTGACTTATGGCGACCCTATCATGGGGTTTTCTTAGCATGTGTCTGCAGAGAGGGTTTGCCATGGCCATCCTCTGAGGCTGAGAGAGTGTGACTTGCCCAAGGTCACCCATGGCCGAGCCAGGATTTGAATCCTGGTCTCCAGAGTCACAGTCCTATGCCACACAGGCTCCCATAATCCATACAGGATTTAAACAAAGCTTGCAAAAGTTGCTTCTATGAATGCACTCCCACAATCCCAACACCCAGAGGATTCAGGAAGCTGCTGCCAAAAAAGTAACTTTTTAAAGGTTTGGATCTGCCTGTGGAATTACAGTGGAAGCCTTGCTATTTTGATCAAAACTGGCTGTAGCTGCAGGACTACCTAAGAGTTCTTCCAGTGCTGAACTCTGACACATGCTACTGCATAAGCTTAATTTCTGGTCAATGTAGCAGATGGTACACAGCAGAGAAGCATTTCAGTCCTTTCACTTATGAGGTCCAGCAGTCCTCACAGACAGTGGTAGAATTGGCTCCCCCATGCATTCTACCCAAACCTATCCCTTTGGCCAGCAATTGAATTAAATTCCTATAACTGAACATATAGGGAAGGGTGCACTCCTCCCAAGATGAAGAAAATTTTGCATAGAATAAATCCCAAAGATTCTTGTCATCCCAGGTTTCTCCTCATCATGATTACCAAACACTCAAGAAACAAAATTTCCATCCACTTTTGAGTTTTTCCTGATATTCACAATGTCCCTAATTTTTAGGAACCAATGAAGAACAAAAGACCCCAATGAATTTGCAACACAGCTCCACTGGGTCTGCCTTTACTGGGACAATTTACCTGTAAAGCAGCCTTTTGTTGTGCAGCTATGTGCTGCTGCTCTGCATGATCACGAAAGTCCTTATTAAGGGAGGATCGAGACAGAGAGATGCTGCAAACAATAAGAAAACAGAAAGTCATACAAATGCAGTGACACTAACAACGAGCACAAGATTAAGAAGGAAATTTGTTGCGACAAGGGCACATGGTTCAGAGTAAAAATGTTCCCCTTTATAATGGAAGATTTGAAATTGAGGGAAATCTGACATGCAAGATGGTGTGCGCGCAACTGGATTAACAGTGCTGCTCAGGAACAATGGTTGGATCCAGACTGGGATCATACTTAGAACAGACCCATTGAAACTCTTGAGACTTACACTAGTCATGAGTACTGATGTCAATGTGTCTACTCTAAGTATGATTACACCTAGATCTAACCCACTCCCTCCAGTCATGGCAGATTCAGTCAATATGGGGAAGAAACCCATGCACCAATGGAAACCAAAAGGAGGTCAAGTAGAAGACATGCAGTAAAATGACACTTGGGCCCCCCAGCACATTTCTCTCTCTCTCTCTCTCTCTTTCATACATCAGTACCACCCAATGACTTGTCTAAGTGATACCTGAATAAAACAACAGCACTAACCAGGGGTCCATAGTCTTCATGATGGGGAGCTCATATGTTTGGTAGAGTGGCTGCAGAACTCTGTATACAGGAAAAGAGTTTCCCATTGAGATCGAGCCGAGACAAGGTCTCTTTTTAGTCAATATGTTGACAAATTACAGTACCAATCCCACCAACCCCGCCAACCGTCCACAACAACTCCACCACAAGCAACAAGTTCTAGCTTAGCACTTGGAGGAGAAACATGAGTTACATACAAGTCATTCTGGTTTAACTTTTTCAAATTCAGGAACAATTTAAAACATCACTGGCCTTGTGGAGATCTCAGATCTTAATATAAACCATGATACAGCTCAACAACCAGAAAGGAAAGTGGGGTGAAAAATCAAAAACAAAATAAAACAATAAAAAAATGAAAATTCGATCCCTATCTTGTGGGAAAGGGCTTTGAAAATATCAGGCTGTACACTTGCTCTGGGAATCTGGAAGAATCCAAATATAATTTGTCTAGAAGGTTGTATCTACACTGCAGAATTAATGCAGTTTGACAGTACTTTTACTGCCATGGCTCAGTGCAATGAAATTCTGGGATTTGTGGTTTTGTGAGCTATGTAGTTATGTAGCCTTTTCTGTTAGAGAGCTCTTGTGCCACAACAGACTAAAAAGCCCAGGGTTCCATAGGATGAAATCATGAGTTAAAGTGGTGTCAAAGTGCATTAGTTCTTCAGTGTGGCAGTAGCTTTAGAGTGCCTAATAAAAATGACTGAAATTGCACCTGCACCTCCTCACATTTCTAGATTACTCAGAGAATTGGATATCTAATATGGATTCAGAAATTCAAATGCTCCTGAGAGCTGCTGAACCTACAGGTCATATTTGATGATATTAATGAAACAACAGATAGTGAAGAGAGATGCAGGGCAGAGGAGGGCAGGTTATGCATGCTAAATTCTCAGATTAAATGTAACTGTGGTGCAGCAATGGAACACTGAAGGGCCAGAAAACAGATTGTTGAATGCATTCTAACAACTGTGTTTACATCTATTCACAAAGGGAATAATGCAAGAAAGGGAACACATTCATCAATTAAAAAAAAATCAGGAAATAAACACTCCTTGTTTTCCACTTTCTGAACTTCAGGCTCCCTTTTACAGCAGTCTTCATTATTTTTGTTGCAGAAGATAAAAAATTCTATCCTGTTGGGATCTGTCCCCGCAGAAGAATCCAGATTTAGCCATACAAAAGGGAGAATGTACAGCTGTGATTGGTACTAATGAAGTAGGTGTAGTTCTCTAACCCTATTTCTTAGAAAGGGTTTGAGGGTCCTTGCCACTTGTCAGCTAAGTCTGGATTCTGTCTGGGATCTCATTATCAACTTCTGGTCACTGGGGTTCCCAACTTATGATGGTGGTTAAACCAGACAGGCCAAGTTAACATCAACATTTCACAAGTACTTTTAAGTCTTGGAATTTCAGAATATTTATATGGGAACTGAGCAGGCTCTTTGGCACTTTTAGGGCTTTGGCTATTTATTATAAGTATTCATAAATCTATATACATATACATTCCTTTTAGGGAGAAGAACAGACATTGCAATATCTAGATATATAGCCTGTAACACAAAACTGGAACACTAGCCAGTTTGCTTCCTTCACTGGAACCTAATATATTTCATTTTCTGCTCTTGGTTGCTTTTAGACATGGCAGGGAGAAGGGGAGAACCTCTGACATCATCTAGCTCCCAGAAGGTTACTGGAGAGGTAAACAGCCCTTAGAATCATACCCACCCTGCTTTAGATTTCAATTGTTTGCATATTTAAATATCCTCAATTAAAGATTTTAAATCCCAGGTTTCTAGGTCAATGTAGTTTAATTGTTGTTTACGATGGATTATAAAGTAAGAGCCATCTTTGGCTAAAGAATAGGTAAAAAAATAAATTAATTAAACTTTATCTATGCATCTTTGCCAGAGAGAAAGGGCAAACGGTGAGTCTCAGAAGGCACAGATCCAGGGCATGTGGTGACTCCTGGGAAGAAACTGCCACTGCGGGTGAAAAGGTCCCATGAGAGACACATACTGCTGATATGAGACAGCAACATGTGGCTTTCCTCTGTGACCAGGGAGCATGACTGAAAGAAAGAGACAGGCCTCCAAGCAGGTGATACCTGGCTCCAGGGTGATTTGTGGAGGTCTGGTTTTGCATGAGTAGCTTTCTCTTCTCCTTGTCTAGCTCAGCCAAGATTGCAACCCTGTTTTTATTCTGAAAGCCTACCAAGAAAAAGAAGAAGGGGACAGTAAATGTCAATGATGTGTGTGATATCTTTGAACCATACAATAACCTCCTTGGCTTAAAGCCTCTCCAAAGTGAATTATGATGATGCATATCAATGATGAAAATATTAATCTTCAAAGCCAACAAGCACCACCCTTAAAACCTATTTATAACTTTCCTTTATTATCTTCTCACTGATTATGTGAAATGGCTTTGGAACAATTTTGTATAGCAGCAGTTAAGAAAACTTTGTAATCTTGAGTTGGATCAGAGCTTACTATAATTACTTTTTGAGGCACTAAGCTTCCAGATATTGGGGGGAAGCCTCTTAAACTCTGCCACAGATGTTACACCAGTATTTGTGGGGCACTGTTTTGAAGGCTACTCCAAAATAAAATACCCAAGAACTGTGTAGATAAAAGGTTAGAGATCAGCCTTTTCCAACTTGGTATCCTTCAAATTTGCAGAACCACACCCATCATCCCAACCAGCGTGGCCAAAGGGGGAGGAAGGGACTTGTAGTCCAATGTATCTGTGACAGCAGCTAAATTTGGGAAGGCTACTTGAAGATAACATGGTATTCTAAAGAAGTATTTTTAGTCAGCATATAAGGAAACATTTAAAGTATTTTTGTCAAAATTGTAAAAATTTGTAGATTATATTAGAAAAGAGCAAGTAGGGCTTAAGCCACAGAGTGAGCTGGCAGAGCTTCCTTTGGATAGAAAAAGTTTTAAAAACAGTGAACAAACATAATACAACCAGAAGCTTCATATGCTAGAGCTAGTGCACTTAGACAACCTCTTACAAACTTGATAGACATACACATTAATGTTTGTTGTTGTATGCCTTCAAGTTGTTTCTGATTTATGGAGACTCTGGGGTGAAGCATCACAAGATTTTCTTGGCAAAATTGTCTTCCTCTGAGGCTGAGAGACTGTGATTTTCCCAAGGTCCGTGGAAACCAATAGGTTTCCACAGACAAACAGCGATTTGTACAATGGCCTCCAGAGTCATAGTCTAGTGCTTAAACCATTACACTGCACTGGCTCTCTGTGGTATAAGCTTTCTAAGGTTCAAAACACACTGTAGAAATAATCCAGTTTGAGAAGGCTTTAACTGCCCTGGCTTGGTGCTAGGGAATCTTGGGAATTGTAGTTTATTGTGGCACCAGAGTTCTCTGATAGAGAAGGCTAAATGTCTCACAAAACTAGAGTTCCCAGAATTCCTTAGCATTGAACCAGGGCAGTTAAAGTGGTCTCAAACTGGATTATTTGTGCAGTGTGTTTTGGACCTCTGTCTCAATAAGTTTTCTAAGACTCATTCAGCCCTCTGTCAGGCACTCACAATTAGTGTTATCACACTAGCCTTTGGAAGTAACTAGTTACGACTACTTACTTCCAATGAATTAATTTTTTCAACAATGAAAGTATATCTGCATTAAAGCCAGCAACTTAATGGACTGTACATTCATTCCTTTTGTGATGTAGCTCTAACATCACAAACACATGGCTTCCTAAATAGTGGCGAAATGGTACCATGTGGTTCAGGTGATAGCTCCTGATGATGATGAGGCAGATAGGAGGTGTGATAAGTAGTACCACAGGGCTGTTGCATTCACATGGTTCTTGTTCTGAAACTAACTATTCTGGTTGAGAAACAGAAAAATAAATGGATGCTTTTTTTCAAACTGTGAAGTCGAATGTTTTCATGGGAAGCATCCATAGTTTTTTGTGGTTTTTTTCGGGCTATGTGGCCATGTTCTGGAAGAGTTTATTTTTGATGTTTCGCCAGCATCTGTAGCTGACATCTTTGAAGATGCCAGCCACAGATGCTGGCAAAATGTCAGGAATAAACTCTTCCAGAACACGGCCGCATAGCCTGAAAAAAACCACAAAAACTATTTTTTTCAAATTCATTATCACGGACTTGGGAAGCTTTTGGAGTTGCTGTAAAAAAAATTACAGTGCTACACTGTTCTTCTCTATGTCACAATCTCTGTCCAGCAGTCAACCAAGCAAACATGCAGATGAACAGCAATACTGCTCTCACAGTTCAGAGGGTGCTTTGAGCTACCAAAGTCTAGTTACTGAGCTACTCCAGCTGTAGCAGAAATATTCACAAAAACATTTACAAAATCAGACACAGTTTCTTCCTTCAATACACAGTTTCACTACCAGGAAACACTACCAGTGTACTTCCTCCTTTCCCCAGAAAGGCCCCACACCACACAGACTTTGAAAAGCTTCCTTGCACAATTTCCCAACCAGCATGGCTGGTTGAGCTGTCATGCAAAAAACATCTGCAAGCTCACACCCCACATTCCTGCCAAGACGTGGGTCATTGGGTTTCTCTGATCTGATGTTTGTTTTTGTAGCCTGCTCAGAGAGAAAGAAGACAGAAGGCAACACTTAATTTCTGAGCCCAAGCCAATGGAGTCTCCAATGATTGCCTTGGAGATAACATAGCACTTGGCGAAGCACTGCTCCAATGACTCTGTCTTGTAGACAATACAGCACTTGGCCAAGTATTGTTCCTAAAACAATGGCGGGACCTTGACTTGCTTGCACTTTCCAGGGACCACAGAGTGTTCACAAAGGTTCTTCCCCCCTAAATCATTTCTGGAATAGTGGGTCCTCTATTGGTAGTACACTCCTACCCTATCCAGCTGGAGCATACAATTTTTGATCACAGTCATCCAAACAGTGACTGACCCAGTTTGAGAAACAGAACAGAGCATTTCTCCAGTTTCTAGGCAATATGGCCATAAACAATTACCACACCGTTTACAATAACCTAATTGTGCCAACTGCAATCACAATCAACAAGACAATGAAATTCTCTATCACTTTCTAATAGCAATTTATATTCTGATGTGTTCTCCAACATGTTCAGTAACAATTAAGGGAAATTCATGCTGCTCATTAAATTTCTCTTGAATTATTCAAGAATGAATATTTTACTTGCCTCTAAGAACTATGATCAGATATATGGAGGCGTTCAATACATTTGGATATCAAGTCCAATGTAAACTTGATACATAGATTTACGAACAGTTTTGAGTTTGAGGCTTTGCATTAGGAACAGTGATCTAAATGCTAAATTAAACTGTGTCTGAAGTCCTTTCATGATAGCATGAAGAGGCACAAAATTCTGCAACACACTGTTACTTTAAATTAGGATAAGATAAATTGATGAAACAGCATGCTAATAGAAACCAAAAATTATGCTAGTAATGTTTTGTCTTCTGAATATTTTCATGTGACAAAACTGCCTACAGGCCTGTTCAATTATCTAAATAAAAATAATTAATCCACACATTTAAAAATCTCACACAAGTCCTTCTGGGACTATAAGGTTTTCTCATCCAATTATCAGTTTCCCTTCAACTAATGTCACCAACAAAGCTCACTACTAAGATATAACAGCAAATGTGAATTTCAGAATCCATATGTTCTAGATGACAATCCCCATCAGCTCCAGTTGGTATGATCAATGGTCAGATATGAACAGAATTATAGTCTAAAACAGTGGTCCCCAAACGATGTCCTTTAAGAGATTTTGGCCTTCAGCTCCCAGAAGCCTCAGCCATGTTAGCTAATAGTCTAGGATTCTAGGAGCTGAAGTCCAAAATCTCTTAAAGAGCACACAGTTTGGGGACCACTGGTCCAAAACATCTGAAGAACTACAGAAGGACAAGACGATGGCAGCTTGTCAACAGGGTCCAACTGTGTGGAAACTTCAGCACCCCAATTCAGATGCCCATCCAAGAGGAAGGGTAAGTGCTCCACACACAGGTTTCAGAGATGGAAAATGTCTGTACAGAAGCAGAGAATGTAGGCATTTCTCTGTCGTGTGGAATGGCAAAAGAGCCAACCAGAATGAATGAGATCTCCACCATCTTACCCACATCTTTAGGAACTGGTTTATTTAGTATTGTTTAGCAGAAATGTGTGGAAAACATTATTGGTTTTATTATCTATGCAGTTGAGTCCAATATACGTATGTTTTAAAATGCTGCAAAAATAAATTTATAAGCTGAGTTGGATTTTATAGTGGCCATCTCCTCAACACAGGACTCCCCTTTAACCTAAGCATTTAGTTTTGTTCTTCCCTCTTCAGCTTTAGAAGATACTTGGAAGGCTCTGCTGTTTTTTTTTAAATGCTGGTTTCCCTTGTAGCATACTTCCCATTTCTTCACCTACAGCAAAGATGGCCTTTTCTTGGGCTCTTATGTGATTTTCCAGTATTTTACTTTATTATGTCAGACAGAAATAAAATAGTTTGACACCATTTTAACTTCCATGGCTCAATGCTATGGAATTCTGGGATTGGTAGTTTGGTGGGGCATCCGAGCACTTTGACAGGGAAAGCTGAATATATCATAAAACTACAAACTCCAGAATCCCATAGCACTGAGTCATGGCAATTAAAGTGGTGTCAAACTGATTCTGCAGTGTGGCATTAGCCTTAGACTAGGCTGGGTTGGAGTAGGAATCCCTTTTCACCTTTCTGAACCCCTGTGCGCTGCACTGCAACACCACATGTGAAACTGGAATGATCTGACACAACTTTCATTTAATCTTCTTTCTTTTCTCTGTATGCTGGTCTCTTTTGAGGGGGAGGGAGGCTTAAGGGATGATAAAACTGCCATGTTTTGCAGTGGTTTTGGAATTTTTAAAGTGTAAGACCCAATGTGCTAACCACATTTTATTATTTTATGTAAAAGAGCACCAAAATGGAGCTGCTAGATACATAAAAATGGTTAAGAACTGAGGTGTGCAACATGATCTCTTGTCAAGAACAGTGCTGCAAGAAAATGTGCCATGTTCATTCACTGGGAGAGCAGGTAGAGACTGCATTCAAAACTGCTGTGATATGATCAAAAACAGGACATAACCATCATTGTTTGTAGTTGCCAGATGATTTTAACTAATACTATTCAGTAACATCAACACCTTTATTCTGCACTAGCTGAGTCCAGACTCAATAAATGCTGTTATCAACATACAAACATGCACCTGAATCCTGAACATCTACTAGAGCCAGACAAATACCTCTTCCTGAATCTTTTGCCTTGTGTCCATATAGGCTGAGTCTCCTTTATCCAAAATGCTTGGGACCAGAGGTATTTTGATTTTTTAAAACTTTTGGAATACCTGTATTTGCATACAAATATATAATGTGATATCTTGGAGATGAGACCCAAGTCTAAACAAAACATTTGTTTATGTTTCAGATACACTTTATAAACATAGCCTGAAGGCAATTTTATACCATATGGTCAATAATTTTGTGCATGAAACAAAGTTTGTGTACACAGAACCGTCAGAAAGTAAAAGTGTCACTGGTCCAAAGCACGCCGCAGAAACAATCCAGTTGGAGACCACTTTAACTGCCCTGGCTCAGTGCTAGGAATTTGCAGGAACGGTAGTTCATTGTGGCACCAGGGCTCACTAAAACAGAGAACGCTAAATGCTTTATAAAACTGCAGTTCTCAGAATTCTCTAGCATTGACCCAGGACAGATAAAGCGTTCTCAAACTAGATTATTTCTGCAATGTGTTTTGGATCACTATCTCAGCCACTGAGAAAAGTTTTGGATTTTGGAATATTTCAGAATTTGGAATTCCAGATAAGGGAAACTCAACCTGTATGTGCCTTCAAGTCATCTGCTGACTTATGGCGACCCCATGACTTTTGTAGGGCTTTCTTAGGCAAGGAATAGTCAGAGATGGTTTTGCAATTCCTTCCTGTGAAATATAGCCTTACTTAAATTGAATCAGACTACCTTATAAAGATGTATGTTTTTTTTTTAATGAGCAGAGCTACTAAGGCTCTAGGTCCTATCATGCATAAAGAAAGACAACACAAAAGAATGAATTCAAGAGAAAATATTAATAGGATTTTTTCTGTGCAAGAGTTCCAAAAAGATCCCAAATATATTTTGTAATTAATTCTTCATTCATTTTTAGACAGAAAACAAAGGTGAGTTTTCTCAGGTCTAAAATATATTTTGTCGTGAAACCGTAAGAGAATCTGAGGTAGTTGTATACACAGTTGCCAAATGGCAATAATTACCTTGTCCAGGAGGGTTTGAAGCCATCTTCCTTATTTCCACCTTAATTGTATGAAAAATAGCTATTACTTGTCATATGAAGAGCTATAAAAAAGAGAACCAATTAATATGTGAATGTAAAGTCATGCAACTCTAAACCTCACTACTGCATGTTAATATTTTGTTTTAGCAACATCCAGATTTTAAAGCATGCTTGTAAAAATATAGAGTAGCAGCAATACAGACTCCAGTGCAACAAGAAGACCAGAAGGTGTACTGTGGCATATGTTTTGATAGAATAAAGCCCAACATATTGTTTTAAGATGCAATCATTGGTAACTAAAATCAAACATGCAGCCGCCAGATTATTAACTGAAACCATTAATTGAAAACATCACTGTGACCTTCTTATTATATGAGTGTGAAGAACTGTCTCAGCAGATCCTCCACCAAGCTCTCTATGAGCCAGATAGTGTCACTGGATTCTGTGGCCTCAAAGAATAGCCATTTCCTGGGCAATGGATGAGCATTCTCCAAGCAGGAAGGACTGTAATCAAATACGCATTTGTTAGGAATAGGCTTCTCTGAACATAGTAAAACTTATTGTTGAGTAGATTTTGCTGGTTCAAACAAAATATGATTCAGAATTTGTCCTCAGAGGAACTGAGAGAAATGACATATCCTTCCTCATGCATAGCTATTTCTGCTCCTACACAAAACATAGTTCATTTTGCTTTCCCAACATCAAGGACCGTGTTGTTTAAACTTCAATTACTGAAAAAAGAAAGGATCTTAAACTACAGTCTGAGATAAGATAAATGAGCAGAGGGATGAAACAGAGGGACAAAGTAGAAAAATCTACAATTATATATGAAGAGTATTGTTGTATTAAAGAGGGATGTAGAACAGCAGTGAAGGATATAAATAAATAGAAGAAACAAAGATGAAATTAAGGTGGATAAACCCAATCCTATAAGTAATAAGTAAGGGAAAAGGCAGGGGAATTCGAGTGTATGAGAATGGGAAGATAAGAACAAATTCGGTAAGGTTGAGACAAATGGATGTATTTTTGTGTTTGGATATTTTTGTTCTTTTTCAAAATAGTAATACTGTAAAAAAAAAATCTGGAGGAAATGGGGAACTACGGTTTTAAAAACACATGGCTCCAATTTCCAGCATTTTTTGACAATGGGTTCCTTAAAATAGTTATGCAGTCTGAGGAAAGGAACACATGGTTGCTCATTTTCCCTGAGCCAGCCATGACATATCTGGGCTGGATGAGCCCCAATGCTACTATTTAGACAAAACAAAACAAAACAAAACAATTTACCTGTATTTATTATCACTAGATCATTACTACTTCTGTCAAACCCTAAAAGCACCACTCTTGCAGTGTAACCCTTAATGAATTAATCAGACACAAGGCCCACTACATTCAGTGGCTCATGCTTCTAAATAAGCATGCATAAGATATTTCTTATTTTGATCTTTTTCTAAAACACCCCCCCCCCAACTCCGCAACTTAACTCAGCTCCAACATTTTCAATATTGCAGCCATCCATTTTGTAGGTTTGGTAACTCCATGTTATTCTTTTAAAAGTGAAGTTGCACAAAAAAAATACACTAAATGGGACAGGAGAACAAGATGAGAAACAGTGGGCACAATCCTGGAAGCAGGAATCACACACATTCTCCTCTGCACGGAAAGAGCTGTGTTGCCATAGTTGTTAGTGTTGGACTGGGACCAGGAGCCCTTTCATGGTACAGTTATAGCACTATGATTTTATTTGAATTGCCATGGCAATAGTAAAAGAATTCCTGTACCTTGGATAAAACACTGATCAGGAAGGAGACTGCAGTCAAGAAATCAGAAGAAGGCTAGGAATGAGAAGGACAGCTATGAAAGAACTAGAAATGATCCTGAACAGTAAAGATATACAATTGAGCACTGAAGTTAGAATTGTACAAGCCATTGTATTCCCCATCATCATGTACAGGATGCGAGAGCTGGACCTTGCAGAAAGCGGATAAGAAGAAAATCAGCTCATTTGAGAAGTGGCGCTGGAGTACTGAGGATACCTTGAACAGCCAAAAAGACAAACAAATGGGTTCTTGAACAGATCAAGCCTGAAATCTCCCAGGAAACCAAGATGACTATACTGAGGCTGTATACTTCGGCTATATCATGAGAAGGAATGATTCATTAGAAAAGACAATAATGCCAGGAAAGGTGGAGGGAGGGATGTAGAAAAAAAGGAAGACCACATGCTAGAAGGATTGACTCTATGAAGACGGTCACAGGTATGAATTTACAGGATCTAAGTGGAGCAATGGATAGGGAGTCCTGGGACTATATCAGAGTGGAAAAGATGGGAGCATAGCAGTATGCTCCTGTCAATATCGTGCAATAACACAAAGATTATCACATGATGTTGCGATTATTGCATGATTATCCTATGAATAAAGAGGCATTCTAGTGCTGATTTTTATTCATGGGATTTTCCCGTGGATAAAAAGTGGCACTAGAATGCCTCTTTATTCATAGGATAATCATGTGATAATCATGACATCATGCGACATCGTATGATAACCTTTGCGTTATTCCATGATATTGACAGGAGCATACCGTTATAATCTTTTTTACTAGTCTGATGAAGTCCTTGGAGACATCTCATCCACAGTGTTGCCATGAGTCAGGATCAACTCAAACGTAGTTAAGAACAAGTACCATGGTAATTAAATTGAAATCGCAGTGCTACAACTACGTAGTGTGAAAAGATTCCCCCAGGTTCGAGCCCCCTTCAACCTATGATACTCACTGAGTGAAAACTTGGGCCGTTCACACTCCCTCAGTCTGACCTACCTCGCAGGATTGTTGTGAAGATCGAAATGGTAAGAGAAAACTGTATGCTGCCTTGAACTCGCTGGAGGAAAAGTGGAATGCAAACATAAAACAGCTGTAAAGATAACAACAGAACAAACAAACAAAAGCTAGTAAGAGAAGGTGCCTCCTGAAGCATCCTTTGCTTTACCATGCCCTACATCCTACTGCAGGAGCTAACAGAAGTACAGTACTTCAAAGTGTGTGTAGATGACAACAGAAAACAAAACTGGCATAGTTCAGAATCCAACACAACCCAAAATGAAGTCGAGCAGTTATACTCCAAGGATTTTACAGCCAGCATTCCCACCCAACCTTTTCAGTTTATGGCCTGAGTGGAACTGCTGCACTTAAAGGCAATATATAAGTGCTTGAAATGCATAATACTTTTAGCAGGCTGCCTAGAAAACCAAGGAGAACCTCATCAGGCAAGACTCTTCCCAACATGCAGATATGGCTATAGAGACCCAACAGGTGAAGCTTTGTTGATCTGCTCGTTTTGCAGTTGTTTAACGAACTGACTGCTCTACTGTACATTTTCTCAGCCAAGACTAAGAAGGGAGGCAGGTGGTGGGAGAAAAAAGCAGAACAAACAATCCTGTATGCAAAGGGATCTTGCAGCACCTTTGAGACTAATTGAAAGAAAGAGGTTGGTAGCATGAGCTTATAGACTTGAGCGTACTTCCTCAGATGCATGGTTTGGAGACCATGCTCTACAGCCCACTGCAGAAATTAAGGCAAGTGTCTCATAAGCTGCATCCGCACATCAGGAATAATCCAGTTTGACACTACTTTAACTGCTCTGGCTCAGTCCTAGGGAGTCCTGGGAATTGTAGTTTCTTGTGACGCCAGAGCTCTCTGAAAGAGAAGGCTAAAATGTCTCACAAAACCACAGTTCCCAGGATTCCCTAGCATTGAGCCAAAGCACTTAAAGCGGTCTCAAACTGGATTATCTCTGCAGTGTGTTTTGGACCTTACTTGAGTGGAGCTTTATATTTCTAGGTAGACCAGCCTCACCCTTTAACTACAGAATCTGCACTATAGAAATAACACAGTTTGACATCACTTTAAGTGCTGTAGCTCCATCCTATGGAATCATGGGCTCTGTAGTGTTACAAGGTCTTTAGCCTTCTCTGCCAAAGAGTGCTGGTGCCTCACGGAACTACGAATCCCAGGATTCAGTAGGAGGGAGCCATGGCAGTTGGAGCATTGATGCACCCAGAGATTTATGCTTAAGGAGTGCACATATCTGCCCTAGTTTACACCTGACTGTACAGTTTGACATCACTTTAAGATCCAAAACACACTGCAGAAACAATCCAGTTTGAGACCACTTTAACTGCCCTGGCTCAGTGCTAGGGAATCCTGGGAACTGTAGTTTGTCGAGACATCAGAGCTCTCTCAGACAAAGGCTGAATGTCTCACAAAACCACAGTTCCCAGGATTCCCTAGCACTGATCCAGGGCAGTTAAAGCTGTCTCAAACTGGGTTATTTCTGCAGTGGTGTTTTGGAGACCTTTCCATCCCATGGAATCCTGGGACCTGTAGTTCTTTGGCCTTCTCTGACAAAGGCAGCTGGTGCCTCACAGAACTACAAATCCCAGGATTCCAAGCAGTGTCAGAACTGTGTTATCCCTGCAGTGCAGGCGCACCCTGAGATTTAAGCTTAAGTGAGAAAGGAGCACATATCTGCTCTAATTTGTGTATTTTAATTGTATTTGTTTTAATTACAGAGCTATATTAGAATCTACAAAGCCTAATAGGCTATTTCCATAGCTCCTATTTCTCCCATCCATCATATAAACATAATCAACCCCCCTCCCAAATCAAAATACCTGACAATGGTTCGCCCCAGCTCATTCCCCTCCGTTGTTTGGCGCCCCCCCCCCCCCGCCTTGGTACAAATGGACTCTCCCACTGCCTGCCCACCCGACCTCTCCGTTTAGAATCTTCCCTCTCGAGTTGCTTTTCCAATGAAACAACGTCACTCACCCTCCCGTTGCGTCATCCCCGCGCGACGCATAAGGAAACTCGTCGTCCCGCGTCTCCAGTATTGGTCTAAAACGTCCACAGAGTTACTAAACTTATAGACTCACCTCCTCACACAAGCCCCTGCAGTTTCCGGGTTCAGTTACCATTTGATGCTTTGGTGCTGGGGCATAAACTGGTCCAGTGCAGAAATAACCCGGTTTGACACCGTTTTAACCGCCCTGGCTCAATGCTAGGGAATTCTGGGAAGTGTAGTTTTGTGAGGCATTGAGACTTCTCTGGCAGAGAGCACTGGTGCCACTACAAACTACAATTCCCTGGATTACCTAGCATTGAGCCAAGTGTTTGGCAGAGTAGGCTAAATAAGACCTTAATAGAAACAAAGAGTTGGAAGAGACCACAGGGGCCATCCAGTCCAACCTCATCCTGCCATGCAGGAACTCACATCCAAAGCACCTTGTGAAACTACAAATCCCAGGATTCCAAGGATAGAGCTACAGCATTCAAAGCCGTGTCAAACTGCATGATTTCTGCAGTGTGGATGCAGCCAACATGGGAGGCACTGAAGCAATTTAAACAGGCAGGGGTGCATTTGCACTGTAGAAATAATGCAGTTTGACACCGCTTTGGATGCTGTAACTCCATCCTATGGAATCCTGGGACCTGTAGTTTCACAAGGTGCTTGGGTTGTGAGTTCCTGCATGGCAGAATGGGGTTGGACTGGATGGCCCTGTGGTCTCGTCCATCTCTACATTTCTCTGCCAAACAGTGCTGTTGTTGTCCCACAAAACTACAAATCCCTGCATTCTGTAGGATGGAGCCATGGCAGTTAAAGTGGTGTCAAACTGCATTATTTCTACAGTGCAGTTGCACCATCTGCTGATCTTTACTGTAACTTGAAATGTGGTTTACAAGTGGGATTTTGTTGTTCTTGTTGCGTGCCTTTAGGTCACTTCTGATTTATGGCAACGCTGAGGTGAACCTATCACGGGGTTTTCCTGCCAAGATTTGTTCAGAGGAGGTTTGCCATGGCTTTCCCCTGAGGCTGAGAGAGTGTGACTTAATCAAGGTCACCCCAGTGGGTTTCATGGCTGAGCTGGGAATTGAACCCTGGCCTCCAGAGTCATAGGCCCTTATCACAAGAGCAAGATTTGAAGTTATCCCAGGGTCAATGTGAAGGCAATGCAGGGGCAATCATGAGGTTTCAATCAGGAGCCATCTCAAACACAATCGGGGGTCATTCCAGGGTTAGGTAAATCCTCTTTCCTCCCAAATTTACCTAACCCTGGAATGATCCTGGAATGACCTCCGATTGTGTTTAAGATGGCTCCTGATTGCGTTTGGTGTCATGTGATAAACATTTGAAACCTCATGATTATGTGCACACAACTCTTTCTGAAACTGAACTGGAAGTCTCTTTTTAAAAGAGTGAACTTGGAAACCACATTTCAGCATGCAGCAAAGATCAGTGGAGAGTACATCCTACAGAATCCTGGGATTTGTTGTTTTGTGAGGCAAAATCTCAAGTCTCATATAGGATGAAACTACACACAGCACTTAAAGTGGTGTCAAACTGCTGTATTTTTACATTTTAGGGTGAAATGAGATATTGTACATTTGGACTGAAGGAACAGCCCAGTCAGTTCACCCTTATGTTACTGATACATAAAAGTAGCAAATGGCTTCCACGTGATGCTAAAAAGGGTCTTCTTTTATATCTCCCTTTGCTACTCTTAATTTATAGGTTAACTTTGCTGATAGGGCTCTAGTCCATGTCTTCTTTAGCCAATTCTTAATTGACACATTCTCTAATTTTTTCTGTGTTTTGACGGTTTCTAGTCTTGCAGCTCATAAGTGATACGAAGTCTTTCTGCGATAAATCCTTCAAACAGAATATCATTAGTAATGCTCTGTAAAATAAGACTTTCTCTCCTACTATTATTTGACTTATCCAAAAAGGAACCTCATCCCAGAATTGTTGTATCTTTGGGCACATTAAACACATGTGATGTGACTCCAGGCCACTATTTCTCCCCAACCTCCCCAACATAGTTTTAATGTTCCATTATTAATCCTATGTAATTTAAGTGGGTGATAGTACCATTTGTGTATAATTTGTGCTGATATTGATGTATAATATGGAGTTTTCCGAATCAAATTCCATTGTTTATCTTCTATTTTTATCCCCAAACGTGACTCCCCTAGAAATTTCAATCCTTTTGAACATGCCCTATTTAGCTTCTTGAATTACCTAACATATCTTTGAAGTTTGTTCTTTGGTTTGGTTCGGACTATCATTAGACGGTCAGCATGGCGTAGCGGCTTGAATGTTGGACTAGGACTTTTGAGACCAGGGTTTGAGTCCTGGCTCGGCCATGTAAACCCACTTGCTGACTTTGGGCAAGTCACACTCTCTCAGCCTCAGCGAGTGGCAATGGCAAACCCCCATGAAGAAACTTGCCAACCCAGATAGGTTCACCTTACGGGTGCCATAAATCAGAAACAACTTGAAGTTACACAACAACAATAATTATATAGAGAGGCAAATAAAGTGAATGCTCCTGGGGAAGCTTCTTTCCCAATTATATGTGTCTGTATGTGTCTGAAGTGTGTTGATTTGCATTAAGTGCCACAAACATAGGGTTGTTGTTGGATTCAGTCTATATATCAATTGGTCTAATTGAGTAGGCTTCCCCTTAGAAAATAAATCATTTATTCTATAATTCCCTTTCTCTTTCCACCTTTGAAATAGATTATATTTCTCTTCATGTTTGAAGAATTGGTTTTCTAAAAATGGACAAAGTAATGAAGAGAATGGGGCTAATAATGTCGTATATATAAACCAAATATGAAGCAACTCTCTGATAAATAGGTGGTCTAGTTTTTCACTTAGCTTTCATATTTTATCTTACAAAGACATTGCCCATGGTAACATTTGGTACTCTGTTTCTTTCAGTCTGTACCCAAGCATCTCAGTTCTTGTCCTTAACAAATTTCCCTAGTTGCACTAATTTTAAACTTAAATCACATTGGCATAACTCTGGAACTATATTAAAAAGTAAAAAATTAAATTAAAAAAACCTGAAAGGCATTCTAGTTATGGCACAGAGCAGGGAATTTGGTTTAAGGGGGAGTATGGAAGACAGTGTGATGGCAGAAACACCCCCAGTTGCAGTATTGCAGAGATGTGCAATAATAGTGGTTCTGAAACTGCTATGTTCCCTTTTTTAACTAAGACGATTGCAGCAAGAACAGGGGTCATGTGGTAATGTCTGGGATCTGGTGGCTTTAGAGTATTTAGGTGCTCTTATTTCCCTCAAAATGGCCCAGAAAAAAAGAAAATGATTTTTGAGCACAAAGGGTTCCGCTTATGGTACTGTAAGTAGCAATAAATGCAAAGGAATATTATTCACATGGAAAATCCAACCAATTGGAAACATTTCCCCCCCCAATTTCACATGCATTTTCTGAACGGCAATCCTTAGCTCCAGAATCGACGCATCTGGGAATAGAAAACAAGAGACAGTTTAACTCTTCAGGATCTGTGAACACTCTCTGATTTCAGCACATGTTGCCAAAGAATAGTTGCCTGTGTTATGTATGATGTGGCATCAAAATTAAACTTTGCTGAAAGGAAAGGAAAAAGGTACATACATCTCCATCATGAAAGAATTGTGATCACATAGCAGCTTCATTCAAAATCTTTTTTTCTTTTTTCAATTTTCCATTTTCACATGTGCATTTTCCTTTCCTTTCCTTTCCTTTTTTTTTTTTTTTTTGGTATTATGCTCTTATTTTCATTTAGCTCATTTTAGAAAGTAAAACAAGGTGGCTTACAACTCTTAAGAATATAAAAGCTGGCATAAAAATAGTTAATAGAAAACATGTACAATTTAACTGGATAAGGGAGAAATCACTGTACTCGTTTAATTGCATGTATATAAAAAGGATTTTGTGTCATGGTTCTGGCCCCTGGGATCACTGAATGGCTGTGTCAAATGAATGTGCCCCGTGGCAGCTTCCTTCCATTGGCACTGTACTTGTCACTTGCACTGTGTGGTGCTTCCAATTGTCTTTTATAGAGAGTGTTGCTCTGAAATCCAATACAAAACTGGTTCCAGGTAGATCATATCCAGTTCCCTTGGCTGTTACGGGTTCTTGGGGAGACAGCTGTGCCTTTCTGCTATAATGGATGGGAGGAAGACACATTTCCAGGAAAAAAGCCAGAGGCAAGGTGGAAACACACAGCTAAGCGTGGCCTCCTGTGGCCTTTGTTTTCCTGCCTGAAGTGATATTATCATGGGAGTTTTAGTTCTTTGTAGCCTGAAGTATCCCATCACCTGCACAGAACAGAAAAGTTGAGAAGGAAGATTTAATCATAGCAGCTAAATTACACTTGGGAACAGTTGCAGTAGATGCTAAAAGTAAAGGCTTGTTTTAGAATAACAAGAATTACAATGTTTGCCTATGGACTTTATCACACCAGCGTACTGTCCCGCCATAATTGTGCTAGCTTAAGAATGGAAGCATACAAATTTGGCATAATTTCTTAATATGCTTTTCCGTATGATAGCGCCTTGGCAATCCATGGTCGCATGGACTGTTTCCACATTGTCAAATGCTGCCTTCCTCAACTCCCCTGCAGTGCACATTCACACAACAGGTCAGTGCTTTGGCGGGTGGGTGAGGGACACACACAAGCAATCACAGCTGCCAACCACCTCCCAAAGCTGGCTGCTGTGTAAATGTATGTACAGCAGCTGGCTTTGGGAAGCTCTTGGCAGCTGTAATCACTGTGAGGGAAAGGGGGAAGAAGAGCAGAATCATGTGCATTCACACCACGTGCCTCCCTGAAGAGCAGAAATGCAGTAGAAAAGATCTGTTGTATAAAGACAATAGCTGTAAGAATGGGAGTCTATTGACAGGTTTTGCCCATCAATGAAAAGATGCATTACAGTTACAAATGGAATGCAAGGCAGCAGTCTAAAAAAGTTATTTAAAAAATGGATGCCCAAAACATGGGTCGACTTATTCATGGGTCAATGTACAGTGGACCCTTGGTATCCACTGGGGTTTGGTTCCAGGACCCCATGTGGATACCAAAATCCATGGATGCGCAAGACCCATAGTTAGATCATGTTCCTTGTATAAAACTGCAAAATGAAGGTTTGCTTTTTGGAATTTATATATTTTAAAAATATTTTCAAACCATGGATGCTTGAATAAAGAGGGCTGATTGTACTTCTTATTCCTCATTACTAATGTAAAAGATCAGCTGATGTTCTTTCCTTTAGCTAACACCTCTCCCTTGAGTCAGGCAGCATTACCTTTATTTGGAATGAGGCATTGCAAGGCTTCTGGCACTTCCCGGAGTGTCCGAAGTCTGAAGAGCTGCTTGTAGATCTTCTTTTCCACTTCTTCTGGCTGAATGGGGTTGGGGATGGGGAAGATAGAATCAAAACAAACTTTCAAACTACATGGGCCCTTTACATTCACTGGAGTTAGAGGCACAGGACTGAAAGTGAAAACACCACAAATAAAAAAACTAAAACTTTTTTTTAACCTGAGAGAACATCTCCCTAGATGAGAGATTCTCACAGAATCTCTAGGTGTGATTCTATGGTCAACTTCTGACAGAGTTGCCCTGGAAAACCTAGAGATTCCTAGAGAGAATATATTAATCAAATGCACAAATAATCAAATCTGCAAAAGTCCGCTATAACTGCCCTGGCTGCATCCTGTGGCATCATGGGATTTGCAATTTAGGGAGAGGTATTTAGAATTTTCAGCCAGCTTTTGCCAGCACTATTTGTTTCCTCTCAGTCAGCCTGTGTAGGAAGATTACTGCATGAGGCACTAATGATCGAGTTGAAATGGAATTACTATCTATGATTCCTTTTTGCATGTCACCATCACTCATTTGTTGATGATCCATCATTATACCATTATTATTGCACAATTTTACATTAACGAGAGATGCCTTTCAATGTGAAATGGTGCAATAATAATGGTGTAACAACAGATCAGCGATGGATGAGTGACGGCGTCATGCAAAAAGAATAATAGGTTGTAATTCCACTTCAGTTCCATCATTAGTGCCTTGTCTGGTAATCGCCTATGTGTTAGGTCAACCAAGACATTGTTTGTGGTCATAAACCCTTGCAAATACATAATGCAAATCCCCCCAAAATTAAGAGATGAGATAGCTGCCACTCAATGAGTACCAGCTACAGAGTCTGCTCTGTCTCCCTTGTCCCAGGAAGGGAAACAGGTCAAGTTTCCTAATTATTTGGAAGCTGCCTCCCAGGAAGTGGGGATACATGGATTTTTGAACTAAAACTCATGGATCAGAATCCTCAAAAGCTTTTTGCTGTGAGGGAAGTGTGTTTTATATTCCTGAGACTGTCCCTTCCAAATCAGGACAGTTGGATAGGATGTTTCGAATTGTATATAGGACTTATATACAAGGCTACCATGCCCCTTTGCCAGCCCTCCCCCCCAACACCAACCCAGTGTGTCCATGTAAATAGCTCACCGTATCTCCCATTAAGTCTCCTGCCTTCCCCAGGAGGGAATATACTAGGAGAATCCCAGCCTCACTTTTCCTCCTCAGGGGATCATACATGGCCAGCAAAGAGGTCTGCAGAAAAGTTCTCTTCTGATCCTCTGTGAAGATCTTCCCAAACAACTACGAGAAATAGTTCTGTTACTTAACTAATGTGCAAGGAATATCATTCAGTACTGATTTTTAATTTAAAAGTTCTAGACTGGAAACTAGCAACAAAATGTCACTAATCCCTGACAACAGTGCCTTGTAGTACTGCTGGCGCTAGAGCTGGGATGGAGGCGTGGGGTGGTGGGGAATCAGAATAGTGGCAAAGGAAAAAGAAGCATGTCTTGTTCTCCCAGCATCCTGAAACCTCTCCCCACTCTTCTATGCCTTCTTAAAATTCTCAGATCCAGGGCTGCCTGCTACCTCCGAACCTGAGCATTTTATTGCTCTATGTTGTAAGGGAGGGAAGGAGATACTTCTGAAAAGTGAAGGTAAGGTGAAGTATCTCACATCTCACCACCTGAAACATCCCTGAATAACTCCCCATTTTTTAATAGAATGGTGTGCATCCTCCTAAATCTACACCCTATTTCCTCTACTACACAATATACAGTGGGACCTTGGTATCTGCTGGGGTTTGGTTCCAGAATCCCTCATGGATATCAAAATGCGTTTATGCTCAATTCCCGTTAAGTACAATGGGGTAGTTGTGCAATGAGGTGCAATTTTAGTTTTAAAGGGAAACAAAAATATGCAAGCATGAAAGTTAAACTTGTCAGAGTTCAGCTTTCATCAGCAGAACAGCAAAAATGTGGGTCAGACTATTTATTCTAAACCTGCTCTCCTAAAGAATAAAGACTTACTCCAAAAAACAACAAACATGCAGTTTGCAGTTTAAAAACAAATAATAATGACTTTAATAAATAAATACATCACAAACTAAACCCTATCCTGATGATTTGGGAATAGAGACGAAATCCCACTGTTCCAACACCACCATCTTTAATATAGCAGGAAGAAGAGAACAGTTAACCTTTCTCTGAGGTAACTGTTAGGAACTTATCGCTCACTTTTTTAAACCAGCTCCAGCCTCCCGACTTCTGACTTCTAAAAAGTGCTGGCAGATTGCAGCTGGGACCCAGCTTGGACCCTGGGCTGATGGCAGCTGGTGGTTCAGCAGTGATTTAGTGAGCAATAATCCATGCCTTCATCCCGCATCCTGGCTCCAGCCCGGGATGCTGAAGCTGGTTCAGAAAGGTCAGCAATAAGCTCCTTAACTCTGACTGAGACTGGAAGGAGACTGTTTAGAATCTCGAGAGAGAGTCTGTTAGGCAGTCTCCAAGAGTGAGTGACCCAAGTCATATGTTTTGATAGATTGGGATAGGTAGAGGGAAGTCTCTCTCTATCTAAGGAGGGAAAGGAGAATGCTATGCATGAATTTTCCAACAGTAGTGTCTCTTATATAAAATGGCAAAATCAAGGTTCACTTTTTGGTGTGTGTGTGTGTGTGTGTGTGTGTGTATTCAAACTGGGAATGGCAAAATCTATCAATAAAGGATATGGAGGGTCAACAGTATATGACAACCTGTTAAGGGCTCAAGCATGCCAACTCCCTTCTCTTAAATCCTCTTTCCTTCCAATCTCAATGCCCAAATCAAATCAAGCCCCAGCCTTCCATCTCAATTTCCTTTTTCCTTTCAGTTTGCATTTCTGCAGAGCCAAATACGTTTCTGGTGTTCCAGAACTCATGGCCTTGCTGGCTCCATTTTTTTCTGCCCAGTTGATAAGCATGGGACCAAAAGGTTGTAGACAAAGGGAAGATATTGCATTTTTCATTGCGTCTGGTGTCACAGACACTTTCCTGCTGCTAGCCCCTTCTAGGACAACCTAATCTTGCAGCAGGAAGGGTCATTGGCTGCAATCTTGCCATGCATCTGTCCTTGGTGGCACCACAGAAGGTTCTCTTCTTACCTCACCCACTGTGCGGGTGTCTTTATAATCCAGCATCTTCTTGTTTTCAGATGTCTGGCACCACAGTCCTCCTGTCTCTCTTATGGCCAGCCCTGACATGTAGATATCAGAAGCAAACTCAGTGATTTGTCTCCATATAACAGGTCTTTCTGACATAATGGGATGGGATTTGGGGATTATGTAAAATCAGGTTTTACACAGGGTCCTAAGAACTACCTCTATTAATTCCTTCCAAGAAGACTCACCTAATAATATCTCTGATGTCTACTTCAGGCTGCGGTGTGAAGAAAGACATGAGTAATGAAGAACTCATCTTGGTTCACAGGAAGATATTTCAAATGCTCTCTGGGACTATTACTGTATGTCATACTTTACTTATGACAGGGATGGGGAACCATGAATTTATCTATGACAGGGTGGGGAACCATAGTCTTAGAGTGGGTAGATCCCCTCCAAACAAAACTTCATGGACCAGGTAATGTTGGAGATGTGGCCCCATCCCCTTGGGTCATTGTACAAGATGCCCACGTGAGGAAGGTTGAAGAGGATAGAAGAGCTCTCAGCTGGCACTTGCAAGAGCAGTATGAGTCCCAGCCTTGGAATGGTGTCTGCAAATACTGCCTGAGAATGTACAGTGGGAATCTTCCTTGGAGCAGAAAGTGTGGAGACTTCTTTCCAACCCATCTGGTGCTGGGATGGGGAGGGGGCTCAGGGAGGAGCCCTGTGAGATGAGTATAGAGAAACTCTGCAGAGTTTTAAAATGGCAGAATTTAAAATTGCTCCCCCATGTCCACTAGAGGAAATTTAAATTTATTTTTTGCAGGAGTGTGTAGCAGGGGTGCAGTTCCCAAGGTCTTGTGAGAGACCAATGTACCTCCCTAACCCTGGATGGTTGCCTACCCCTCTTGTAAGGAATTCTAGACCATAGGCCAAGGTTGGAAACTGTGGTCCTCCAGATATTATTGAACCACACTTTCTCTCAGTTCTAGCCAGTTTAGGCAAAGGTAAATAATGTTGATATTAATGCTTCTCTCTTGATCCAGTCAGCTTTGTGGAAGTAGGCTGAAGATGGCAGGTGGTTATTTCTCAGTGAATTTCCAATACCCTTTGGCCTCAGGATCCACAAAAGCAAAAGAGAAACAAAAGAAGTTCTTTTGCACTTTAGAAAGGAATTTGGTTCAATGTTTCAGTGCTGAATTGGAAAATATAGGCAGTATTCCTAAACCTATCTCTCTCTTTCTCATAACACAGCCACAGATAGGAACTATTCCTATAGTGACTTAAAGTACAGAACATGAAAAAAAATCACTCTCCCATTGTTTATCAAAGGCATTGATAATTTCTTACTCAGAATTGAATCTTTAAATAAACAGTATCAATTTGATACTGATACCATGCTGATTACAGTGGATGTTACATCCCCATTCATTCACTCACTCATTCATTCAATTTATACTCTGCATTTCTCCTGGGATCCTTTTACACCAACATACCACACATACGTTTATAATTCAAACTTTACATGAATTCCTTAACACAACTGGTTCTAATGATCTTCCTTCAAAAATTATTATACCTTCAGCAAGGCTAGTTCTCATTTGCAGCAATTTCACTTTCAGTAGAGATCACTGCTTACAGCTATAAACATTTGCATGGCTCTTCTTATTCAAATCAGTTCATGGTATATAAATAAAACTTTTATTATTATTATTATTTATTATTATGGACAAACTAGAAAATAACATCCTTAAAGATGCAAGTGACAAATCTCCCTTATGGGCACCATACACTGATGACATCTTTATGGTCTGCACTAAGGGAAACCATTCTTAGAAAAGTTTATACAGTACTGTATAATTGGCTCTGTCCATCCAATCAAGTTTACAATTAACAAGAGAGCTGAACAGCCACATATCCCTGTCCTGTGTGTCTTTCACACGATTGAGAATCATAAACATACATATTTCAGAAACCACATATCTGAAGCCTTGATCAGGAAGCTGGAACATCCCTAACATTACAATACAGAACTTTCTCTATCACCATCCCTTCTCTGATTTATCACTGTTATTTAAGTGTCATCTCCTTCAAGCATTTTGGACAAAAAGAGAGCTTTTTCTGGATTTGCAGACCTAAGATGTTAACACATCTTCAACACAGAGGACAACACCATCATCACTGAAGGATGCTGAAAACAGAGCCTTCTAAATTGCCACTGGATGCTGTTCAGTTTATCTTCAGCGACTGAAAAAAATTGCAAAAGCTGAAATATGTTACTTATTTTATACTATTAAAGTTCTGATGGGTATATTGCCCTATCTTGAATGCATATGAGTGTGGAAGAAGGTTAAGATGTAAAGTCCCAAGAGCTTCAGATGTATCCTAAGCCATTTTTAAAACATCTGTAGAGAGATATTGTATAGAATAGAAAATAATTCCACCTTCGCACTCCCAGGGTGTTCGAGTTGGTATTGCAGTGGCTTGTTACCTTGAATGATGAGTCACAAATTATCACTCATTTTTTTCTGAATAAATCACAATCTAATTGATCAGTTTAGATTTGAATTTTATGCACTGACTTAAAAGTTTATTTTTTTTAAGTTCAATTTTTTATGTTCAATTTTTTAAAAAAAGGTTTTTTTTTTTAAAAAAAGCTCAACCACTGTATTGTACGTGGTTCAAAAATTAGAAATTGGACTTCTTCATCTTCAAATGTGATATTACTTTTGTAGGAAGTGAGAACATTCATCAAATATTTCTTAGGTAAGTGGGGCATAGAGAAGGTTAGGAACTACTGATTTAGGGAGATGGGACTGATGTTTATGAAGGTAATGTATGGCTGCCCTCAACCAGAGATTGGGTATCCATTCAAGATTACTCACCCATCTGATGAAGCAGCAACTGATACATGTACTTGATAGCCTCCCTGGCATAATAGCTCACATCGTCCACTGAATCTGAAATGTAGATTCCAAACTGGGCCACCTGACGTCCCAAGGCAGGGAGTTCACCAGACTTCTAATGCAAAAGAAAACAAACTAAGATTTACTCTTTGCCCTGGTTTTGTTGTCAGCTACTCTCTCTATATTCCAACTTATCTCTATAACACCAAATCCACAGCCAAGGCCATTAGAAGAAGCTCTGTGTTCTCTGAGAGGTGAATCAACTATGTGTAGGAAACTCTGTGAATTGGAGAAGGGATGGTGATAGAATGGATATATTTCAGGATGTTGGACTTTAGGACTGCATACTAAAAGCCAGCATGGTATAGTGGTTTGAGCCGGGAGAAGTAAATCACTTTAATAAGCAATGTGATAAGCTCAGAAGACTCCCTCCCAAAAGCAAGGAGAATGTTTAATGCCAATTTGGGCACTTATGCCTCCTACTCTGTGACTCCAAACATAACCCGTGGGTGAGCTTACTCACTTCAAAATCTGGTAGCCGAATAGCATGGCGAAGGAACAAAGTGCTGCATTTGATGGCCCTCGATCTCTCTTGGATATCATGTGAATGAATCCAGAAGCTGATGTGCTGTGGAAAAAAGAGAGGCTTGGCAGCACTGTCACATCTGTACAGGATCCCACACTACATAAAGTAACAGCCAAGATCTGCTGCTGGCTGTTGTGTCTATGCACAAAATTGTCTTCAGGGTTGGCCTTAAATATTTTGCTACCTGAGAAAAGGGAGACAAAGGTGCCTTTTGCCCCTGGTTGTTACGGGTCTGGAAACTTGATATCTGAAGGAACAACTCTTCCCATATATGCCTATTTGAGAATTGAAATCTGCTGGAGGAGCCTGCCTCTCTGTCCCACTTGGTGGAGCAATAGACTGTGTGAGAGCACGGGAGAGGACCTTGCCAACTGTGACAACCTGGTTGTGAAATGTCCTCCCCTTGAAGCATGCTTGAAGCATGTAGAGCAAGCCAGCATGGTGTAGTGGTTTGAGCATTGAACTATGACATGGGAAACCAGGGTTCGAATCCTGACTCGGCCATGTAAACCCACTGGGTGACCTTGGGGAAGTCACACTCCCTTAGCCTCAGGAGGAGGCAATGGCAAACCTTACCACCCCCCGCCCCATGATAGGTTTGCCTTGGGTCGCCATAAGGTGGAAATGACTTGAAATCACACAACAACAAATGTGTGTGTGTGGGGGGGGGGGGTCTGTCTGTTTTTATAAACTTATACCACACCTTTCTTCCAAAATGGGATCCAAGGTGGCTTATAATAATTTTAAAAAACGATCCAACTAAACTACAAAAGTTAAAAAAGAATTAAACATCAACATTATTAACAACACGATTAAAAACAGCTAAATGCTAAAAACACTTAAAATATATTTAAAACACAGTTTCAATAAAAGATTTATACACATACATATACATATATATATACACACAGCACACCACAGTTGCCAATAGTGGTCTCATTTTAATGACAAGAAAAAAGGTGTCTTTTCCAAAAGCATGGCACCTAAGGAATTTACCCAAGACGTATACATATATGATTTTATATTGTTTGAACTTTAGCTTTTAAAGTATGCAAACTTTAGATATGCTTTAAGGATGCTGAATTTATTTTTATTGTTTTAAAATTATGTCTTAAATTGCTGCCCTGATTTTATTATAAGCAGCTCAGGGATCTTAACAGCGTGAGTGTGGAGTAGAAATAATGTAAACAATAAATAAATGTCCTGATCTTGAAAAATACAAAATAGGTGCTGCCTAACTGAAGCTCATGAGATGATACATCTATCTAGTTGCAATATGCTCTTATCCCAAAGGATGCCTAAATATCAAGTATGCCTATGGCTCAAGCCAGATATTACATTAAATATGTAGCAAGTAACTGTAGGAAGACCTTTTCTTTTAACTCATAAATCTCTGCATGGGTAAACCCCATTAAGGATGTATACACACTGCAGAAATAAAGCAGTTTGACGGACATGGCTCCAAGTTGTGGAATCCCGGGATTTGTAGTTTGGTGAGCTTTTCAGTCTGGCGTGGCAGAGCTCTGGTGCCTGACTAAACTACAAATCCCAGGATTCTGTGAGTCATGAGAGTTACAGTGGCATCAAACTACTTTATTTCAGCAATGTGGGTACACTACAGATTGAGCCCACTACTATTGGTGGCAAGTGGATCTGCAGTGATGTGGCAGTGAATCCCCGATGGATTTTGCCACAGCTGAGTTGGACCAGTGGTGGCTGGTGGTTCCCATGTCAGTGGGGGCAGTCCAGGCTTTACAGGAATTCTCCAAAGTTCTGAAACTAATTAGCAATAAGTGTCAGCACGCTAGAAATCTCCTGTAAAGTTTAAAATTTGGAGGGGATTCACTACCCAACTGACATGGGCTAGGAATGACCATCCAGCAGTGATTTGAATGGGAGATCTACTGGTGCTGAACCAGGGCAAAGTTCCTACTCAACATAGAGCAGATGCTGGAGAAGCAGCTAATAAAATACATTAGGAATGTCCCTGCAATGGTGGAACCAATGTCTGCCCGTCACAGCCAGGGTTGTTGTTTTTGTTGTTGCTGCTGTGCCTTCAAGTCGTTTCTGACTTAGGGTGACACCAAGGCAAACCTATCATGGGTTTTCTAGGCAAGATTTGATCAGAGAGGATTTGCCTTTGCCTTCCTCTCAGGCTGAGAGAGTGTAACTTGCCCAACATCACCCAATTGATTTCCATGGCCATGCAAGGATCACTATACCACATAGATGGTGGGGAAGTTTAATTCTTTCACCCTAGCCAAATTTTTAAACCTACAATTGGGATTTTAAAAAAGAAAACATGTTGTGTATGTGGAGAAGGTTCAGGCTAACCTTTTCTTTACGTGTTTGCGGCATGGATCAGGGCTCCTTATGCATACTTATGAGTAAAAGAAAAGGTTATGCAATAGTACGCAGTACCTTTAACAAAACATCTAAATTAACCCTAAGAAGGTAATGACTATATCATTTCCCTGCCAGACTCTCCCTGGTACTAACCACAAGGCAAATTCTCCTCTTGAACTCCCTTACCTCTAATATAAACAGGAGATGGCTTGTGGTTGGAACCTCAGACAGCAACCCTTTCAGCATAGTTTCCATTGTGTCAGAGGATGATTTGTAGAGAGCCTGAAAGGAAAGAGAGCTGTGGAAGAATCGGTATAGAAATAATTCTCTTGCCTACAGTTTCATTACAAAGGGCAAATGGTGTCGTTTATCACATGGGGAAAATTGGGGTTTTAAACAGGGGACAGTCACGCAATTGTGGTGTTTCCGAGGACAGTTGCACAATTGTGATGAAGATTTTCACACAACTTTGAAATCAGAGAGGACTTATCCCGGGAGGCATGCTCCAGCAAAAAATCGTTCTCAGGGAAATCCCGTGAATGATTTGTTCCTGGAGCATTCCTGGTTCTTCCCGGGATAAATTCCAAGCGCAATGTGTGTGAAAATCTTTGCTGCAATCATGCAACTGTCCCTGGAAAATGTCTGTTTAAACCCCCAATTTTCCCTGTGTGATAAAGTCCAATAGAGAGGAATAAATTTATTACGGCATGAGCTACTGAGGAGTAAGTTCCATTTCCGTTCTTGATTATGTACTCATTTTAGTTATAGCCCTGTCTTTAGAAAACAAACAAACCACACACTCAGGGTGTCCACTGATAATAACATCTTGGGTTTTTTGCACAATAGCATCATGACTAATCATTCTTTTTAAAATTCAGAGAGGACAAAATGTGCCCTTTGGACCATTCAGACCATCTCAGCAAACAATTTCCTGGTTTAAAAGAAACTGTGGAAGAGCTGTTGTGCAAACACAAGAAATCACTTCAAACAGCAGCTGAAAAGAATAGAACCAATGGACAGAGAAGTGACAGGAACCAGTAAAACTCAAGGATGTATATTGCAAGAACTCATGCTTTTTTAAACTAGTCTGGAAGTGTACACATCAGTTTGGCACGACTGCTGAATTTTAGTGGGCATGGCTCTGTTGGAGATTACATTGTGATAAGATCCACAAGGCTTAGCCCCTGGACCTTCCAAAATTGCTCCCACCCCTCTCAGAGGAGCTAAGGGAAATCATGTTGTTCAGCATGTCCAAGAAGGATCCTTCTACTGGAAGTAGTTTCATGGATTCAAGAAAACCTCTTCCTCATTTCTTTATGTCTTTCCTGGGATACATGTAGATATTTTCTGTCCCACAGCAGCCTCAGGAATAGATTGTTACTTAGCAATATGGACTAAAGATGGGATCAAGGTTCATAAAACCAGAGCACCATGACTGTTCCAGTATTGAGATATCTGATCAGAATTTACCTGACTGTGAGAATCCCCTTGGTCTGTTTGCATGCTGAAGACACCGTGAAAAGCCAGCCGCAAGATGCATGTTTCCTGCTCACGTTCAAAAGGAGGCTTGATTTTGCTGATAGGACCAAGGAAAAGGAATCATTTATGCAGAGCTTGAGAGGAGCTGTCATTCAGATATTTTTGGAGGCTGATATACATGACGCAAAAACACACTGCTTTCCTGCATTTGATTGGGAGGCTTGCATTTGCAAACTCCCTCGATTGATTATATTCCTCAAGATATCCCTAAGCAATATCAGGAATCCGAGGTGAAGAGAAGCCTCAAGGATTATTCCAAAACTTTCATAGTTACACAATGAATCGTGTGTGTGTGTGTGTATGTGTGTCTGTGAAGGCAGAAAATGAATTTGCTAAAAGTGATTAGCATAAAAAGGTGCAGCCTAAAAAAATGAACTGAATGTTAGTTAGTCTCAAACGTGATGGTATTTGCTAAGACAGCAAAGTAAAAAGAGCAAGGTATAATGATAAAAAGTGTTGCAAGGCCAGAGGGATGCTTCTTGGAAGAGGAAGCAAAAAGAATTGGAGGAATTTTAACATGGAAGGAGCATGTTTATTGACTTGTCTCTCACAAGTACAGAACTGTGCATAATATATAGTTTGGATACAGAAATGTGACTGGTGGGTTTGTTCCTTCAACACTGAGGCTGGGGGCTGGTATGTGCTATTGAACAATTCCCAGATCAGCCTTCTTGACCTGCCTCCCCCTGCTACTACTATTACTGTTGCTGTTATTTCTACTGCTCCTAAGACTGATATTGACATTGGTACCGATATCACCATCCCTGTCCCCTCTCTCCTATAGGATAACCCCTCCTGTACAATTCACCCACAAGTATTTTATTTTATTTTCTATTATGCTTGTATTGGCATGTTTTATACTTTTGGCTGTTTAATCCTATTTTATGGCTTGTATTTATGCTTTTACAATTGGGGGGCAGGGCAGGGTTTTGGGGATTTGTCTTTTTAATTGTAATTTTTAAATGTAAGTTGTTTCATTTTACTGTTGTGATCCGCTTTGATTCCCTGTGAAAAAGTAGAAAATAAATAAATAAATAAATAAATAAATAGGGCCTCCCTCAAGATGGTTGCATTGAGGAACAACACTGTTAACATGTCCTAGGCAGACCTGGTACCTGAGATTGTAGACAGCCAACATAGAGCAGGACAGAGTGAAAGATGGCACAGAGTAGCTGGGCAGTGTCTCCATAATCATCTGAGAGAGAAAAAGAGGTATAGTAACAAAGATGAGAAGTGACACTCCATCAGACTCCAAGTTGCCAAGTAAATAAACAAAGCTTCTGTCTTTTTGTCAGCTCCACCACTGAAACAGTTACTTCTTTTGCTTATTTATGTTCATCTATTCATCTATGTACATCTATGCATAAAGCTCCTTAGTTAAATACAGTGGACCCTCCACATTTGTTAGGGTTAGGGGCACATGACTCCCATGAAAATGGAAAAACTGCAAATAAAACCTACTATTTATTTTTTTACCTGCGAGAACACTTCTTTAGCAATCTCTAGGGTCCTCCAGGGCAATTCCGTGTTCAAGATCTGCCAGACGTTGACCATAAAATTGCCCTGGAGGACCTACATATGCCTAGAGAAGTACTGTATTATTTCTAGCAATCATTAGGTCTGCCAGCATGACTTTTGGCAGAAATTGACAATAGAGTCACATTGGAGGACCTAGAGATTTCTAGAGAGGACATAGTGATCAAATCTGTGAATAATCAAATCTGCAAAAGTCAAATACACAAATGTGGAGGGCCAACTGTAGATTTAATTAATTAAATTAATTTCATGTACTAAGTCTCCTCTCTGATGGAGTTGTTTATCCTATCCTAAATGTGGTTGCACATTTACCGTCTCTTCCAAACCCTACCTCCTCTGGTGTTCCTTCATCCCTCTGGTGTCCCTGCTACTTCCCCTAGTGTCTGTTCTTTGTTCCTCAACATTGAAATCCGACTCTGCATCCACCCTTCAGGAGCCTTCCCTCTTCCTCAGCTTCCTGGGGTTTCATCTTACTTACCAGTAGCACTTCTGCCAATTCTGCTTTTGTGTATGGGAGATCCAGTTTGTCTTGACCACTCTTCAGGGCAGCTAGGCACGTTGTGGAGATGGCACGGAGGAAGCTAATGTTTTCCTCATTATTATCTGTGAATGTCTAAAAAATTATCATTATTATTATCAGAAATAGTGTATTTTCTTTTGTCTCACATGTGCCAAGAGAAGTATACCAAAACAGCAGATAATAACAAATAAGACAGTTCTGTTATAGGCTTCCAATGTAAAAGTCACAGAACAAATGGGAGAAAAGACACAGACGGATAGTGGTGGCAGTGATAATTCCTGGATTTGACATCAGCTTTCCTGTGTCTTGAAATCTTCTGTGAGGCCCTTCTCTCTGTCCCACCATCTTCTCGGGTTCATCTGGTGGGAACATCAGAGAAGGCCTTCCTGGTGGCTGCTCCCAGGTTCTGGAACTCCCTTTCCAGAAGGGTTAGTTTGAGACCCTCCTTGCTGTATTTCCATAGGCAGGTGAAGACCGCTTTGGTTTAAGCAGGCCTTTGAAAACTGATTGCTGAATGGGAACAGGCCTTGTTATATGTGTTATATTGCATATTTTTTTTCTTTTTAATGGCTATGTTTTTAATTAGTTTTAATTTTCTTGATTGTTTAATTACATTTTTAACTTTTGCATGAGCTAAAATTTTAGCTATGTTTTAATTGTTCTAAGCTGGCTTGAGCCCTGGCCAAGGAGAAAGGTGGATGATAAGTAAAAATGATGATGACGATGATGATGAAAAGTTGACCCAACCCTGGTGCTTCCAATTAAGCTGTTTCAAAAGGTGGACACATATGTCCACTTTTAATTGAAGCTGAGCTATTTTTTTGAATTTTCCATTTTATTGGTCTAATAGTTGCTGGTCTGTTTATGCTGCTTTGTTGCTTATTTTGGTGTGTTGCTTATTTTGCTCCTATTGGTATAACAGGTCAGATCCAGAGTTTTTGCAAGTGGAACTTTGGTACATTCGAGGTAGAGGGAGATAATTTTGATTCATAATTTTTGATTAATAATTTCAACTTTTCTATACCCCTTTGTAAATCAAATAAAACAGAACCAACCAATAACCCCCCCCCACACACACACACACACTGTAAATGGTTCTAGTGCTTAGGAACAGTGTGGAACACTGCATGGAGGAGTGAGAAGGAAAAAATGGCACAAATCATCCCCACTTTCTTTCAGCCGGAGTCTCCACTGAATCCCATTCCCTTTTGCTAACAGAGGGAGTCATTGCATTTGTCAGACAACCCCAACTCACTAATGTGTGTGCATGCACACACGCTCACACACATAATGTATACTTCTATGAGAAGGACTTACCTTCAAGTCAGTATAAACATATTTTAAATAACTTTTTCTTCCTTATCCCTGAAATGCATCTCAAACATCTTTCAAATAGTGGGTACCCTGGAGCTCCAAGGCGCAAACAAGAGTTGATGACTATCGACTTGTGCTTGGATTTTGCAAATACAATAACTTCACTTCAAGAGCAATGAAAAGGAAGGGGATGCGTTTACCTTTTCTTCATTGTGAGCACACTCCATGACACTGATGATGATTTCCACATCCAGTAAGCTGGCACCATCTGACT
Source organism: Sceloporus undulatus (assembly GCF_019175285.1). Lineage (NCBI taxonomy): Eukaryota > Metazoa > Chordata > Lepidosauria > Squamata > Phrynosomatidae > Sceloporus > Sceloporus undulatus. The sequence continues at coordinate 207,120,919 of NC_056523.1, forward strand.
GCATTGAATGGAATGAACGGATTGTGGATTCCAGGGTGTCGTCTATTGAAACTAAGAGAGAAGCAGGGTGAAGAAAGAAACCACATAATATAAAAGAACTGAGTAGGATGGAGTATGGATGTTGTGAATATTGTAAAGCAATGTTGTATTGTTGTAATGTAGATATTGTAAAATATGGGTCATGATGGGATATATGTTGGTGGTAGGGTAGTATGAATGTATTTTATGTTAGGTTATGATATTTTTAATTGTAGTAATTTAATAAAAAAGAAAAGAAATTAAGAGAGAAGCAGAGTGGGGTAGGGACATGGAAGTAGGAAGAAATTCAAAAGAAGGCCATCAGGTCATTTTGGAAGCTTTCTCAAAACAGACAACCTGAGCTGCATCCTTAAAAATGTAAGAAGAGCACCTCTTGATCAGACCAACAGGTTTAGTGTAGAGTTGAATCCAGTCTAGCTCTCAAATAGTCTGCATCCATGCTGCAGAAATAATTAAGGCTGACACCACTTTAACTGCCATGGCTCAATGCTATGGAATTCTGTGCTTTGTAGTTTGTTGTGCCACCATAGCTCTCTGACCGAGAAGGCTAAATGTAAAAACAAACAAACAAACAAACAAAAACAACACCCTACAATTCCCAGAATTCCATAGCATTGAACCATGGCAGTTAAAGTAAATTTATCTATTTTAGTGATTCTTGAATAACAAGTCATAAAAAGTTGTTTATAACTACAGTGGCAACCAAGTTCTTCAAGACCTGTAACTCTAACTGTATCCAATTACTTTTCAGAAGTCACTTCCCCAACTCTGAAGCTACCCAACTGGCCAGGTGCTCCATCCCATCCAGGAAATTCCCTTGGATCCCCAGCCAGGTGTCTCCTTACTTGCAGTTTCAGATCCCATGGTGTTTTCTGTGGTGATGCTAATAGCTGCAGAGGGGCGAGCCATCTTGTTATGGGTCTCCAGCCTGTCCAGTTTTGAGCACAATTCGGGTTTTTGTTTCTCCTTCTCCTTAGGTTTAGCACCCTGGGGGTTGATTTTGCAGTTTTTGCAGCAGTCCCAGAGTGTCCGTGTATTTTCGCCATCGCCTGTAGAAATGTCCTTATTTGCTCGGCAGAACTGAAAACTCCAAAGCCTGGAAAGCACCTTCCCCTGGGCCTTTGCTTCAGGGTCCATTGTCTGCTTTCTGCAGTTGTTTGTTTGTTGCCCACAGCTGAGAAAGGAAGCTGAAGAAATGGCAGCAGGTCCTTCAAGTCTACTGCTGTTTCCCTCTTCCGGGAGCCCAACACTAGCATCCCTGTTTTAAATGAGGACCCGGAGCCTTTCCAGCCTGCAAGAGATTATAAGAAATTGGTTTTTGAAATCTCTTTTTATTCTGTATAGCTAAATTGAGTTTTGGCTTCCTTACCCAGGCAATTAAAAAAAAAGCTTGCACTGGGGGACTGAAATTAAAATGAAAATTTTAAGGTATTACAGAGTATTGAAAATGTCCCATATCCACAGGAGTGTTTATGGGTACCAAATCTAAAGTATTCTACAATATCCGAATACTTAGAAAAAAGCATCTATTTGCTTTGAATAGCTGCCAGTCTTCTTTTTTTTTTTTTCAATTAAAAATCGCAGCCAATACTGTTTTCATGTGCTTAAAATACTACTATTTTTGTCTGTAAAAACAGCCAATAACTCCGCATGGCAACTGCGTAAAACCCAGGAACATTGTAGTGACCAGGTAATAAAATGACTGTCTTGTACATCTAGTTCTACATGAATTCTGCAACAAAAGGTGAATGGGTCATTGAAATGTCCCGTTTGAATGCACATAAATCCACACTTATAAGATAGTGGAGGAACATGTACTGTACTCTGAAATGTAGGCCACTTAGTTCAGTGGAATTTACTCTGTGAGTAAGTAAGGATTGTAGTTTAAGAACATCATCAAGATGACTCCAGCTCAGGCAAACACTTGCTTCATCTTATGATATTATATTATGTCTACTGAATTAAAGCATTTAGTCAAGAAAATACATTCCAAATAATCTTGGTTTTAATTTTGCTAGGAGGTTTTAATGCTGGAACCAATTCTGGTATTCCTTGGCAATTGCCCATCCAAGTACTAACCAGGGCTAACCTTGAATAACTTGATTAACTTGCAAGATCAGATGGGATCTGGTGCCTTTAGGGCATTCACATACTGTTTGGGTGCAGCTTTTTTTGCGGGGGGGGGGGGGGGGGACCCTGGAAACTGCAGTTGTGTCAAACTTTGACCATTCTGGTGCTGGCTTTGTAGCTGCAGGCTGCATGAAGAATAAAACAATAATTTTGCAACAATATGATTTTGAGTTAGTATCTGGGCTCAGCTTAAAATGCTGATACAGTATGCCTGTGCCAACTGTAGGCTTGCCATCCGCAGTTTGAGCGTCCCCAGCTTTTTCAATAGGTGTGTGTGTACACGTGGTAGTATGCACACATGGATGCACCCATTGAAAAGAAGAAGACTTAAGCTTTCATGTTTTTTTGTTATCTGCAGGGATCGGTGGGTCTGGAACAGATCCCCCATGGATAGCAAGCGACAGCTGTATTCCCTCAGACTGTTTTTTTAAAAATGTTGTAAGCTGTCCTGGGTCCCAGTCTTGGGAGAAGGGCAGGATAGAAATAAATATAATAATAATAATGATAATGATAATAATAATAATACTCCCTTGGAGACTCTAAACTAATCTTTCCCCCACTTGATGTCCCCCAGATATTTTGGACTATACTGTACTTCCAATCTGAGGATTCTGAGAATTGGAAGTTCTGGAGGACATCAAATCAAGGAAAGCCATTCTAAACAGTCTATGGAGACCTCAAGGAAAAGGTGTGGAACACGGCACCCTCCAAATACTATTGAACTGGAGTTTCTATTCTCTCTCATACTAGGCTATGCTGGGAATTGCAGCCCAACAACATCTTGAGGGTCACATGTTTTCCACTCTGTTAGAATATGAGCTTGCCCATGTGCTAAGATCATCCTCAAAGGCCTTGCTTTGCATTCTCTCAGTGAAATCTGCTGTATAGATGGTGACGGGTAGTACACCATTCAGTTGTTTAACTGAAACAGCTAAAACAGTTCTGATTTCTAAAGAGAACCTTTTGGGAAGAATGCTTCTAATTCAAGGTAGGAGATGTCTCAGAGACCTGGTTTTAAATATCACAGATAATTATAGAACTAACATGCAGAGGCCACTGAGAAAGCCCACTTACATCTCCAAAATATAATCTTTCTCTTTCTCCTAACCAAAGAAGAGCTGTCAAAACCCTAGTCAAGGACAGAAAAGAAAAACTTCATAGCAGCAGTCCAGGTTCGGAGAAAATGTTATCTGCTATCTTCTGCTATCATCTCACACCTGATCTGATGTGATTCCAAAGTACATACCTTCCAATGAAATAATGAACCCAACCACATTTTGTATGAGCATTAGAATCAGTGGGTCTAGTTATATCTAGATTCTCTAGTTTTTTTCCCTCGCTCCCTCTGTCTTACCATTTCCACCTCACTCCTCCCACTCCCAGTTCTTTTCTAGGGATAGAAATAGGAAAAAGATTTTTAAGTTTAGGACCAGTTGGTGTGCTACGCCTTTCCGTCCATACATTTTATGGCATCTCCCAGACTTGCCTCTGATGTCATATGGCAAAGTTGTGTCCTGTACTATGAGCACACAATACTACTTTGCTCAAATAGATAGCAATTATTATGGGAAATGCCAGAAAAAAATGAGAGAAAGAGCTCTATAAATACCCACTCTTACAGAAGACCTCTGGCTATCTTACAGGTCTGCCAGGAGAGGGAGATGTCACAATGGAGGACCTGTCACAGTTACCTTAGCAACTCTGCATTATTCCCCTTCATTTTGCTTTATGTGACATCTGTCAATTTGCCCTGCCCGTGTTTGCTTTCAATTCAGGCTCAGTTTGCAGATATACCACCCAGACATAATACGTCCAAACAACTGACCCTTTCATTTCCTTTTGCAAAAAATTAAGTGCCCTTCCATTCCAACCATTCTTTCCTCTAAAAATGCTTCTTTCAGAAGTCAACTTTGCAGTTTAGTTTTTTCTGTGTGTTTGTGTTTATAACATTTAGTGCCAACCAAAGGCTCCAGGCCACAGTTCACCTTCATGGATGAACTTCATTATTTATTTTTGATTAAAGATTAGCCACTACAAAATGAAAAATAAAAATGAGGAGAAATACCCCAAGGATATCTTTCAGACTAAAACCAGACTAGTAGGGCAATCTTTAAACATGTCTCCTTAGAATGACGAGCCTCTGATTCAATGGTGTTTGCTAAGTGTATACAGGTCTTATACACTTGTGTACAATAAAAGCAGGGCTGGGAATCCTGTGGCCCTCCAGATGTTGTGAAACTGCAGTTCCTTGTATTCATCACTGGCTATGGGAGCTAAGGCTGCTGGGAGTTGTAGTTCAACAACATCTGGAAGTTTACATTATTCCTACCTTTGAATTAGAGAGATGAAAACCACTCCCTATTGAATAGCAACAGTATGCTGCAGTTTTACTGATGTTATTCCAGAAACATTTTCATATCTTTATCTTTTTAAATTGCATTTTGTTTGTTTTTTATTGTATAATATTTTGTACTGTAATAGTTTAATTCTTTTTTAATGCTCACTTTTTATGTTTTTAATTGTATTGTTCTTTTAAATTGTGAGCTGCTTTGAGTCCCAATTTTGGAGGGAAAAGTGGGATGATGATGATGATGGTGGTGGTGATGAGTCTGTGTATACAATTTCCCAAACAAGTACTAACCAGGGCTGACCCTGCTTAGCTTCCAAAATCAGAAGGAATCTGACACCTATCAGGTATCCAGGCCATTTTTATACTGACTAAATGATTCAATATTTTGGGAGTTTTCCAGCATTTTAAACTTTTATTACATTCTGCCACATCATTTCTATCCTCTTAGTCCACACCCAGGGAGCACTTTCAGCAAAGCACTGAAGGACAATGTTTTTTTGGTTAATGAAATCCTTTGGTAATGTCCAAACCAGCAAAATAACCAAATCATTACTCTGTCATTGTAAACAAACAACTTCTGCACAAACAACCACATTTGTTCACAGGAGGGGTAGGACATGGGAACCCTTCTGAGGGTTGTTGGCTGGCAACACTGGCTGGAACCACACTGCAGAAATAATCCGGCTTGACACTGCTTTAACTTCCCTGGGTCCATACTATGGAATTCTGGGAACTGTAGTTTGTTGTGGCCCCAGAGCAGAGTCAAACTGGATTATTTCTGCAGTGTGGATCCAGTCATCCTTATCCAGCACAACTGAAAATGGTTGCCAAGGCCAGCTATAAGTCTCCATTGCAGTTCTGTGTTACAATATCATATATTTTTGACTTCTCTCTTTCCTTGCCTTGCCTTCCTGCCACTAGGAGCGGGCCCCAGTTCTCCCAAGGACTGTTGCTTTGACGTTTGGGCCAAAGGACCTTTTCAAATTAAGAGCATAACTTCTTACTATTGGACTGATTCGGATTTCAACCTGGAGGTTGTTGTGGAAGTATCAAAAATGCATCCTTTCCCAATGATTCATCTCCTTTAATATTTAGCTATGGCATGTCTGCACGGGTCTAACTTGGAGACAGCCACAGCGGATACTCTGTCCTCCATTCATGACATGACAATTTGGTGAAGCCACCTAGAGTTCATGCAGCTGTCCATCTTCAGACGTTGCCCACCCTGACAGATGCAGAAATATCAAACCAAGGCCCTCTCTTCTCTTCTGCCTCAGGTTTGTTATGAATAATGGCAAGCAGATCTGTGTGAAAACAGCTGTGACTTGGATGCAAAGGGCGATGTCCATTTTGCAAAAAAAGAAGGAGAATTGCGGAGAAACAGGTCACCCTCACTCAGATATGGGATTTCTAATGGTGAAAAACAATGGAAGCTGTAGTTCAACAATATCTGGATGACTAAGTGCATGCTAGCCTTGCATTATAGGTTGAGCCCATGCATGACCATCAATCAGCCTAGTATATTTTTGCAGGTATGATTCCAAATAAAGGCATATGTTTACAGCTTTCTAGCATATGGAGCTTATCACTTGGGCAAATAAGCCACTTTACCTCTTCCGGCTTCAGTTCTGAATCTGGGATGCCCCTGGATGTTATCATAACTAAATTGCCACCAATCTAGCTGTGATGCTGCCACCTGGATGCATCCCAGGTCAAAGCCTCACTCAGCCAGCCATTTCTTGAAGTCAGAAGCTCCCTGGCTTTGAAAAAGCGCGGGCTGAGCGAGGCTTTGACCTGAGATGCATCCAAGTGGCAGCATCACAGCTAGATCGGTGGCAATTTAGTTATGATAACATCCAGGGACATCCTGGATCCAAAATTGAAGCTGGAAGAGGTAAAGTGGCTTATTTGCCTAAGTTATAAGCTTCATATGTCTAAGAAAATTACTATGAACTTTCTTTCTGGGTTTAAGACATTTTAAGTGGTCTCCAAACTATGCTCTTTAAAGGATTTTGGACTTCAGCTCCCAGAATCCCAGATTATTGGCCAAAATGGCTGAGATTCCTGGGAGCTGAAGTCCAAAATCTCTTAAAGGGCACAGTTTGGGGACCACTTGTGTTGTGGACTCTGAAGCAAGCAACACTACATTAAACAAGGCGTGCTCTTTGATTAGTGTGTATGAATTTACAGCTTTACAGTTTACATATACAGGACAGAACTGCACAAGTATGTTATATATCCTGCAAAGATACATGCTGGTTTTTGTGGATGCTGGAAATATATAGTGATGAATCAAGAGGTGGGAATGGAAACAATAATAAAACATTTTAAAAAGCAGCACGTTTCTGCATCTCATCATCTGTCCTCCCTCCCTTTTCCGTCACCTTGTTTTTTGTGGTGGAGTGTAGGGCAGCCACCAGCAAAATGGAACAGGGCTCCTGTACCTTTTAACAGTTGGACAGAAGAAAGTGTTCTATGTAATACAGGCTATACCTGCTGAAAAATACTTGCATCTGTGCAAGCATTAAAGGTACAGACTCCCTGTGCTTTTTGGTCACACTGGAGGAAACTGAGGTTTACTTCCTAAGAACAATTCTATTGTTACTTAAGTTTTAACTCACTCAACTCATTGTGACTGCATTATTACACAGTCTTTGACCCACTAAGCCACAGGTGCTTAAAAATGGCTTAGAGGAACAGCAAGCAGCAGCATTTAAATTATTCCCCCAACTCCCTGATCCCTCAGCCCCTTTTAAAATCCTATTTTTCAGGCCAAATCAGCCATTCCCCTATGTTAAAACAGCAGTTTTATTACAGTCCCTTCCAGGGCTGTGATTTGGATGGAAATCAAAAGATATAACTTACCGTACTGCTGGGGTGCAGGCACTGTGGACTCTTTCATACTTCATAGTTATAGAATGTTGATACTGCTTTGCCTGCCATGGCTCAATGATATGGAATTCTGGGATTTGTAGTTTTGTGAGATATTTAGCCTTCTCTGTCTGAGAGTTCTGGTGCCACAACAAACTACGAATCCCAGATTTCCATAGGATAGAGCCATGGTAGTTTACGTGGCACCAAAGCAGCTGCGACGTTGGATTATCCGAAACATTGGATGACTGAAGGAAGGATAATTGAGACTCTACTGTAGGGCCCTTAAAACTGGGGTCCCTCAAGGAGCCATTCTGTCCCCCATGCTATTCAACATTTACATGAAACCGCTGGGAGAGATCATCCGGAGACATGGGGCGCGGGGTTATCAGTACGCTGATGACACCCAAATCATTTTCTCTATGTCTCCGACTGATGCAGTGACTGGGGATGGCGTCTCTCCTCTCGTGGCCTGTCTGGAGTCAGTAATGGGCTGGATGAGGGAAAACCGACTCAAACTGAATCCAGAGAAAACGGAGGTACTAGTGATAGGCCCCCCTGGTCCAGGAATGGCGGTGGTTCCACCTGTCCTGAATGGGGTCACGCTCCCCGTGAAGGACTCCGTGCGCAGTCTGGGGGTGCTTCTTGACTCGTCCCTCCACCTGACTGCTCAGGTGAATGCGACGGTCAAGAGCACCTGTTATCAGCTTCGGCTGATTCGCCAGCTGCGCCCATACCTGGCCCAGAGGGACCTTGAAACTGTTGTACATGCTCTGGTAACTTCGAGACTGGATTTCTGCAACGTACTCTACATGGGGCAACCCTTATACCAAACTCGGAAGCTGCAAGTAGTGCAGAACATGGCAGCACGGCTGGTCACTGGTGCTCCCAGGACCAGCCATATAACACCTGTGCTTAAAGATCTCCATTGGCTGCCTATTCGCTTCCGAGCTCAATATAAGGCGTTGGTTATTACCTATAAAGCCCTAAATGGCTTGGGCCCAGGATTCCTGAAGGACCGTCTCTCCCCATACATTCCGCCTCGCGCCCTCAGAACTTCTGGGCAGCAACTCCTGAAGGTGCCTGGGGCAAGGCTGGCCGTTACGGCCAGAAGATCCTTTTCCACAGCTGCCCCAGCCCTCTGGAACACGCTGCCCATAGAGCTCCGCTCATCTTCCACCCTGGCCCAATTTAGGAAGGGACTTAAAACCTTCCTATTTAATCAGGCATTCCCCGACTAAACATCCTGTGGGCCTCCCTCCTCTCTCGTGGCCGTGAGGTTGGGCTAATGGGGTCTTTTGTTGTTTTTATGGATTGTTGTGGTTTTAATCTGCTTTTAACTTGTATATTGTTGCACTACGGTGCATTCTGTAAGCCGCCCTGATCTATTTGGAAGGGCGGGGCACAAATAAAATTTTATTATTATTATTTTTATTATTATCTTGATGCCAAGCTATCAACAAAGTCACAAGAAGAGGGCATCGTAATAAAGCCAGCAGCTTTTATAGCAAGGCATGTAGTGATTCTATTATTATAATGATTTATATCCCACTTTCCCCCCAAAATTGGGTCTCGAAATGGCTTACAATTTAAAAGCATAGTACAATTAAAAACATACAAAAGTGGCAATTAAAATAGAATTAAACGTTTACAATATTAAAACTGATCACTTAAAAAAAATAGAATACAGTTAAAAAGAAAAAAAACCACCTAAAACCAAACAGTGCAACACCTCAATTTTTTTTACTGTTTTGCTGTTTGCATTTATACAGAATATGTGCCCAGTAAAATCTTATTTAGATGTTTCGAAGAATTCAACCTCGAGATATCTTTCCAACTGTTTTACATTTACAAACACAGTTGCCACCGGATGCAAAGATTAAATCAAACATACAGAATGTCCAATACCAAGGTAACAGAGATTCTCTCCTGGCCTTCTATGGAGCAATGGTAATACAATGGAGATAAAAAGACATACAGATGCATGCTGAAGATCAAGCCGTTAGAGAACAATTTTGCAGCAATACTAACAAATAGTTCCTATATGAAATAGGGAAAATATGGTATCCTGTAGATATTTCCCCATTACTATGAAGTAGGACTAGTAATTGAGCCAAGCCCTGCTGAGGGCAAAAAGTAAAACAAAACAACAAAAAAACCCTCTTATTTAAATGGCATACTTCTCCCATGTTAACACTGTTTCCCCCCACCTACTATTTTCCCATTTGTTTTCAGAATAATAATCAATAGTTTAATAAGCCTCTTTATTTATTCTATCTGCTGAGATTTGGTTCCAGGACCCCTGTGGATAGCAAAATCCACGGGTGCACAAGTCCCATTAAATACAATGGCCTAGTAAAATGGTGTCCCTTATATAAAATGACAAAATCAAGGTTTGCTTTTTGGAATTTATCTATTTTAAAAATATTTTCAAACTGTGGATGCTTGAATCTGTGGATCAGAAATTCTGTGGAGGACTAACTGCGCCTTAAGTGACCCACCAATGTTAATATTAAAATTATATACATACAGATTTAGAAACAAGCCCTGTTAAATTCACTTGCTCTCAGGTTACACGAACATCAAGGTTGACACTTAAGATGTTTCAAAGAGGGAGAACAGAGATAATTCAGCACTAATAATAAATAATAATATATTATATTATTTCTATGTCTGCCTGTGCCATGTATATGTTCCTGCCTCTTTTCCAAGGGTGGATTGAAGCTGGGATTATGTCATTGGAATAATATAATCAATGCAACTGCAACAGTCATATAAAATTAACTTGAATACTGATTATATACATCCATATTAGATCTCCAACATGTCAATTCTATGGAACCATCAATACTTAGATGAGAAGGGTCTTAATCAATAATCTCTGTTACCAATTCCAATTGAGGAAAGCCTGCCGGAAGAGATCCAATCTTTAGTTGCCTTCTGTAAAAAGGCATCTGAAGTCTTAGCGATGAAGACGCATCTCCTCCAGCAAGACTATCCCTAATTTTAGGGGCTGCGCAGTTGATACTCTCTGATGGAGTTGTGGTTAATTGAGCAGTACAATGTTTCAAACAAGATTCTTCCCCGATGTTTTCTGAGTGTGTTGGGGGGCGGATTAATGTAGGGAGAGGCATATGACATTTTCAGTTGACAGAATGCATCAGTGGTAAGCACTGTCTATTCATGTTTTGGGTTTGGTTTAAAAACAAACAACTATCCCAGCTCTTACTATCTCTGTGCTTACTGCCAAGCGTTCGTCTGATTCCTTTGGTGTGAGAGAACTGTCTTCCGGACAGATGATCTTTCATGGTCCCGTAATATGAGCGTTTTTTTATATTCTTTAAAGCAAAAACACGCCTATTCTTGGTAGGTGTTTTCACATGTTCTGTGAAAGTGATGAAAGTAGCAAGGTATGAGTGTCTCAGTCTACTAGATCTCCCATTCGCCAATCTCCACACTAATGCACTTCAAAGTGCGCATAGAGTCACCCTCTCTATACAACGCTGTCGAAGTGGTGGGCTTCTTTTCTGAGATCGATGAAGTCATTGAAAAGATAATGTCCTCCTTCGCTTGCAATGGTTTCACTTATAATATTTGGTTTTCTCATGTCAGGGCTGTAATTGGTTTTGGTTCCCAGAACCTGGGTGCCTGGGGAATAGTCTTGCTCTGGTTTCCAAGGGCAAAGGGACAGAATCTCAGTTCAAGAGCATTGCCTGTGATTATCCTCATTTTGCCTACACTGTATTACTGATGGGAAACCCACTAGGTGACTCTGAGTAAATCCACTCTACACCTCTCCTCAGCCTCAGGAAGGAAGGCAAGGCAACCCCTCTTCTGTACAAATTCTTGGCCTAGAAAATCCCATGATGATAGGTTTCTTCGTGAATGGGTCGCCATAAGTTGGAAATGTCCTTCAGGCACCAAACGTCAAAAATGTATGTGTCTGGAGATGGAATGTCTAAGTGAAGCATATCTGAGTGCCAGAAATGACATGAGAATACTGCTATTGGTTATCTACATCTGAGGCAGGAGACAGCATGCTTATCAAACACAAAACAGGAACTAGAAGCCACCGCCATCTCATTCAGAGACGTGTACATCAATGTTAAAAATGGTAAGTGACAATATGGCACATGCATGTGTAAATCTCAGCAAAGTTGTTTTTATATGGATGTGGGCCAATGTTTGAAATTTGTCTTTGAGCAAGGAAAAATAAAAGAAACCTCTGCTTTTTGTGACAGTTAGCATGCCAAATCCACAAGGCAGTGGATACCTTTATTGGGGTCACTTTGTGTTCTCTGTTGTGTGTGTGTGTGGGTAGTGGAGAGAGAGAGAGAGAGTGTGTCTGTGTTTGATAAATGCATTGTGTGTGCAAGAGAATGTTACGGTTGACAATTGTTTCGTTTGTTGTGTCTGAGACAGTGTGAGGTTGTTCGTGTGAGAGAGCTGTATTACGGTAGCGTGCAAGAGTTGTGTGGTGGAAGTGTGTAAGAGTGTGTGACAGTGTGTGCGTGTGTTTGGTGTTGGTGCATGTGTTTTGTGGGCAAGAGAATGTGTGGTGAGAATGGTCTGTGTCGTGTTTGTTCATATGTGTGAGAGTTGTGAGAGTGTGGTATGGGCGTGTGTGTGTGTGAGCGAGAGAATGTGTTTGTGTGACTGTGTGTGGTCGTGAAATGCGTGTGAGTATTATGGTCATGTGTGTGTGAGAGACTGTGTGTGGTTAGAGTGTGGAGACGAGTGTGTTGTACGTATGAGACAGGCGAAGTGGTGTGTGTGTGAGAGCTGATGACTGAGAGTTGCATGCCTGAGTGTGTTGTAAGAGGTGGTTGTGTGGCGGGAGAGTGTGGGTGCGACACGGTAGGTAGCTTTGTGCGAGTGTGGGTGTAGAGTTTTGTATTTTGTCGGTGCTGTGTCTTGTAGCCTAATGTAGTACATGGTTGCGGTGTATCTTCCGGTGAGAGTGAGCGAGTGGGGTGTGTGTGCGTGTTGTGATGGGTGTGTTTGTGTGTGGGGGGTGTAGTATCTGTGTTTGTGTGATGCACCGAGTTGGTGGTTTGTGTCGTGGGTGCGCAGTGTGTTTGTACGGTGGCTATGGCCCCCTGCGTGTGTGTCTGCCGCGAGCGCCTGTCCTCGTGTGTGTTGTTGTTGTTGTGTGTGTGTCCCTCCCTCCTCCCCCCTCTTTGTGCTGGGGAGTCCTGCCCCTTCCTCTTGGGGGAGGGCCTGCCTCTTGCTGCCTGCCTCTCCCTTTCCCTTCTCTCTTTTCCTCCTGCCGGGCTGCCCCCTCCTTCCTTCCCTCCTCTCTCTGCCTCTTCTCTGGCCGGGCTGGGAGTCGCGATGTCTGGAGGCGGAGGGACCCCGAAGGCGCTGCCCTCCTCGGGGCCCAGGCCCCTCCGGGAGATGCCCCATCCGCTGGCCGCCTCCAGCTCCGAGGAGGCCATGGCCGGAGGAGGAGGAGGAGGAGAGTGGAGCCCCAGCCCCGAGGAGGACGGCTCCCGTCTCCCCTCCAGCCTGGCTGCAGACAAGGTGGGTGGCTGGCACTGCCCCCTTTGCCAGGACACTGCCCAGCAGGGGCTCCAAATCCAGGGCTTTAGACACAAGGGGGGGGGGTTGAGGTTGTGGGTGTCCTTTTTTCTTTTAAAAAAGAGGGGGTCACGTCCTACATTTTTTGTCCAGGGCGTCCTACATTTGAGGGCGTCCTACATTTGGGGTCTGCCCCCCCCCCAGGAAGAGAGGTCCAGAGACAGAGGCCCAGGAGAGGCTCAGGCCCTGGGGCCTTTTGGGGGAGGGAAAAGGGGGGGTGTATTTGGGGAGGATGGGGGGCATATTGGGAGAGGGTGAGGGGTGTATTGGGAATGATAGGTGTGTTTGGGGGGGTCATGGGGAGGATGGCAGTGTTTGGTGCAGATGGTTGGTGTTTGGGGATGATGGTGGGGGATGTTTGGAGAGGATGATGGGCGTATTGGGAGGTGATAATGGGTGTATTGGGGGTGATAGGTGTGATTATTGGGGATGATGGTGGGGGTTATGGGAGATGATGAGGGGGTGTTTGATAATGTTTGTGTTTGGGGATGATGGTTGCTGTATTTGGGGATGCTGTTGGGGGTTATGGGGAAGATGAGGGGCGTGTTTCGGGGGAGGATGGTGGGTGTGTTTGGGGATGATGATGGATAAATTTGGGGGTGATGGTAGGTGTGTTTGGGGATGAAGGGTATATTGAGGGATGATGAAGGGTGTGTTTGAGGATGATGATGATGAATGCATCTGGGGATGATGGGTGTCTCCTAGGCTCTTGGCTCCTTGAGTGTGATTGTGGGGTGGCTTTGGGTCAGGGCAGGACTTCAAGAGGAGGATAAAGCTTGTGAATGTCTTCCTGCCCTGAGAGGCAGAAGTGAACAATGCAAAAGGAAGAGTCTTTGCATGGCACCCAGGCCTCTGTATCCACAGATACAGGCATCCATGGCTTGAAAATATTCCCCCACAAATGATATAATTTTCAAAAGGAGACCTTGACACCATTTTATTAGGCTGTTGTATATAACAGGACTTGAGCATCCATGGATTTGGGCATCCGTAGGGGTGTGTGTGTGTGTGTCCTGGAACCAAAACCCAGAGGGATACCAAGGGCCCACTTTAATAAGGAAAACTGGCCTTTCTTCTTCTGTGCCTCCAATTTAATTTTTACTTATGGCAAGCCTAAGGCGACCCTAACAAAGAGTTTTCTTGGCAGGTTTCTTCAGAGGGGGTTTGCCATTGCCATCCTCTGAGGCTGAGAGAGTGTGACTTGTCTAAGGTCACCTAATAGGTTTACATGGCCAAGTGGGCATTTGAACCCTGATCTCTAGAGTCATGGCCCTGTTCTTAGGACCAACCCAAATGCCTGCCAGCTGTGTGAATTTTTGAGTTCTCCACAACTCATCCCTAGGGAGAGGGTTTTACCCAATCTTGGATCATGATTTTAATTTTGTTTTTTATTTTGGATGAACAGGGCTACCTGTTGGGTTGTGTATTTCCTTTTCATTTTTTGTGCATGCTTTTCCAGTCAAGATGATAACATGATGCAGATTGTTGTTTGGGACCTCTTTTTTCTATGTTGGCATCCTTTGTCAGATTCAGACTGTATGCTCCTTCAGGCTAGGGAGCTGTGTCTTTAAAGTTTATTTTTGTAGCAGGCTTGCTAAAGTGCCATGCCCTCCGATGGAAGATGCTGAAATGTCTGTTTTTGTGCACATCGTGGGATCCTCTAATCTGAAATGCCCGTCCCTTGAGGACACTTTTGGTCATGTCCTGTTATCTGGCACGCTGGCAGCGGTGTCATAAATGCAGGCTGTGTTACAAGCAAGCTGGGAATGCAGTGAAGCAATCTCTGGATGAATGCCAGGCTCTGTATCCTTACACACTCAATTGTGTGAACCGGGATGCGCACATGATCTAAGGATGATGCACTATGGGTTTTCTTCATTTACTTGGTGAAAGAAACGCTGGCTTTTAAGGCAAGCCTCAAGAATGATTAAAATAATAGACACTCGTCCCTCCACATTCACTGAGATTAGGGGCACAGGACCCTCGTGAATGTGGAAAAACTGCAAATAACAAAAAGGGCTGGGCAGACTACCCCTTTTACAGCTAGATTGGGGGCATGGCAACTGCACGCTGTAGCCCCAATCTGGCCTTTGCAAGGTGCAAAAAGGAGCTGCAAAAAGCCACATTCTTTGTGTGGATGCCTCGCCAGAGGAGTGCCATGATGCTGCGTGGCATGTGATGCGGCGCACAGTGTCACCCTGTCCTGGGGGTGGAGCCAGGGCGTGCATCATATGGATGCTACATTCTGACTCCGCCCCAACCCGGCCTTTCCCGCCAGTGTGCACAGCCCCTATGTTTTCACCTGAGATAACACTTCTCTAGGATTCTCTAGGTCCTTCAGTGCAACTCTGTGGATCAGCATCTGCCAGATATTGACCACAGAATTGCACTGGAGGAGCTACAAATGCCTAGTGGAGTGTTCTCTCTAGGAATCTCTACGTCCTTCGGTGCAACTTTTGTTTAAGGCTGACCATAGAGCTGCACTGGAGGACCTAGATATTCCTAAAGCAAGCACATTAATAAAATCCGTGAATTATCAAATCCACAAAAGTCAAAGCTGTAAAAGTGGAGGGACGAGTATATAATAATAGATTAGAATTTTGGGAACAGCTGGTGAAAGTTAAGCTAGAAAGGATGGGGACTGTTCCCAAGAGCAAGAATTAAATAGGGTAGTGTTTGGAGTTGGTTAAGAGAGTTTTATTTTACCTTGAGGGATTTAGCAGCCAAGGCGGTTGAGGGAGACTGTTGTGAAGTGCAGTTAGAAGGGACTTTATGTACCCAAGTTAAGAGAGATGTTTATTGTACCCTAGGGGCTAAGAGCCCCTGAGGCTAGGATAGGCTGCCATGAGGGGCACTTGGAAAGGGTTTTAGATACCCAAGATATGGATGAGGAAAGTTCTTAATTAAATTGTAGTGGTGTATTTTAAACTGTGGGTTAGGGATTGTGTTATTATTTTACTATCTTTTATTTTTTATTGTAACCCACCCCAATCCTTATTATTATTATGTCTTCTAGCACAACTCTATGGACAATTTTTGGCAGAGGTTGACCATATAATCACACCGGAGGACCTAAAAATGCCTAGAGAAGTGGCCTCTCTAAGAATGTCTAGGTCGTCCAGCACGACTCTATAGTCAACCTCCAGTAGAAGTTAATGACTCTATAGTCAACCTCCGGTACAGAGCCATGTTGGAGGACCTAGAGATTCCTAGAGAGAACATATTAATCAAATCTGTGAATAATAAAATCTGCAAAAGTGAAAACCACAAATGTGGAGGGCCAACTGTAAATCCCTTTGGTGGGGAACACTCAGAAGTATATCCAATACCATTTCATGTCCCTCTTGCTGAACAGATACACTGTAGTTAAGTAGCTTGTGAATCTCTTCCTGCCCTGAGAGACAGAAACGAACAACGCAACAGTCTGCTTGGTACCCAAGAGTAGTCTGGCAAGTGACTTGTGTCTGTCGTAGAAGCTGGTTTTGTAGCTCAAACTATAGGTTGCCTTGATCTCCCCACCAGGTTCTTTAGTCATTAATCCAGTCTTCATCCTACCTTAGGCTGACTTCAGGTATGTGGATTAAATACAGGAAATTGATTTTGGGTTTTTTGTCAACATCTTACCTTTGGATATTCTTTTATTTATTATATGTCTTTTCTTTCTTCCAGTGTGTGACCCAAGGCAACTGAGGCTGCACCCGCACTGCAGAAATAATCCAGTTTGACCCCATATTAATTGCCATAGCTCCATGCTGTGGAATTCTGGGAATTGTAGTTTGTAATGGCACCAGAGCTTTCTGACAGAGAAGGCCAAATGTCTCACAAAACTACAAATCTCAGAATTGCATAGCATGGAGCCATGTCAGACTGGATTATTCCCACAGTGCAGATGCATCCCGACTCATAATATAGATTAAAAATAGAATGCATCTGAAATAAATCATAATTGGGCAACATTGGTGTCTGCGTAACAGGGCCTAGATTGGCAATAGGTTCAGATTGAAGCTTGGGAAAGTTACTTTTTAGACTGTTTGGCTCCCAGAATCCCCTAGCCAGTATGGGCACTGGCCTTGTTTCAGCTGGGGTCTTGTAGAGTTGCCAATTTCCTTGCAGCTGGCTGTTCTGCTCACCCAGGAGTGGTACATGAAAAATGTTCTGCTTGGTAGATTTTTTATTATAAATACTTCTATGCAGTCTTCAGAAACTGCTGTCTTTTCTGGACAGCTTATAGTAATAAAAACTGTGCATGCTCTCTAGTATAACAAATAGTGTTGAAACCACAGTATTGCTAACAAACTACCACTTTGAGATAAGCCAGCTGCAATGAAATACAGTTCAAAACCGGGACTAGCATGCTAAGCAAGCATGGGGACTGGCCATGGAAGGTGCAATTTATGGGAACTGTAGACCAAAAACGTATTGGAGGGCTCCACTTTGCCATAAAGCTTAAGTAAATGCCCTCTCCCCAAGCACTGCATAACTTTTGAGAGGTACTGTCAAGAGGGGCCATACATCGTGCAGGAAACTCAGTGGCTTTCTGAGAAGTCTGGTTGCAACATGGATGAGTGTAACAATTTTTTGAGCAAGGGATAAGTTTTGTTTTTTTCTCCTTTTTATAATGTATTGCAAAATAAGTAGGAGATGACCCATCCAGACTGGTGTAAATGCTTTTCTTTGTCCTGAGGACTAGCTCAAAAACTACTCTGGTCTGTTGTGGTGAACGACTATGTAGGAGAAGAATGTAGCCATTAAACAACAGGCGCTTTCCATACAAGCTGCAGTTCCACATGATACAGCTTCATATAATTGGCTTCACAGGAAGCATCAATCATGTACACCAGGTGCATGAAGAAGCAGTACATCTCAGTTCCTTACACCTTGGCTACTTAATGACAGAAATATTGGATTTCACGGATTGGCCTTGCCTCATTTGAAGAAAGCTAGTGGACTGCAAGCTCTTGGGGGAAAACTTTACTCACTGGTTTGCCTTCCAAGACATACTTATGAGATTGGCCCACTTGTAACCCCTGCACATTCTTGTGAACAACATTTTAAGGCAATGCTTCAATCCATGTTTGTTCCTTTTAGTCACAGCTCAGCTGTCTCCCTCCGGTAGTATGCCAGCAGTGTGGGAATTGCTTGCAGGTGTCTTTCCTTGAAATCTCTAGATCAGATGAGGAGAATTGCTGATGCAGTTCAATCCTGTGCCAGGAGGAAAGGAATTTTGTTGGTGGTTCTCATATGATCTGGAGCTTCTAGTAGAGGATGCACCAGCTTGATACTTTTGTAAATTAATGTCAGCAGTCTCCCTCTTTTTTCTCAGCATCTGAAGGCAAAGAGTGACATAAGTGTAATGTCAAGCAACTGATTTGGGAAGCAATTTAGGTGGAGGGGGTTTGAGGTCAATTCTGGCCAGAAGCACCCAGGATGTGTGGAGAAAATATTATGGCTATGGACAAATATCCTCTGTACACATCCTCAGAAGGCTGCCAACTTTACATGTCCCCAAGACTGAGATTTGGTGGTGATACATCTTTGAGCTGAATTGAGCTGTGGTTGGATTAAACCCTGGTCAGATTAAGCTCTGTCTGAAAGAAGCATTGAAATCTGGCATCTTGAAAATCTTGGCGCATAACATGGGTGTGTTTAGGAAGGCAATTTTTTCTCAAGGCCATAAATAAAATGTCATGTTCAGGACTTCTGACTAGTTCAGGGGTATGGTTTTCCCCCAAAAAAAGTGGAACTGGAATTTCCCCGAGCACTCTCATAAATAATATAATCTGTCATAGCACATATGGTTTAAATGTTATGTTCAAACATGTTCAAAGAGGAAATTATTTTTTGGAATATTGGTGATACTGTATAAAAAGAATATAGCATATACCTCCCTTTTTGTGTATATATATATATATGCGCTTAGAAGAACACTATTTGTTTTTACTATGCATAAAGAAAGAGAGCTGTACCTGATATACCTTATATCAACAGTTTCAACTTCCTTTTGGTATAGCACCTTCAGGCTCATTCACTTACTCCTTGCAGTACTTATCAGTTTCATTTCAAGAAAAATCTGATTCTGTATGATTAGTTGAATGATCCCTTTCACTGACTGATTGATTGTAGTACAACAGCCCAGACAGCTGGGGAAAACAGAATTTATGGCAGTGCAACAACAGAGGAATTTATTTATTTAAAGACATAGCATCAGAAACGTTTGTGGAAAATCTACCTTATACCTCTGCCTGACATTATCTGATTTGGATCTGAGTGTTGCTGTCATTCTCCTTTCAGAAATTTTAGGCACAGCATAACTTCACTGAGGAGCAGTGTTTCTGCCTTGATTCTGTGGAGGTCTGTGTTTCTGTCCTTTACCTGAAGAACTAAGTGTTTTGTTGTATGTGTTCAGCATATGTTCAAACTTTGGTCTCAGTCTCTGTACTGCTAAGAGCAGGAGAGAGCAACTGTGGCTCTCCAGCTGTTTATGAACTACATCTCTCAAAATACCTTCTCCATTGTGTAGGCTGGATAGCGCTGATGGCGGTGGGGAGGCTAAAAATATTTGAAGGGCCATGGAGCTCCATTTTAGAGCTTGGTCTTAGAGCTTATGCTCTGGTTTCATTTGACTTGGCTAGTGAAGTTTTCCTTGGCTGCATCTGCACAACAGAAATAATCCAGGTTGACACCACTTTAACTGCCATGGCTCAGTGCTATGGAATCCTGGGAATTGTAGTTTGGTGGGACATTCAGCTTTCTCTGTCAGAGAGCTACCACAACAAACTACAGATCTCAGACTGCCATAGCAATGAGTCATGGCAGTTAAAGTGGTGTCAAACTGGATTAATTCTGCAGTGCAGCCTAACTAGCAGTTTCAAATACTTGAAAACTGGAAAGTGGAACCTTGAACGTTGTTGTTGTCAAACATTGTTATTGTCCATCATAGGTTGTAGTTTGAAGGGTATATCTTCTGTTTTCAGCTTTTGAGGAGCAATACTCATCAACCACATAATGACTTGTTATGCTTTTTGAAAGGTTATCTTGGAGTGATTGGAGTTTGTGAAGGCCTCCCCCCCAATGTTTAACTTGACTTTCTGCCAAACGTGGAGCATGCATGGGAGAAAAAGGTCCTATATGCCTAGAATATTTTTTACTGGTTCTTCATATCTTTGCAGGGAAGCTTTTCTTCCCTCTGTATCATGAACACAGAATCTGTTTGAATTCTAAGCATCTGAACTGAAAAGGTGCTTTCAATTAAAGTATTTAGAGCTGTACTTTCAAGCGGAGCTGGGCACTTTAGCAAAACTTTAGAGAAGATGAAGTGTCATTTGTTTGGCCTACTTCTTAAAATTCTGTTGCATCTTCTCCGGTTAGGAAATTATCTCAAATTTATGGTTTCTAATTTCAGTTCTTCTGGATTCTCATGAAGTCTGTGGTTGTTGCCAGGAGAACTCCATAAGTGAATACCATAGATGTATGTGTTTCTGCGTGTGTGTCTGTGGTTAATTCTTCCTTTCTGACATCTATTAAAATGTTCTGGCCCATCTTTTGAATAACTTGGAAAGAGCGGAACTTTGTATGCATTTTGAATCTTTTTCCACACACTTTCTTAATGGCAAAGAGGCCAATACACAGTATACCACATCTGAATAGAAGGCAAGCCTGAGACCATTTCTCTACTTAAAAACATGGAAGATACAGGTAACTGTTGTAGGAAGTTGTATTAAGCAACTTGTCTCCCTGGCCATTTCTATCTGGGAAATTGACCCTTTCTTGAGCTTACTGTATTGTACAGTGAAGTGGCCGTTGATTGAATTGTTGCATACAGATGTATTGAAAACTGTAATTTGTCCCCAAGAGACCACTTAATAGTCAATCCCCTACAGTCAAAACTACCTGGTCTGAAAAAAAATCCATAAATGGGAGAAGATGCAGAGGACTTTAAACAAGCAAGCAAACAAAAAAGTTGTAAATGATTGATTGCGGTCTTGGGAAAATGGTAGGAGAGAAACATTGTTATAGAGTGCATGTACAAGCAATCTTTGGAATAACTGCATTGTAAATGCCATGTAGACAAGTTGGGTGCACCTTTGGGTTGACTAGGTTTGAAACAATTCTACATTGTGTGATTTCTCCTTAATAGCCAGTGGGCATTGTGACATCTGGCAATTAATATGTGGCTGAACAGGTCCCTGGTTCAATGTTGGTTTTGCTGCAAATTGGTGTTAGGCAACTCACTCTTTCTAACTTAGCTTTCTAGTTTGTAGTAAGAGTTTAACAGTTCTGACCTAGCTTATAAAGTTGTTTCAGGGAGTGCTGAGGAGAATGTCTGTGAAATGCATTGCATGAACTCATGCTCAATATACACCCTAAGTAGAATTATCCCTTTCCATGAGTCACTTTCATGTTTATATCACAAATGTTGAAGGGGAGCAGGACAACACTTGCTGTGTCTTTTATTGTGTTGAAGATGCAGGGTGTCAGGGCCAGGGGTAAGGCAAAGCATGCACAGCTCTACTTTCTCTCTGTACATGTACTGTAATGTGGAGGTAACTTTGACAAGGGCTTATATTTTGGTTTCAAAACTGACTTGTGCTACCAACCATACATCGCCAGACTTTCACAGGATCTGTAAGACATGATGATGCATTTTGGGGGAAAGACGGAGAGCAAATATTGTTGGACTGCAACACTTGGCATTCCTGACTATCCTGGCAAGGGCTGATGATAATTTTAGTCCAACAAAATGTGGAGGCATGCATTTTGTTGCTTATCTCTGATAAAAAACAACATTTTCATATCTCTCTCCTTCCCCTCTTTTTCTCTCTCTCTTTTTAATAGTTTTGCTATGTATAAAAGTGCATACTTCTGGTACAGAACTTTGTGGGATTTGAGTTTTCCACTCTTGCTGTACTGACTCATTTTTGTCATAGTGTAATAGTTCAACTAGTGCCTAAATAACCTGAAGGCAACAGATCCCATCTGATCGTGGAGGCTAAGCAGAGTCAGCCCTGGTTAGTACTTGGAAGAGAGAATGCCAGTGAATACCAGGTGCTGTAGGCTGTATTTCAGAGGAAGGAACTGTCAAAACCACTTCTGAGTATTCCTTGTCTAAGAAGACCCTAGGAAATTCATGGGCTCTCCATAAGTTGACAGATGACTTAAAGGCATGCGGCATGTGCGTGTGCACACACACACACACACAGCAGTTCAACTGAGGCTTCCCAATGATTTTGATCTTTGCCATATAATGGATGAAAACATATAATGATCACATGTTACACAAATTTTCAGATTTCTTTCAAATATGTGTTGACAAGAAATGGTTTTTATTTTAGTAACATTACTGACCAAATGGACAGAATTTACTGGATCATGGCTGGTATCTTGTTCAAGGCTTTACTAAAGTAGTGCATTAAAGTGCACTGTGTGTGAATATGTGTGTATGTGTATGTGCCTTCAAGCTGCCTGTCAACTTATAGTGACTCCATGAATGTCACAGGATTTTCTTAGACAAGGAATAGTCAGAGGTGGTTTTGCCAGTTCCTTCCTCTGAAATACAACCAACAGCACCTGGTATACATTGGCAGTCTCCCACCAGTGCTGACCCTGCTCTGCTTCCAAAGTCGGACTGGATCTGGTGCCTTTATAGTATTTGGATCATTCAGAGAGTAGTTTGTGCACACTTATGCTCCTTTCTGAGTGGGCCACAGAAGTCTACTGTATTCTGTTGTTTTTATGCTCCATCCAGAAGCCTCTCATTGCTTGTCAGCTGTCAAGCCCTGGGAGGATCTCTTGATTATGCTTATCATTGGGAGGTGATTCATACCATGAAGATCTTTCTGTTCTGGGCTCCCAGAGGAAGAAAAAGATGGATATACTCTTTGAGAGTGCCCCTCATATCTCTCTCCCCCAACTGAGCTGAGTCCAGATGCTTCTCTGAATTGCCTCCCTCCCCCACTGATAAGGGCTTGATAGTTGCTTGGGCAGTGGGAGGATGTGGAACTGTGTATGCAGAGCTATGTACAAATGTAGGATCTCAGCACATAAGTATTTGGACAAGCACACCAACCAACTTTTTTTAAAAAAAACTCAGCTTAGTTTTATACAGGCTAGAACCTGACTTTTGAAACATGGTCTTCACTTGGTGTTTTGGCCAAGACTGCTTCGGAGATTCTGTAGCATCACTTTCCACATACTGCACCTGGTTTGCCCTTATGTAAGGGTAGTGATAGGTACAAAGTGGTGACTGGACTGTGGCATTGAGGCTATAGAATCTCTGGAGCATTCTTGGCTCAAATACCAAGTGCAGGGTTGATAAAAGTTGTGCTGGATGACTTGTTCCTTGGCTTTTGTCAACCTGAATTATTTCTCTATCCCTTTATTATGTTACAAGAGCTTTCTCCTATTGATACTGGCTAAAGAGGATTGAGTTAATTAACTCCAGGCTGTTGCTGGATATAGTCCAGAAACAGATCTATAACTTTTTAAAGCTGCAAGGACATCTTAAGGATTTTCCCTGTCCAAAAAAAATTGGTCTAGGTGAGTTATATAAAAGACAGTGAAGCAGCTGTGTGATTTAATTTTTAATATTTCTTTAAGTATTGGTTTATCATCCAAGATGACATCCAGCAAATAAAGACAAGTACAGCTAAACCCCTGTATTTGCAACTCTGATAAGCATGGTTTCACTTACCCTGTGGCCAGAAAAAAAGTGTCTCTAGACATCTGAAGGTCCTCCAGCATGACTCCTATGGTCAGCTTCTACAAGGAATATAGTATTTGCCATTATCTGCGATCTTTCTTAATTGCAGTAAGTCTGGGAACATATCTCCAAAGATATGGGGGGTCATACTGTACAAACATTCTTCAGAAATAGACCAAACAACATTTTAAAAGCAGGTTTTAAAAATTAACAAAGACACCCTGGTTTCAAGGCCCAAAGCATGAAATGCTGCATTGTTGGTGGCCCATGAGAAACTCAAGAGGGATGGAGCTAGCCCGACATCCCTTGGAAGAGAGTTCCACAGCTAATATAGCTTCTCTATATAGTGGGACATGCATCAGGGCCTCCACTGAGGATCACAAATTCTGGTCAGGTGTAGATGAGAAGAGGCAGTCTTTCATATATCCTGGCTCCAAGCTATTTAGGCCTTTGCATGTCAAAACTAGCACCTTGAACTGGACTCAGAAGAAGATTGGAAGCCAATGCAAGATTGGTGACAGCACATTTTCTAATGCACACACCAGAAAAAGGCTTGGCACCGCATTGTTTAATGTTGAAAAAACAGCGTGCAAGAGAATTAAAAAAAAATATTCAGAATGGTAATAATGCCACCTTATTAATTGCTACAATTTTGGAAAGGCCATATGACAAATATGTCAGTGTACAAATGGTGTCTCTAAGGAGTGTTGCATAAGGTGGAGTGGGAGTGCTGCCATAGAAATAATTAATCCATGCATGCAGATAACCTGGTTTAGTGATGACTTATGTAATTAGAAGAGCAGAGCATTTTGTAGCACAGCTGAAACAGGCATTGCTTAATATTGTATGTATATGTGTCTTCAAGTCTCCTTTATGTCCTTTCTTTGCACAACACTGTACTCAGTATTTAACATTGTTCAACATTGTTCAATTAAATACTGAGTATTGTGCAAAGACGGAACAGAAAACAAACTACTGCAGCACTGGCTTTTGCAATAAGTGTGGAAATCCATTCTGTTTCAAGTCCAGATTGCATAGGAAAGACCTACCTTGTGTTTCTGGCATACTGGGGAAAAATGTCTGGAATTGCTCTTGAAACAGCTTGGAGGGAATTGTCAACAAATGAGGAGGAAAGAATGGATACTGGAAATGTGCGTTAAAGATTAAGTGGGTGGTTATGGGAATTACTCCAGTTGCTTGAAGGATCTGTTTAATGGTTCTGGTGTTTTGGGAGTGTGGAGGAAGAGAGGTGGGCATTTTGGGGGTTCTGTGGGACCAATTATAAATTAACAGTGCAAATATGAGCACAATTTAAGTAGGTTTTTTTTAAAAAGGACACCAGCTACAACAGCTGTACAGTACAACAATTTATACTGTATACTAAATTGAACACGTATCCTATGCTCCAAATTTCCATGCATCCAGGGAGGTGCCAGTGCAGATGCCATTGTTGCTTAATAGTATTGAAATCTCAGATACAAACCTTAAAGCACTAAATAATAATAATAATAATAATAATAATAATAATAATAATAATAGATGCAAATAATAATAGAAATTCCAATATAATGAATTCACCTTTTTAGTCCTGTCCTAAATGTATAAATGGAAATCCTACCACCCATTTCAAGGTTAAAAGGACCCAATCCTTATCCCTGGCAGCTACAGTTCTTTTCTTCTGCAACTTTCCTCTCTGAACTGTATGAGCAAAAATAGCCCCTTTAGGGTTTTTTCATTTGCTGACCCAAACCAATAATTCATGGGGATTACATTTGTTGGTGCAGTATGTCTTTAAACAACAGAAAAATATTTTGATTGACAGATGATAGTTGAGAGTTAAAAGTTGGAATGTCCAGTTGGTTGAGAGTTATGGTGGAGGCAGCAGTATGTGTTGATTGCTGTGTGTGTGTGGACTAAGTTTGGAGCTGTGAAGCAGACTTTGAAGTTGATTATAAATCACAGAGGTGTGTGTGTATATATATATGCTGCATTACATTGTATATATATAATAACTAAAGATAAAAGCCTCCGGGAACTTTGGACGAATCAACTGTCTGTGGTTGTTTCTTTAAGTCTGAAAAGTGGCCAGTGCACTGCCAATACCAGTAGTTGGGTTTTTTTTGCTTTTATGCTCTGCTGTGTACAGTGGGCCCTTGGTATCTGTGAGGGATCTGTTCTGGACTCCCCCGCGGATACCAAAATCTGTGGATACTCAAATCCCATTGTCTTTAATGGCTGCACGGGCATGTGGCTGTGCCACCATTACAAACAATGGGACAAAAGTCCATCACCCTCTCTACCCTCCTCCCTCCCCTTTCCCTTTCTGTCTCCATCTCCCTGCCTCCCTTCTTACCAGAGCTGGGGCTGAAGCTTGAGTCTCAGAGCCCCGTCCCCAGGCCAAGGCTCTGGGCTCCGAAACCCAAGCCCCTGGCTCCCAAGCCAGCGCCGGGGCTTGGGTTTTGGAGCCCAGAGGTTCTGTCACAGGTGCTAAGCATGGGGACAGGGCTCTGAGATTCATACCTTGGCCCCAGCCCCAGCTGACTGGGTGGCAGCCTCCACCGCCAAAGCTAAGCCAGGGCGAAGAGGAAGGAGGGCAGGGGAGGAAGGGAGGAGGAGGAGGGTAGAGGGGGCAAGGGACTTTTGTCCACAATGGCAGCACGGCTGCATCCATGCTGCCATTGGGGATAATACGGGTTTGCCATCTGCGGATGCTCAAATCTGAGGATAGCAAGTCTGTGGATAAGGAGTGCCCACTGTATATTGTTTTTGGCTGTAGCTGGGTGATTTTTACCCAGACTGCGCCAGGAGTTGGCCTTGTCCTAAATACTATTACTGGCTGACAACATTTCCCTTATTTTCTTAAACTCTTCAACAGTGAGAGCACAGAGTTTTTGATGAGTTAAAATGGGGAGGCACACCTTATTTTTTATCAATAAGCAAGCAAGCAAACAAATTTAATAACTAGAAACAGATTATGCCTACTGCCCTGAACATTTCTGATCTTGCCCAATTTATTTTTATTTATTAAAACATTTTTATCCAGTTCTGTCTCTGAAAATCTCAAGGCAGATTACAATGAAAAAGGATTAAAATATATACTTCAGCAATTCAGGGTCAGACATTTTAAAAACAGTTAAAATGATTTTAAATAGTGCTTGTCCCATGTCCTGTGCTGTATCCCATCAAGCAGATCCTCTTGATTTGACAAGCTAAGCAAGGTCAGGCCTGGTTAGTATATTCATGCAGAATCATTAGGGAACACCAGGGATCTCCAGATAAGGCTGGGAAAGAATCCTGCCTGAAGCCTTTGTGAGCTACTGGCAGTCACAGTTGACACTGTAAATGACCCTCATATCCATCAGAGTTCCCAGATTGACTGAGGATAGCAGAAATAGCAGATAAAGGTGAACCTTATATTTTTGGCAAAATTTGACTATAGAGTTGCAGTGGAGGGGGCTCCAGATGCCTAGAGCGGTGGCTTCTTCAGGCATCTGGAGGTCCTCCAGTACACCTCTATCATCAGTTTCCAGCAGAAGTTGACCATAGAATCATTCTGGAGGGTCTGCAAATACCTAGGGAGACTCCCTCCCCTGTGAACGTGACTAAGTAAAATAGCAGTTACCGGTCCCATGGATACAGGGGTCATACTGTGCTCAAGTAACTGCTCACTCCCCCAAGACAACTGCTCCCAAATAGCTTTCTGTAAAGTAGTGGAACAATTATACCTGCTCCCAAAGCAGTGATTGGGAATCCTTGCTGGAACTGTAGGATAGACAACTTGTATGTTGAGTTAAGACATCCAGACACATCCGTATTTGGGACTTTAGAATAGCATTGCCGTCCCCAAGGTGGTTGAGAAAGAAGGATCAATTCTGCATGAGGCCTCATATTTGGCAGGCACAAAGACTGGTGTATCTGTTTATCATAGCTCTCCTTCTCTCTTCCCTCTGGCTTCAACACCTTTCATGGTCCACTGG
The DNA here is from genome assembly GCF_019175285.1 of Sceloporus undulatus. Taxonomy (NCBI): domain Eukaryota; kingdom Metazoa; phylum Chordata; class Lepidosauria; order Squamata; family Phrynosomatidae; genus Sceloporus; species Sceloporus undulatus. The sequence goes on from NC_056523.1 coordinate 207,148,565, forward strand.
TGTTCCTAGTCATACAGCTTGAGAATCATTGACATAAAGGCTATGTGGACCCCTAGTGTTGGTGAAGCATAGGCTGGCTTCATACTGCTCAAATGGTGGGGCAAAAACAAAAGAGCACTTTAAAGTGACACTTAAAGTGACACTTTAAAAACTGACAAGGGTATCTGCTTGTTTTTTGACACCAGCTTTCATGGACTCAGCTTACTTTATGGACTCAGTTTACTTCATCAGATTGCAGAGAGCTGGGGAAGTCATTCAGAACCCATGTTCTCCACTCAGTTCTAGGCAAGGACAAAGAGGGTGATGGTAGTTTTTGAGCTTGCTTGTAGTTGATTTGGGGCTGATTACTAAGTATTGTGGTATTTCCCTTAGGTTTCAGAGAACTGTTTTCCTCTTTTTCCTGTCTTCTGCTAGTTGATTGTCCCATAACAAGAATCCTCACACACACACGCACCCAGCCAGAGGGTAGCTGGCAGGCAAGACATGGCAGTGGAGGAAGGAAGGCAGAATTACTGTTAAAACTCAACACTAGAAAAGCATTTCCTCTTCAGTGTGTGTGTGTGTGTGTGTGTGCATGTGCGTGCAGCTGGAACCCTTAACAACTCAATGATTTCTGGTACAAGTGGGTAGATGCATACCAGTGCAGAGGTGGCCTCCACGTTAGGGTTTCTGATCACATATACAGAGCCCACATGCACAAGGACTAACATGGGACATTGGCAGATGTGTTCAGGGTGTGGCCTGCTCTGCACTTTCATCTTTTGAACATCTGATGTGGACACTGATCTGTACTCTTCTCCTGCCACATTTTTCTTTGCTATGAAGCCCACCAGACATGTTCAACCATAGGGTGGAGTGAAGAGGACATGAGATAGAAGCCCTCTTTCTTCCTCAGTGTTTTCCCTTGTTCCTCTGGGGCATTGGTAGGCTTTTGAATGTTGTGACTAACTTCTTTTCTGTTGAAACAGTAATGCAACAAAGATCCAACCCACACTGCAGAAATAATCCAGTTTGATATTGCTTTAACTGCCCTAGCTCAGTGCTAGGGAATCCTGGGAATTGGAGTTTATTCTAGCACCAGAGTTCTCCTACTTCCGTGACAGGGTCCCTCCTGTCCTTTGCTGAGCACAGCATTTGCTGGATTTTCTTGGTCAGTCTGTAGATCATTTGGAGGTTGTGTTTCTTCATCAGTTTCCCTATTCTGTCTGTGACATGTTTGATGTAGGGTAAAAATATCTTCCCTCATTTGTCTTCACTCCTGTGGCTTTTTCTGGGTCTGGCAGCTCTTGATGTCTGAGCTGGAGTAACTGTTAGCCTGCTCAGTGAAGGACAGGAGAGATGCTCTCATGGCCGCAGGAGTTTACTGCATACTGTGCAGCTGTGGATATATCTACATAGGGACCACCAAACACAGTATTCAAATGCGAAACAAGCAACATGAGAGACACTGCAGACTGGGCCAGCCAGAAAAAATCAGCATGTTATAAACCAACCTGGGCATAACATACTACTGTCATTCTTCTGTTTTCGCGAGGGATCTGTTCCAGACCCCGCCCCCATGAAAGCAAAAAATCTCAGTATTCAAGCCACATTGGCTTGAATGGCGGCACAGCTGCTTGGAAGTGTAAGGAAGACAACTTGCCCTCTAGATCCCTGCCCATCTTGGCTGTCCGCCCAGGGAGGGGGATGCAGTAGTAACCTTACTTCAAATCATCATAAATGCATCTCTTAGGGAGGGGATATTTCCATCTAAACTTAAACAAGCAGTGGTTAAACTACTCTTGAAAAAACCCCTCCCTTGATCCCCTGATTATAAACAACTTCAGGCCAGTCTCTTTGTTACCATTTTTGGGCAAGGTGATCGAGAGGGCAGTTGCCTTCCAACTCCAGGCGGTCTTGGCTTCAGGGCAGGTTACGGAGTTGAGACTGCCATGGTTGCCTTGGTCGATGATCTCCGTCTGGGCATCGATGGGGGAAGTGTGACCCTGTTGGTGCTCTTGGACATCTCAGCGGCCTTCGATACCATAGACCATGGTATCCTTCTGGAATGCCTGAGGGATTTAGGTATCGGGGGCACTGCGCTGCAGTGGTTCAGAACCTATCTCTCAGGCAGATTCCAGATGGTGATGCTGGGAGACAGTTGCTCTCGTAAGCGGGAGTTGACATCGGGCATCCCTCAAGGCGCCATTCTGTCTCCCATGCTGTTTAATATTTACATGAAGCCGCTGGGAGAGAACATCCGGAGACATGGGGCGCAGTGTTATCAGTACGCTGATGACACCCAACTCCATCTCTCCATGTCCCCGACTGCTGCAGTGACCAAGGATGGCATCTCTCCTCTAAATGCCTGTCTTGAGTCGGTAATGGGCTGGATGAGAGAAAACAAGCTCAGGTTGAATCCAGAGAAAATGGAGGTACTTGCGATAGGAACCCCTGGGCCGGGTGGGGAAATGTATCAACCTGTCCTGGACGGGGTCACACTTCCCCTAAAGGACGAAGTCCACAGTTTGGGAGTGCTCCTGGACTCGTCTCTACAGTTAACATCGCATATGGAGGTGGTGGCCAGGAGTGCTTGGTACCAACTTCGGTTGATACGCCAGCTGCGCCCCTACCTGGCTCGGAGAGACCTTGAAGCAGTGGTGCATGCACTGGTAACCTCTCGTTTAGATTTCTGCAATGCGCTCTACATGGGGCTACCTTGTACCAAGTTCGGAAGCTTCAGTTAATTCAAAATGCTGCAGCCAGATTGGTCACGGGAACATCAAGATCGGACCATATTGCACCAATACTAAAATCTTTACACTGGCTACTGATTAGCTTCTGGGCGCAATACAAAGTGTTGGTCGTCACCTTTAAAGCCCTACGGGCCCATGTTACTTAAGGGAATGCCTCTCTCTACACAGTCCGCCCCACACTCTTAGAACCTCAGGGAAGAAACTGCTGGAATACAAAAAACCAGATTTGTCACTATTCCCAAAAAGCATTTACAGCCGCGGTCCCAAAACTATGGAACAACTTGTTAGAAGAGATCCGTCTCATTACATCATTAGAAGCCTTTAAGAAGGCATTAAAAACAGATCTCTTCCAGAGGGCATATCCACCCGACCTGCTATAATGAAGATTCCCACCCCAATTTGTTTATATGGAAAACAGATGAATCAGATGCGTTGTTTCCCCTGCTGTAATATTGCTGGCTGACTAGCATTGACTAGTATTGTATTGTATATTGTGGTTATATGATGATGTTTTTAATCTGTTGTGTATTTTGTAAACTGTATTGCTGATATTGATGGGATCCCGCCTCGGGAAATAGAAAAATAAAAATTATTTAATAATAATAATATAATATAATATATAATATAATAATAATAAAAACTACGTTTCACATTTTTCTGCAGTTGAAGACCTAGTCTTTCAACATGAAAAAGAGACCACATGACACTGAGTTTAGACTCTTTAATTTTGCAAACAGTGAATGTTCTGCCACAGGCCATACACCATCCCCCCTTCCCCCAAAAAACCTGGCAGGATCTCCACATGTTTATACAGGAGGCATCCTAGTTGTCCCTAGAAACAATTATCTACCTTGTTTGTTTCAGGAATTCTGTGTGTCTTGTTTGTATTGCCACAGGCATTTGTAGTATTGTTCTCAGATTATGAAAAACGAGAGGGATCGGGAACCAAACACAGGTTTGAGTCTCCCTTCTCTGAAGTGCTTGGGCCCGAAGTGTTTGGATTTCAAATTGTTTGGGGATTTGGAATACCTGTATTTGCACATATGTACACAATAAATATTCTTGTTGAGGGGACCCCGTTGAACCCAAATTCATTTATTTTTCATATACACCTTCTACACATAGGCTGAAGATAATTTATACAATATTTTAAATAATTTTGTGCACGAACAAAGTTTTTGTATACTGAGCATCGAAGCAAAGGCATCACTACCTTAGTACCCCATGAGAGGAGTTTTGATTTTGGAGTAAAGTATTTTGGATTTTTGGTAAGGGACTCACACTTATAGGATAGTATCACAAGAACAGAAGGGAAAACACAGGTCCACAAAAGCCTGCTTTGGATTGTACTTGCTGCACATCCCACACCACTGAGTCCTTTTTTATATAAGCTGATTGAGGAATAGGATTCCAGTATGCAATGGGAATCTCAACACATTTGGGTGCAATTACTGCCATCCCGTGAAGCTTCATGTTATTCATACACCTGTATTACTTCTATAAATGCATACATCTGTACTCCCAAATTGTCATCAATGCTTTTTAACTAACCTAGTAACACTGGAAATTTCGTTTCACATTCTATGATACAAACGTCTCTGAGCAGAACAAGATTAGTAAAAGCGACATAAGAAAACTATTCCAGTTCACATCAAGCTAAAAAGGTCTCACCAAAAGACTCTTCCAAAACACCACAAGATTAACTTGAAGCTGATAAAAGCTTGTCACCCAGGTATTTATTATATACCTGTATTGTAGTTTTTACTTTATCTCATTAGGACCCTTGTGGGCTTTCTCTACTACAACGACAGTATAGTGGCTTTTTAGGAAGACCTGAGTCCTGAACTTCTTTATTTTAAATCTCAGTTAAAATTCTGAATAACTGCAAAACCTGCAGCAACCACACTATGGCAGAGAGTGCAACATATTATCAAGAATTTTCTTCATTTTGTTAAGTTTTTAAAATGTAAAACTCAAATGAAATTGCACAAGTAAAATTTAAAATTTTAAAAACAACTGAAGTGTATTTCATAATGTTATAACTAAATATTAGAGCATTCAGCTTTGTCTGGATCGCCCTATTCCGTTTCACTTTCATTTTTTGGAGAGAGGGGGAAGAAAACTCATAACATGCGTGCCCCAAATGAATCTCAAAATTAGCACTTTACGTATCAGAATGAACCTGATCACTATTCAAACAGCAATCAACCAAACCGGACTCTCTACCTTTGCCATGGTCAGCCCTTCCATGTGCAGCTTTTCCTCATTTGTTATCAGACATTCCAGATTCTGTATATGCTTCATATTTCCGCATGCAGGTTTCCCTCCACACTAACAAAAGAGGGAGGGAAACAAGCCTCCTGCGCTTCTGCCATTCAAGAGTCAAACTTCTGTTAGATCTGCCTGGAACTGCTGTAGTTAGTGACCACCAGGAACCTTTCAATATATCTGAAGCCTCAGGGTCCACCCCTGATGCTCTTAGACTGGGGTGAGCAATACTTACTAAACACAAAACCCTGCCAGACTTCTGACAGTGAAGACCAAAAATCTGGACAACCAAAGGATCCACATTCCCTCCATTAAACCCAGAGCTAAAGAGGACATCTGTGTAACACGGGATGGCTTCCCTATATTTTGATGCCATGGCACTGCAGAAAAGAGGTGTAAAGAAATCCCAACCTGATATGAGATCTGAATGTCCGCTTTCCTAGAATTACAGAAAGCCAAGACATTTAGCAGTCATCTTTAAGCAGCAGCAATATTTAAACAGTAAGACTCTTGACTTGTTTGGGTTCCCTGGGCAAGCATGCCAAGATTTATATTAGGATAGGTTGAAAGACCTTAATTTGACAAACTACTCTGGGGGGGGGAGTATCGATATGAATGGCTTTAGACTACCACAGGAAATGCAATGCTCCCAATGCTCGATTTCACATCTATGAGAGAGTAGAATTATCCCCACTTTTGACCAAGTGCTGAATTTAGAGTCCCCTTTGCTGGAACCTAGGAATCAACCATGTAAATCAATGACTGTATTTCTGTCAAAAGATTCTTGGTCTCCTGCAAAACTGGGCCACTATCCAAAGTGACAAATAACATAGGTGTCTAGAGCTGTATCTAGTGTAGTGAGTGCCACAAAGAGGTATTCTTTGTGCTTGAAAAGATTAAGCACATAAACCACAATTTACCCCGATTCACAAAGGACAGGTTATCTAACAAGAAAGACAAGTTACTTACAGCGAACAAAACAAGGTAGAGAAATGTTCAAAAAATATTTAGTATCAGTTACTGTATGAGCATATTGTCATCCCTGTGTGTAGTATTTTGGCAACAACAACCGTAAGAAGCCCGACTGGTTGTTTTTTGTTTGGTTTTGCTTATTATTCTCCTTCAAGAGTATCATTCATCTGACATTTATAAGCAAAAGGCATGTGTATGCTGAAGTGCTACTATTAATAAGCTATTATTAATTACAAATAGTACTCCGGCACCATCCTGCAACCTCTGTACTGCCAGTCAAACATTCTGCATGAGGAGTTCTAGAAAATATATCTAATAGATTCACTAAACATGGCATAAAAATGAGACTCAGAGGATTTGGCCCTCATCTTCTCCCACCAACACACAATCACCCCCCTGCATGACAACTAAGATCCAACATAAACAACAAGGAAAAAATGAAATTTGGATACTACACTACCAATGTAATGGGCTACACTGCCCCTAGATCTTACGTCTCAATGCTGAGATGAGATCGTCCCCAACTGCTCATTCTTTATCACTCAAAGTCGTGCCATTCATACACAGCGAGAAACCCAAGTTCTAGAGAAGTACAAAAAATATTAAGGGAGGAGCCCCGAGCCAACCTAATGAGACTAAACAAGGTTGGTGGCCACTGATGTTCGGATGCTGGGCTTGGGGAGGGCAAGGGGAGAAGAGGAGGGGAACAAACGCCAAGGAAATAATGTCGAGGAATTCCAAAACTGCAAACATCTAGTTGCAAGCCCATTTCTATTTCACATCCTTAGCTTGGGCAGAATGTTGACTGCCTCTGACGATCAAAGAATTCCTCTCGACACTAGCTGGAAATCCAAACATTAACTGATTTTTGTAAGTGTGGACCAAAGGAAACCAGTTCATCTTGCTAAACATATGAAGACATCAAGTTATCTACATGCAAGTCATTATTCTACATTATTTGTGACTGTCACATTAAAAGGTCCAGCATGGTTGTAATGGTTTCAGCATTGGTCTAGGACAGTGGGAGACTAGTATTCGAATCCCAGCTTGGCCAAGAAAACGCACTGGGCGACCCTGGGCAAGCCACCTTCTCTCAGCCTAGAGGACAATAATGGCAACCCATCTGAAAAAACTTTTCAAGAAAACCCTACGGTTGGGTTACCTTAGGGTCGCCATTAGTTGGAAACCAACATGAGGCACACACAACAATAACATCATTACACAAAATTCCTTATACAGTCCTTCCATATGCGTAAAGAACAGTTGGGGAGCCTCTTTTTTTGGTGGGGGGGAGGTCAGGGAGTAAAGTTGTAGTCATTTTTAAAAAAAAGTGTTTCATCATTATAGTTTTCAGTGGTTTCCCGGCTATGTGGACACCGACTGTGAAGCCTTCGACTTCACTTCCTCATTTATGATCTCCTCCAGGCAGCTTTTCTTCCCTCATTTCTTTACAATTATCCATGGCACATCAGTGGAAGGAGAAAGGCAGGGGACTGCTCCCCGATTCCGACAGGAATCTATAGCACTGTGTGCACAAACCTTTGCTTTCACAAGAAGTCACCACCTATTAATTTAGCAGGGCATTTGCCACTTTCTCACTGCTGGTACTGATTGAAAAAAACCACACCGAGCTTCTATCTTGCCATGTCGTTCTAGCGACCAATGCCCTTCCTGTGTAAGGAGGAGAACACGCAACAATGTAAACACTGGAACAGTTAGAAACGTTGCCTGGTTTCTGGTGTATACCATGCATCAAAATACATTTGGTCCCACATCCCACAAAAATAGCTCTCAGCTTTTTCCCACCTCCCCACCTCCTAAAATCTTATAATGCACTTTGAAATAAGCCTTTGTGTCATACAAGGCTCATAAGCCCACTCAAATATGCTCTCGTCCTGCCTCTTCTGGCCCACTATATTGGAATCTGACAGCTGTTTGCTGTGAAATTACATAAGTGACCACAAAATGGTTAGCAGATCTGCAAAGCAATATGGCACTTTCTTCAAAATAAATGCACGTTACTGGGGCAGGGGAGACTCCTCTCTATTATAGAAAGAGGCTGCAATTCAATGTTACATTCTGTGTGTGTTTCCACCTAACCTTCGCTGCACATGGCGCCTTCACAATGGTTTCATACAGGGCGGCCTGGTATCTCTGGGGTTTAGTTCAGCACCTGCTGTGGATACCAAAATCTGTGGATGTTCATGGTCTCATTAAATACTATGGCCTAGTTAAAAATGGTTGTCCCTTATAATAAAATGGCAAAATAAGGTTTCCTTTTTGGACTTTAAAAATATATATTTCAAGCCACCCAGACAGCGGAATCGCTAGATACAGAATCCAAGGTCATAGCGGAGGGGCGACTTTAAAATAGCAGTGGTGGCTACTAATATAATGTGCATATTTTCTTGGGTTTTCTTTAGAGATCAAGGCACAATCTGGCTACAACTACTGAATAGCCTTTACTAGAAAAAGAAGATATCCCTTACCAGACCTTCTATGCCATTGTTGTTACTGTTGTTGTGGGACTTTAGTCATTTGGCTTTCTTGGCAATATCTGTTTGTCATTGCCTTTCCTTGACAATATTTGTTTGCCCCACTGCCTTCCTCTGAAGCTGAGAGAATTGTGACCTGACCAAGGTCACCCAGGGGGTTTCCATAGCAAAGCAGGGATCTGAACCCTGGTCTCCTTGAGTCCTAGTCCAGCACCCAAGCCACTACACCATGCTTGGTGGGTGGGTGACACACCTCCTCAGGTGGAACTCATACATTTCACTTGACAGTGGAACAAGAGTTAAATTACTCTTTTGCCATCCAGTGTGTTCCTATGGACCTTCCAGGAGAAAGCTCTACTCATTGAACAGAATCAGTATCTTTCCTTCCTTCACAGAGAAAATTAGCACTAGGAGCAAAGGTAGGATACTTTTCCCCTTTTGCAAAAGCCCAGTTTGTTCTCTCTTGCCAACAGGGTTCTGCAAAATGCACACATGCATGCCCTTGCTGACACTTCCAAAGGCTCCTTCAGACAAGGAAGTTACACTATATTTTATTGCTACACTTCTTACTGTTGTTTGTTGTGTGCCTTTTAAGTCATTTTCAACATTATGACAACCCTAAGACAACCTCGTTCATGGAGTTTTTCTTAGGCACAGTTTGTTCAGAGGAGGTTTGCCCACTGACTTCCCCTGAGCTGAAAGCATGTGACTTGTCCCAAGGTTACCCAATGACATTTCCTTGCCGAGCTGAGAATCGAACCCTCGGTCTCTAGAGTCCTAGTACAACCCTCAAACAGATTATCTTTTTTTTAAAAAAAATAAAATAAAATGAAATTCAAATCAGAGTTTTGTTGTCCCAGACTTTTTTTTCTGGCAATTTCCACGTACCAGCTGAAGCATTTTGTTTCCCCCTAACTGAGTAGGTTTCTTTTAATTCTGAAACATATTGGCGGGGGGTGGTGGGGGAGTTTTTGTCCTCCTTTATTTTACTCCTTTTTATTCCAGGAGCTCAGAAGAGGAAAGAGGAGGTGGTCTTTTCTCTTCCACAGGGCTTGTTTTTATGAGGGCCGCAACAAAAGAAGCAACTAGCTTAGAGAATCTGAAAGTGATGCCCCACCCTGAGAAAAATTCCTTCCAAGCACCAGATTTTACAGATGCATATCCAAGAACTCTTTCCCTGTCTCCGTAAACAGAAGGTCAATTACCATCTGTGACGCAATGTAACAATCACCTTAATATCTCCAACCTAGAGTCCATCTGCTCCGATATCCTGTTTCTGTGAGGACATAAAGCCCACAAGGGAGTGAGAAAGGGTTAACCAAAATTTGCTATTACTACCTCTGGCTAGAGATGCTCCAATTTGACATCACAATTATAATAAAACACCATAAGAGACCTAGCTACATGATTTTATCTTGATCTGAAGCGAGGCTTTCAAAGCTAACATCTGTAGTGTCTTTTTAGGGGGGGGGATATGGGCTTTGTGGCCATGTTCTGGAACAATTTATTCCTGATGTTTTCCCTGCTCTGTGGCTTGCAACTCAGAGAATTGTGGTATGGAGGTGTGCGGAGCTATATTATTGTGTGTCCCTTGATTGAGGGAAGTGATTTGCATGTTAATCTGTGTGTTGGTCTGTTGTTGAAATGGCAGGCCTCCGGGTGGGAGGATTTGTGAGGGAGGATTTGTATCTATTTAATTAATGCTGATGTCTACTGGGAACATGCACTGTGCTGGGTAATGTTCATTTGTAGCTGCTGAGCTTGATTTTGGTGGTTTTCAAACTGGTAGCCAAACTTTGTTCCGTTTAAGGTTTCTTCTTTCCTGTTGAAGTTGTCCAGGTGTTTGTGGATTTCAATGGCTTCTCTTGCATTCTGACCTGATGCTGTTGGCATGGTCTGAATTTCAGTGTTTCCTAATATAGTTCCCCTCC
>NC_056523.1:207158990-207179290 GCF_019175285.1 Sceloporus undulatus
AACTCACCCCCTGAACAATTCAGGAGAAGAGGAGAAGGAAGAGGCAGCTTGCCAGGAATCCCCTACTCCTGATAGTGAAGGTTGCAAGAGCTGGGGCTGACATAGTAGGGGTTCCTCCTCCCCACCAGGAGGTTGCAGAAGCTGAGGATGCTGAAGACACACCAGTATCTTTGCTGAGTAATGCTGATGATTTAGGCAGCTGGTGTTGTTGAAGATGATGTCCATAATTCTTCCAGCAGCCTCAGATGTCCTTGTTCACAGAGGTGTTCTGTGGGTGAATGACTGTCTTCTAGCATTTGTGTCTCCTTGATCTTGGACTAGCTTTGGTTTGACAGCTTTGTTTACTCCTTGATGGCTTCTGGTGTCTTTACTGCTGATTTGTTATAACTACTCCTGAACTGACAACCGGCCTTTTTTTCACCCTCCATCATGCACTAGGCCTAAACCTGTCCCAAAGCAAAGATAATTGGCATTGGCCACACACTGGGCAAGGCACCTTGACCATGATCTGCTATATGGACATTCAGGAGCAAAGCAAAGTCTAGCTTGTGATCTTTACCTTCAAAGAGAGTGCCCACTTTGTCCCATTTTGGACAGATTGAAATGCTATATTGGAGAAGTTACATGCACTACCTTGTATATTCAGATTGTTCGGTTAATCCTTTTTATTTAAGCTTCAGTTTGTTAATTCCCATCCATCTTATTACTGATTAAGGCTTCAATAACTTCTCTGAAATCAGATGGATAGACAAAGTTGTGTTCTACCTGAACAATGATGTTCAGTGTACCTCAGATCCCCTTATCCACACTATATTAGTGTAGTGTGGATACACTCACAAACTGTTGTCCTTTTGTGCACACACAGACTGGAACTTCAGCCTACTTTTTTCAAAGTGCTTTCATTGACTTCTGTAGCAAACTTTAATTCTCAATGTGGACCATATACAACCAATCCTATTCATTTACTCCAAAACTCTGTTTATTTCAGTGGAATCAACTCTTTGAGTGAGTAGTCTTATAATTCAATCCTAACGTCTTTAAATATAAATGGTCAGTTGCAATCTGCTTTTAAGCAAGTGTGTATTGCCTTTCTAATACCTAAAACCTACTCAAAGATATAGACATCTTACGTCTATAGAATCACCTAAAACCTATTCAAAGACATAGCCATGTTAGTCTGTTAGTCTCAGAACATCTGAGGAAGTAGATGGAAGTCTACAAAAGCTCATGCTCATGCTGCCAACATCTTTCTTTTAGTTAGTCTTAAAGGTGCTTCAAGACCTAAAATCAATTGTGGCTGAGAGGTCTATTTCACCAACAATTAGATCCAGAATTTAAAACTGAAACCATAAGGCTGACACAATCAAAATGTCGAAAATGTAAGCCCATATTCCTAGCTATCTGGCAGATAGCTATGTTGGCATAGAATCCATGCAACAGCAGGGAATAGAAGTGTACTTAACATATCAGTGAAAAAGGCAAAGGAAACAAGAAGTAGTTTTTTATCAATACATTTATTTTTCTTTTATTATCTCTTATTTTTATTTATGCTGGTTTATCTTTATTAGTTTTAATATTTTCATTTTTTAAAAAATGTTTCTTGAAAATTGATCTGAATGTGCCAATTAACCTGGCAAGTGACTCCTGCTCAGTGCCCAGGGGAAGGCGAAAAACCTCCAGGATCTCAGGCCAATCCGCCCTGGAGGAAAATTCCTTCCCGACCCCAAAAGTGGCAGTCAGCACTAGCCTGGGCATGCCATGAGCAAGAGCCAAACACAAGTGGACCCTAATATTCCTTCTTCCCATTTATAGATTATTTGTATTGCCTTCATTAAATTATATTATTTACTGAATTGAATATGCCAACTAACCTCCCAAAGTGACTCCTGCTCAGTGCCCAGGGGAAGGCGAAAAACCCACTCCAGGATCTCATGCCAAATCCGCCATGGAGGAAATGCCTTCCCGCCCAAAAAGATGCCGTTCAGCAGAGCCCTGGGCATGGCCCTGAGCAGAGCCAAACACAAGTGGACCCTAATATTCCTTCTTCCCATTTATAGATTATTTGTATTGCCTTCATTAAATTATATTATTTACTGAATTGAATATGCCAAGTAACCTCCCAAAGTGAATCCTGCTCAGTGCCCAGGGGAAGGCGAAAAACCTCCAGGATCTCCGGCCAATCCGTCCTGGAGGAAAATTCCTTCCCGACCCCAAAAGTGGCAGTCAGCACTAGCCTGGGCATGCCATGAGCAAGAGCCATGCGCAAGCGCACCACCCATGCTCCCTCTTCCCCCGCCAGTTCTTGTACTGTGCTCCTTGCTGGCTCCTGTGAAGAAAAACATTGTGAGAAGATACATGGAATTGGGGATATATACCCTTCTTTTCAGTTCAGCTCTGGACTGAACTGAGGCATTGGTGAACAGCTCTGAACATTGACTCCGGAAAGTTCAGTTTCCTATTAAATCAGCAAAAAAATCACAAACACTCTTTAAAAATGTTAACCAGTATGTTGGGTACATAGGATTTTGAATCATCCACCCATAAGAAAAAATTGGCTAGGAATCTTTTCCTGTCTTTTCTCCCTAAGGACTCACCTCCATGATGGGAATGGAGAGAGAAAAGCTACATCTTTAAGGTTACAGTTTTCATCTTGCAATAATCTCGACAGTACACAGAATTTGACCAGGATCATTTTACTGCAGGGATTAGCGCGTAGTTTTTAAAAAGGATATAAAGAAATCTTTGTAAAGTATAAACATGATAATAATGCAATTCAGCTTCTAATATAAAAATTCTGGAGCAATATAAGATACACAACGTTAATTTCTTCCAAAAAAGGATTTGCAAGCACCATTAAGGGGGGAAAGTGAAACAAACAAACAACTATTCCCACATGGAGGTGGAGTCCGTAGGAAGGAAGGGAAAAGGAAAAGGGTTCCTGATTAAATTTTTTTCATTGATGATCAGCAGGTTCAAAATCCAATGTATCAAAAATCCTGGTTAATCCTTTTTAAGAGCGTTCCAAAAGAGGAGATGAGAAACATCTAGCATGGACTTCAGGAAACTTAGAAGAGGTCTTTATGGGCGTTGGATTGCGAAGGAAAAAAAGGTAATGGTCCACTTTTTCTGGCTATTTGTGAACTGTTTTTTAATAATTTACGCTGACGGTCTTTCTCCTGAGAAGGAAATTGTTTCTGTTGAAAAGTCATAGTCAATTTCCTCCCTATTACAAATTTTATCACCAGACATGGATGCTCTTTTTCATAATAAACCGGAAAGGGTTTCCGTTCCTGTATATACGACACAAAATAAATGCTGATTTGTACGTCTCTCCAGCCATGGCTCTAGCAGATATTCACAGCTCAACCAGGAGGGAATGGAGTAAGTAACTATGACCTCCAAAAGCAAACTCTATGGATCTTGAAGCCTAAATTTGTGAGCTGCAATAACTACAACATGGAATAGTGACAGTGAGAAAGGCAGGTTGAGAAATTTTCGTGTTTTAATTAATATTTAAAGATCTCATCTACAACAGAGGACAGGCTTTATATTTTTCATTGTTATTTATCTAATCTTGGACGAATTGCAACAACAGGAAAGTTCAATGATGATAATGAACATAGGTTGAGAACAGAAGCCAAATTATTTTAAAGAGTTATCCGTTTGAAAAACGCTGTTTTCATTTAAAAATGCACAATATATAGCAAAGTTTATGTGATGAGATTAAAAGCCGTAGCTCTTGAACAGACGGTTGTATGCGTGGAGAACGTAAACACAACAATCCAGCAGATGTGGGTGATGTTGTTGTTAGTATTTCTAGTTCTATGTGCTCGTTTTGCCTGGCTCTCTAAATAACATTTGAGTAGGAAAAGGATGGCAGAAGTTCAAGACATGAACCAAACTACGTGGACCAAAGGTATAGAACTCATCTTCTTTCGACATGGAAAAAAAAGTGAATGAAAAGCATTTTTCCCAACAAACACACATCTTCTCCATCACTTTTGTTTAAAAGTGGCTACTAAACTAATAACTATTTATCAACTAAAAGGTTTTATGTTCCTTTCTTAGGAGAGAACATGAGAACAGATTCCGGGTTTCTTCACTTGTCAGTCGCCTTCTTTAGAGCCAGGAATTGGGGAAATATTTTATTACAGTTAAAGGGTGACACTGACACCATCTTTTTTTTAAATTCAATGAACTCTTTGTAGATTTGGAAAGGAAAAATTTCAGGTAAGAAGAAAATGGATCCTTCTGTTCTCTGAAGAAAGAAAAGCCTACATCTTTAAGGTAAATTTTCAGTTGCAATACGCAGAAGAGTACACATTTTTTTGACAAGAACATTTTACTTGCCGGATTACTTTAGTTAAAAGGGGATACATTCAATCTACTGTGAAGCTATAAACATGATTCAGAAAGTAATAAACAATCAGCTTTTAATTTAAAGTTATTATGGAGTAAAACATAAGCTGCACAATTTGTATTTCTTCAAAAAACGGAGATTAAGCATTCCTCAGGGAATTTCCCCATCATAAAGGTGAGATTGAGTCCGTAGGACATTTAAAGAAATTATCCAATACAGGTATAGAACTCATCTTCCTTCAAGAAAGGAAATGAAGAAGCATTTCCAATAACATCTCCAACATTTTGGTAAGTCCCTAAACGGTAGTCTCTAACAAGGTTCCTGTTTTTCCTCACTTGACAGCAATCTTGCAACTAAGAACCAGGGAAACATTTTATTGGTTTAGGGGTTATTGTCCTCATTTTGTAATAACGTCTTTGTTGATCTGAAAGTATTTTTTCAGGTAGAAGTGGAATCCCTCTGTTTTCTGAAGAGGAAAGATGCGGGACCAAGATCTTTAAGGTACATTTTCATCTGATATGAACCGACAGTATATCGAAATTTGATAAGACCATTTTTACTTGCAGGGATTAGCCCTTAGTTATGAAGGATAAGAAAATCTATGTAAGGATGAATCTGGTTGAAAAAGCAGTCAGCCTCCAAAAACAAGTTTCGAGTAACATAAGGATGCACAAAATGAGTTTAAAGCCTCATAAATTGAACCTTCACATCATGGAGGTGCGGTCCTAGGAAGAAAAAGACAGGGAACAAAGATTTCTTGCGTGTTGATGCCCGATTCACAATCCTATGTACCCCAAAATACTGGCTGACCTGTTTTTAAAGAACGTTCTTATGTGGATTTCTTGCTTAATTTAATAGGAAGGTGAAATTTCCAGAGTCAATGTTCAGAGTATTCACCAAAGCATCAGTTCAAAGAAGGCTAACATCCTCACTTCCATGTGTCTTCTCACAATGTTTTTCTCACAGGAGCAGCAAGGAGCACAGCACAAGAACTGGCGGGGAAGAGGGAGCATGGGTGGTGCGTTTGCACATGGCTCTTGCTACGGCATGCCCAGGCTAGTGCTGGACTGCCACTTTTGGGGTCGGGAAGGAATTTTCCTCCACGGCGGATTGGCCCCTGAGCTCCTGGAAGGTTTTTCGCCTTCCCCTGGGGCACCTGAGCAGGGAGTCACTTTGGGAGGTTAGTTGGCCTAGTCAGTTTCAGTAAATAATATCATTTAAAGCAATAAAAATTTTACTATAGAAAAGGGGAGAAGGCGTCGTATCAAGGGGGAACGGGTGTATGGCTCCTTGCTCATCGGCTTGCCCAGGCTAGTGCTGCCTGCCACTTTTGGGGTCGGGAAGGAATTTTCCTCAGGGCAGATTGGCCCTGATATCCTGGAGTTTTTCGCCTTCCCCTGGGGCGGCACTGATGAAGCAGGCGTCACTTTGGGAGTTTCGTTGGCCTTGAGTTCCAGAAAACTAATATCATTTAAAGAAGGCAATACAATTAATAATCAATGGGAAGAAGGAATATTTAGGGTCCACTTGGTCTGGCTCTTGCTCATGGCGCCCGGGCTAATGCTGACCTGCCCACTTTTGGTGTCGGGAAGGAATTTTCTCCAGGGTGGATTGGCCCGAGATACTGGAGTTTTTCGCCTCCCCTGGGCACTGGCAGGAGTCACTTTGGGGGTTAGTTGGCATATTGAGTTCAGAAAATAATATCATTTAACGAAGCACTACAATTAATATATAAATGGGAAGAATGAATATTTAGGTTCCACTTGTGTATGCTCTTGCTTTCCATGGCTTGGCAGGCTAATGCTGGACTGCCACTTTTGGGTCGGGGAGAATTTCCTCCCGGGCGGATTGGCCTGAGCCCCTGGAGGTTTTTCGCCTTCCCCTGGGCATCTGAAAAAAGCAGGAGTCACTTTGGGATATTAGTTGGCATAGTCAGTTCAGTAACATAATATGATTTTAAAGAAGGCAATACCATTAGTATATAAAGGGGGATACGGAGATCCCCGCGGAACTTGTATGGCTCTTGCTCATGGCATGCCCAGGCTCGGCTGACTGCCATTTTGGTGGTCGGGAAGGAATTTTCCTCCAGGGCAGATTGGCCTGGATCCTGGAGCGTTTTTCGCCTTTCCCCTGCGGCACTGGGCAGGAGTCACTTTGGAGGTTACTGGCATAGTCAGTTCATTAAATAATATTCATTTCAAGAAGGCAATCAATTCATATATATAAATGGAAGAAGGAGTCTCAGGGGGGTACTGGTTAGGCTCTTGCTCATGGCATGCCCAGGCTAGTTGCTTGACTGCCACTTTGGGGTCTCTGAAGGAATTTCCTCCAGGGCGGATTGGCCTGAGATCCTGGAGGTTCTTCGCCTTCCCTGGGCACTGGAGCAGGAGTCACTTTGGAGGTTAATTGGCACATTCAAATTCCATTTTAAACATTCATTGTTGAAGATTAATAAAAAATCCTACATCCAACATTAAAAAAAGAGCTTCATGCCAAGGAAAAAAATTTACTGATTAAAAACTATTTCTAGTTTCCTTGCCTTTCTTCACTAAATCTGTTAAGCACGGTGCTATTACCCGCTTGTTGCATGGATTCTGGGACAACATGGCTTGCTTGTGCCAGCTCGCTAAGTAATGGCGCTTATATATTAGAAATTTGGATTGTGTCAGCCTCGTAGTTTAAGCAGTCACTCACTAGGAAATGTGTGGGAAGAGAGCTGCCAGGGACACCCGACGTGGGTTGACACACTGCAGCAATAATCTGTGACACTTGCCTGTGTCCGCTGTTGTAAAGGTCCTGAAGAGATGGGGTGAGTGGAGATAGGCTTTTTTGGCCAGGGCTGGGGGTGGGGTGGGTGGGGTGTGGGGACGGAGAAGACCCCAGGGTTGGATTAATTGAATTTAAACTTTTAAAATTTCTTTACAAACATCTCTTCCTATTAAATTTCGACTTTTACCATATGGACCGATTTAATTTTCATTTGCCTCCTTTTTGCAGGATTCAGATCCGTAACTTGCTTTACTCCCACGGAGCATATGGAGGGGGTTAAAATTGGGGGATAGACCCAAGGCACACTTCCACACCACTTGCAGCCACAAAACCGCATTCAACGCTGTGGGTCCTGAATATCTGCGAGAAGTTTCCATTTTTGGCCGAATAGGGTCTGGAATGATCCCCCACGAAAACGGAGGGCTGTATCAAATCCATTTAGGCTGTGTGTTCGATATTGTCCTTTGATAGGAAACATGATTTAGACTTGTTGTTGTTTGTTTATTCAACTCATGTTCCTGCCTTCTCTGAAATGGGATCCAAGGCGTCCAAGGTAGCATTCCGTTGGTCCTTTGGAATTCTTTATTGCGGTTACTGTAATTTTACATTTGGGTTCACATGTCACGATGCGCAAGGCACTGTTTAGAGAAGATTTCATCATTCTGACAAGCCAGTTCCAAAAATATGGACGCTATTCAAACCGTTGCCCTTTAGGCCTGTTGGCCTCCCACTGGGTTCCATTTTTTGGTCCCTGTGCTCTTTAATATCACCTTGAAACATCGAACATGAAGAATAGGGATGCACTGGAATCAGTGTTCAGGTGAAACACAACTCTGTATCCATCGGATGTAGAAAAGGTGTTGCTGCCTTGACCAGTATACGATGGATGAGGGTCATGAGTTAAAAAACTGGAGGTTAAAGCTAAAGCTTAAACCCTAAACAAATTCACTATACATGTCTTTCTTGGCCCCTGTTATGTGTAACTTCTCCAGATAAAAGCTTTCAATTCTGTCCAGGATGTGAACCAAGGTGGCCATTTCTTTTAAATATAAAATGCCCGGGACAGCTGGGCCACAAGTGGCGTGCCACCGCTGATACTTGGGTTCTGAAGCGGCCAGTCTCCTCATGTCCGAACCCTAGCACGTGGGATGGTTGGCGGCATCCTCCGCAGCATACCGTCACAAGCTTTCGCCATTGATGATGTAAAGCAATGTGCACTGTACGTATGTCAATGCGCGTCCCACCAATGGCACAACTCATGACGTTCACACCGCATCAGAAAAAAGAACCTGTTTCTTCAGGTTCTTTTTGGGGCGGAGGGATGCCATGAGTTGGCTGCTGCAGCATCCCTCCGGCGGGAAGGAAACCAGGGACACCCCCACCTTGCCCATGCTCGGAAGTATTTACTGGCCAAAGATCACAAGCTAGACCTGCTTGTGCTTCTGACGGACCATAATGCAGACCATACCAAGGGTGCCTTGCCCACCATTTAAAGCAAGTGTGCCAGTGCCCCATTATCTTCTGCTTTGTTAGGACCGGTCAGACCTAGACCTATGTCACATTTGTGTTTACATCAAAACTGGGACCCCGCAGACTTCATCCTATAGAATCCTGGGATCTGTCCTCTTGTTGGAGGGCCTAGAACTATCTATGCCCAGACGAGCAGCAGTGCTTTCCTGTTTTCCTATCCTCCAGTCAGTAAGGCATCCAAAGTTGAGGGTTATCTTACAAGAACAGCTAAATCAGTAAATTCCATCCAGAGATGTGTCTAGAGGAGTCAGGGTTTCTTCAGGGACAAAGTGAGTTTTTGCTGCAGTACAATTTTCATACTGGTTGAGTCTCTCTCATTCTGGAAAACTATTTCAAACCCAAAATATTCTAAAAACCAAAACTTTTTTCTATGAGTGGCTGACATAGTGACATCTTGCTTTCTGAGGTTCAATGTACACAAAACTTTCTTCATGCACAGAATTTTTTACAATAATTGTATAAAAATTTCTTTCAGGCTATATGTATTAAATGTATGTATGAAAACATAAGGTTTTTAGGCCTTGGATCACATCTCCAAGCTCACAGGAGTCATAGAACTGTAGAGTTGGAAGAGGATTCACAAGGATTATCTAACGCAACCACCTGTAGTGGAAGACGATGCAGCAAAGCTTCATGACAGATTTGCATCCAGACTTGTTTAAAAAACCTCCAAAATGAGACTCCGCCACTTTCAGCGGGCAGCACATTTCACTGTTGAACAGCTCTTATGTCAGGTTCTTTCTAGTTGTTACCCGAACTGCTAGGGTCCTGAAGGGCACCCATACTTGTATTCAACGGAGGAATACATTTAGCAGTAATAGGAAGCTGTGGAGAGGCCTCTGGTTACTTTTTTAAACCAGGGTTTTGATAACGGTTCCCAAAGCAAGAAATCTAGACAGCAGATCCCACAAATCAGTTCAGTTTGTTTAATTAGGAGGCAATCAACCTGATGCAAGACATGCCCCACAACACACCAAGCAGCTACAAAAGGTGGTAGTGGAGATTGACTTGTGGGGGTGGCAGAGGGGAATATATTACCAGTACTACCCATGTAGTACTCTTGAGTACAATCTATATGTATATGCGTTGTTAGAGACCAGCAATCTTATTACCTTGGGCTTTCGAATCCATGATTTACAGCCAGGGGAAAAAAGTGCTTGATGATACCTATCACACAAGGACTGCTCTGACCCATAGCTGTTGTGTTCGTGAATGCAGTGCGGGCATCTCCTCAATTGACAGGGATATCGTTTTACTGGATGATGATGAGATGCTGCTGCTTGATGGATGATGATGATGATCCTTTATTATTAAGCGCTGTAAATTTACCACAGGCGGCTGTACGTACAATCTTTTTAATTTGACCTTCCTGCCTAAGGCTTACACTCTAAAAAGCTAGACACAAAAGGAGAAGGGAAGGGGATTGAGGGCCAACAACAGCTCTTCTCTACCTCGAGGCCTGGATCAGGGGAGATGGGCCCTGGAGGGCGGACATAGCAATACAGGGAAATTGATTCACTCAACAGGCAACAAAGGAAACATAAATAGCAAGTGACAATTATGCCAATGCCTGGTGAAGGCTTCTCTGAAAACCGGCTGGTCTTCAACTCCGTTGAAGCTGGTAAAGAAGGATGGCTCTTGCTCGCGGGGAAGAAGGTTCCATGAGTGGAAAAGGGTTTGAATTCGATATGGGGCAGAGGAAATCATGGGCTGGGACAGCTGACCTTGACTACCAGACTGGAGGGCCCTAGTGGGAAGGTGAGGCGAAAGAAGGTCTGATAAGTAAGGAGGGGCCAGTCCATGGAGGGCTTTAAATGTCAACAGCAGGAGCTATGTACTGCATGTGGAAAGGGAGGGGGAGGAGCCAGTGAAGGGAGCCAGCACCGGAGAGAGTGGTCAGAGTGGTGGGCGGATGTGATATGCTGCAGCCTGAATGTGCGACAGAGATTACAGGACGGATGGTGAGAAGAAAGAGGACGACCCAGCCAGGAGCAACATTACAATAATCAAGTCGTGAGACCAAAGGGCATGGACCAGGATCTTGGCAAGAAGTTGCAGAGAGATAAGGTTTCAGATTTTGGCCAATATGTATAGTAAGATCGGGCAGCCTTTGGCTGTTGTTCTGGATCTGCGAGATTACCACGACAGAGACGAATCAAAGATCAAACCAAGGACTGCGGGCCCTTGCGGGATGGTTGAATAGAAATGTTTTCCACAGAGACAGAAAAAGGAGTGTTGAAGGGTGGGCTTAGGGGGAAAGACACTGATCTTCCCAATCACACTAGTGCCCCTGGGTACAAAATGAGATGCCCTCATGCCAGGCAGTTGTGATACTGGCAGCCATGTGGGTTCAGTGTTTCCCTCCACTCCCTCTGCCCCCCCCCCAGACTCACTATAAGCATCAGCTTATGTAGAATGGAGAAAGTTATAGCGAAGGCTGAAAGATTAGGTATAGGAATATGAATAGTCCCCCTAAGCATATTTTTTCAGTGTAGTAGTGTTTAGAGTCACACTTTCCGGAAGCCAAGCCAATGGTAAACCCCCCTCTGAACAGTTTTGCCAAGAAAACCACACTTATATAGTTGCCAGAAGTTGGAACTGACGTGAAAGCAGACAAGAAAAAACCGGTATACAGTCCGTTCCTCGCCTTACACGGGGGCTCCGTCCGATCCCTCCGCGTTAAAAGGCGGAATTCCGCCTATGCCTCAAAGCCCCATTGGAAACAATGGGGCTCGTGCGCGCGCAACGGCGCACGCACCCATTTCAATTGAATGGGAGCGCTGCCCTTCCGACCTGCGCGCGCCCTGCGCCCGCCCCGCGGCTTGAGCGCGTTATGCTCAAGGCTGAGTTGGCGCTGGGCGCACTGTATGTTCCTTTTGTGATGTATTTGGGCACTAGTGACTGAGTATACTTCTTGTGAGAAAAAAAATGAGTGCTTGCTATGAATATCCAAAAATACAGCTCAGTGGAATTCAATGGCTCTAGGCTGAACCCTACCTCTAAACTATATACCTTTTCTCCAGTCTTCTCCAGCGGACTTTAAATGAATATGAATCTTGAAGCTTCCTGGTCTTAATGAGTTGGAGGTTAAAGAATGAGAAGAAAAGGACAACGTAATGCGTACCGACTTCTGAGCACGTCTTGTGCTATGATTAAGTGTAAACTGAGGCTATCATCGTTGGACACATCATGAGAAGGCATACATAAATCATTAGAAAGCAATGATGCAATGATCGATAGAAAAGGTAGAAGGCAGCAGGAAAAGGGGCAGACCACCATGCCAGAGGCTAGATTCATCAGATAGGCCACAGGGCCTGGCAGAGCAGTGGGAGGACAAGGGGCCCTGGAGGGGTTATTTCATTTCATGGGCTCCCTATGAGTCGAGGTCAACTCAAAGCCAGTTAATTAACAACAACTCTTCTTTGCGCATTATCTTATTCCAAATGGTTACAGGGTGGATCCTCTTCACCTCCAATACATTTCCAAATTCTAAAGGAAGAGCTGGTAGTGAGAGAAGAAGAAGCACTGGCAAATCAAGAACCTCTAGAAAAAATATATCCACAAACAATTTGGCACAGGGCGTCCATTTTTGTTCTTTAGCTAGTGTCTGCTTGAGAATGCCTCGAAGTGTGCAAATGGAAATGTGATTGCTGTCACAACAATTTTGGGGGGGGGAAGTGTGAGATGAACAGTGTAAGAACAGAGACCACTTCGTGGTATCAAACTACATTTAGGGATTGTGGAGTGTTACCACAACCCCATGGCGGTACACAAGTGGAACATTGCATTGGTATCAGTGCTATATTTGGGGACGTGGGTTTCATGTAACGCATTCTATCAATAATAAATGCTGTGAATTAGCAGCTGTGACCTCAACTGCACAAAAAACCCAAAGAGCAAACAACTCTGGGCCTAAAAGTCATTTTTATCATTCCCAAACATATTTCATTATATCAGTGTTATCCAAATTTATCAGTATCCTAAAACCAAAGAGCAAGGCACATGTTTCTCATTTGGAGCTGTGACTTGTTCCTGGGGATGAGGAGAAACTCTTCTGGGATAGTGATGCCTGCTGTGGAAGTCGGGCCCTGGCATGTTTGCAAAGGGCTGCCTTTTTTTCCTTTTTGCGAATCCATTCAAAAAATGTGAAATGTTACATTTGTTGCTCTTGTCATTAGGCCAAACTGACCAAAATGCTACATTGCTTTTGATACGTCTCTTCAGAGGCCAGCCCTGAATTGCTTTTAAAAGCCAAAAACGAATGCAAGGCATTCGCATCTTTTCCTGCATTTTCCGAGGTATTATTATATATTATTATATTATTCTTTATTATTATTATTACATGTGTAAGAGGCATTCTGGGTGGCAAGCGTGCGGGAATACAGGATGCCATTTACTTGCCTTTGGGGATTGTGGTTGAAAAATGAGGTCGGGGGGTCCACGGTAGATCCTTACCCTGCTTTGCAACTGACCAAATGCCCACACACACACACACACACACACACACACACACACGAATTTTTAAATTGCCAAAATGTGCACCCTTTAGGGCTTTTTGTGCGGCTCTTAAAAAAACGGAGGGGGGAACAGCACACTTTCGTTGCCCCCTGCCAAATGTTACCTATGACGATGCTCGATTGATAGCAGGCACCTTAAGTTAAACCCAATAAGGCATTGGGTACAACATGCCCTTCCATTGTAGTGGCACTCCACTAATAGCGAGATTCCGGGAGGGGCATCCCGGATCTACCAGTTCCCCACCCACGTTTAATTGGGCCAGTGGGAAGTGGCCTAAGCCTAAGCCTTACGGTAACTGGCCGCAGGTCTCTAGATTTTTCTCCTTAGATCCCTCCCAGCTCTGAAGCACTTGCAGGAAGTGAATCTGGAAACTCTTCATCATCATCTTCATCATCCAATTTTCTTCTTATCTCCCTCATGTAACGGATTGCCTCTGTCCCGGCGTTATCTTATGTTACCTCATAAAGTTTATGGAATTAAAACAGAGTATATAATGAAACATTTAAAAAACAAGTTGTTGTTTCTCCCCTGTAGTTGCAAATCCTTTTTCTTCTCCTCTTTCTCTGCTCATCTGTTTCCCGTTCTGGGGCTTTTACTATAGCCAAGTAAGAGGGCAAAAATCATTGGCTCTCCAAAGTTGTTGAATGTCTTCAGGATTAAGACCCTTGAGTGGAAAAGCGTCTGTCCTTGGGGCTGATCTGTTGCACTAAGGCCCGTTACAGACAGGTTTCTTCCGGCACCCCCGTCACATGATAGGGGTCGGACCGAGGGACTAGCATCCACACTGGCCCTCCCCCTTAGCATTGTGATGAGGGCGTAAAGATGGCGGCACCCTATACACACAAGCGCTGCTATCTTACGTGCTGGCTGCATAGCATCCGCCGTTGCACCACCAGATGTACGCCACTAGTGTGCGAGTAAAGTAGCGCCTCCCGGCGTCTATCCCGGTTGGAAAAAGCAGTGCCCTTGGTTTAACCGACCAATGTTGTTTTCTGGTCTCATTTATTCCATGGTTGGTCAACAAAGAGCTTTCTTGGTGGCGCTCCTAAGTTATGGTGCTCCCTCTCACGAGCTCCTTTTGGGACCCTCCTCTGTTCTCTTTCTGCTGCCCGAGCAAAACCCTTTTTATTTAAACAGGCCTTAGCTTTTAACTGGTTGGGACAGAGGCATAGTCACGGGTGTGCTATGATTTTTAAATATGTTGATTTTTTTAAATCAAATTTAATATTTTAATTTATTCTTTGTTTAACCGTTTTTTTTTAAACTTTTGTACTGAACAGTGCGTCTCTCTTATCCTGAATGCTTTGGACCAGGGGTTGTTTTGGATTTCAGATTTTGTTGATTCTGGAATACCCTTTATTTGCATAATGTACATAATGAGAATATCTTAGAGATGTGAACCAATTCTACACATAAAATTGCTTTATGTGAAGTTGAAGGCTTTCCTGGCCAGCATCCATAGTTTTTTATGGGTTTTTCAGGCTATGTGGCCATGTTCTAGAAGAGTTTCTTCCTGGCCGTTTTCATCAGTATCTTGGTTGGCCTTCTTCAGAAGTCTTCTAGAATATGTCCACATAGCCCGACCAACCCACAAAAAACTAAAATTGATTTATGTTTCCATATTAAATCCTCTAGATGTAGCCTTAGAGGTCGCTCTGATACCGCATTTTCAAATAAATTTGTGTATGAAAAAAAATTTGTTTACACTGAACCACTAGAAAGCAAAAATGCACTATCTTCGCCATACATGAAAAGGTTGGATTTTTTGGAATAGTTAAGAATTCCAGATACGGTAGACTTCAAACCTGTATCTGTTTTAGCTGTTTTGGTTTAATATATTGCAAAACCATTTGCGTCCCATATTAGGAAAAGGTGGGTGGGATATAAATAAACTAAAATAAACATAAATAAATAACTTCCACTTTGTCTCCCTATCCCCCACACCTTTGCCATTTGCACCATTGTGTGTTGATGTGATGAATTTTGGTTATGTTTTGCTGAGGCGCATTCATAAGCTTTCAGTTGATGCATAAGCTTAGTGGGGAAAGCAAGGGGAAGAGGAAGGGCGCGCTTTCATTGGAGACACTGGCATTTCTTGGGCCACTTTTCTGTTAAAGGAGGAGGAGATTCAGTACAAACTACGCGAAGAGAAAATATCTTAGTGAATTTGTGTTAGATACCAACAAAATGGAGGGGAGACCTACAACCCAAACCAACCAACCATTTCCCCATCCAAACTCCAAAACTTCATGTGCAGGTGAACTTCTATATATTTCTTTTATTTGTCTCAAATCAAGGATATTGAGATGTAAGAACAGCCAAAGCTTGGAAAGGATGTTCTTTAATGGTCCTCCACTTTCAGAAGATGGAGGCAAAATGATGAAATCACTGTGGAATAATCCTTCTCAGATACGCCAGAACAAAAGGCAAGGGCTGGCAGTTCAGTTCTAGAAGAAAAACCGTGTAGATTTCCCAAGGAGCTGGGAAGGCAAAGGGATTCCAGCAGCTGAGGTGAGTTCCACACTATCTTTTAGATTGCCTGGCTCTCCAAATATCCTTGTCTAGAAAAGAAAACGATGTGATTCCCATGGTCTGAAAAGATATGGATATAAAGCACAGTAAAGGAAAAAAATATTCTAGAAGGAGACGAGCATTTCCAGTGAATATCAAGTTTCTGGTGAGTCTCTACAGCAGAGCAGGTCCTGGAAAAAAAAAAGCAGGTTATTGGTGGCTGTGTTAACGCCTTTTTTTAAAATAGCTTCTTCCCCTAATTACTGGGGGGAAGGAAGTCTTTTCATGAGTTAACATTTATTTTCACCATTTTCACTGACCTCTCTGCAGATTTAAAGGCAATTTTCAGATTTAAAACGAATTTAACAGAATTGCAATAAGATCTGTTTTCTAAGAAGGAGCATTCAACACTTCCCGGGTTACTTAAGGTATTTTTCAAATGTGCTGGTAATAAAAAGACTGAGATGGTGACCGCAGAGCCAATGTTCTTTTCAGATTCACAGCTTCACGTTTACGCATTTTTAAATCCTTAGACCAAATATCCAGTGCAACGTGATATGTTATTTTTTCAAATACGATTGTTTCAAAAGCATCTCAGGTTAATCTGAGGTGGAGGTGAGGTCCTATAGAAAGAAAGAAAAGAACGGGATGGATATTTTATTCACCATTTTC
Source organism: Sceloporus undulatus (assembly GCF_019175285.1). Classification (NCBI taxonomy): domain Eukaryota; kingdom Metazoa; phylum Chordata; class Lepidosauria; order Squamata; family Phrynosomatidae; genus Sceloporus; species Sceloporus undulatus. Next base: position 207,175,351 of record NC_056523.1, read on the forward strand.
CTAAGTGACCTCTCTGCAGATTTCAAAGGAAAAATTTCAAATTTACAAAGAACCTGCAAACCACCGCTGTTTTATAAGATGGCGCAAGTAACACTTCCCAAATTGAGGTATGTTTTTAATTGTCATGCTATAGGAAGAATGAAATGGAAGATAGCAGAACAATGTTTCTTTACAGGACATGCCATGGCTTGAAAAACATAACGGGGCGTCACCAGTTCAATTAATTAAAGCAGAAACTCAAACAACCAGTCCAGTGCAATCTAAGATGTCTAAGGCTCTCCCCCAAAAGGGCATTTAAAATGTCATAAGTTAATATTGAGGTGGAAGTTAAGTACTTCGAAATCGTTCTATAGAGAGAAAACAAGCAAAGGGAATTTCTGAACTGTTAATACTCAAGGCCTGAAATATCTCCCGTGGTTTAAACAGTTAAGATCACCTTGGACTTTGCAAGGTCAACAGGGACCCAAGTTTATAAATGAGTTTAAGCAACGCAGGTGGAGTATCAAAAAGCCCGACGCAAAGGCAAGCGAAACCGAACAGACGACTGTTCCAAAAAAGAGGAGACTAAGGGAAGGAATATAAGAAAACATTAACCAGAAGAGGATGAAGCTCATTAAGAAACCTGCGTGGAACTGAAGAGAGGGGTATAGGTATAGGCTGCTTCAACTCTAACAAATATTCATGGATACCCGACTTCTATCTTCAGTTCGTCTCAACGGTACTGACCTATCCGACTTTGCATTCAGGACACCTGGAAAGATCTTATGCTTATTTATGTATAGGTTAGTGTCCCCTTCATACTAAGGAAGCCAAACAGTATCATAGTCATTTCTTTCGGCTGTTTGAATTTTGAACTTGAGAATATGATTTTAGATTTAGTTTTTTGTATGGAGCTCTTGTATTCCTGAACCGGTTTAATTTTCATTGAGTGTGTCCTTCTCCTAAAGAAGATTATCACCTGCATAACTGATCATCCATTTAATAAAACCACCTAAGCAGTAAAAAAGAAAGTAGATGACAGCCTTGAGCACGAACAGACAAGACACAAAGCTAAACTGCCAGCTTTTGTCACCTTCTTCAGGGCCCTCTTTAAAGCAACAGGATTTGCATCTCCTCCAGGAGAGGCAGAGGAACTGCGTAAATGGAACTGGAGTAAGCGTAATTTTTCCCACTGTAGTAAAACGTCAAAAGTTAGAATTGAAAATGTATGAGTTACATTTTGGGAATGTCAGAAAAGAAGGAGGAAGGCAAACGTGAGAACTTTTCTTTGTATAAAACGTAAAACAACAAAAATTACAAGTACAAAGTCCTCAGCTACCTAACTATGCTCATCCCATATTTTCTACATTTCAACCTTTATCAAATAGTTAGAGAGATAGGAGCTGAAACAGAAGAAAGCTTCAGGGAATCAATCTTAAAACAATAGGCGGTTTGATCTGAAGAATAAATAAAATTGGGATGGGAAAGGATGGAGGAGGGAAAGAAGTTATCTGCTCCTTTACAAAATACCCCAATACTTATCAGGAAGTCCGGGTGCGATTTACGACACTCGTTCTACGGAACAACCGGCTTTTCTCTCCTCTGGAACGATTTGCAACCTAACAATCCACGCCGCTTTAGTCGCCTTGTCTTCTTTGTCCGTTTCTTCTCTCTCCTCTTCGTTTTGCCTGCCCTCTCTCCCGCCCCCCGCCCATTTCCACTCGGCCCGTGGGCGACGGAGAAGTAAAAAAGAAGTTCCTTTCAATGTTAAGCAAAAGCCAAATATGCCCACCCAAGTATACTCAAAAGAAGGTATAAAAACAGACCTTCGCCTCAAAAAATGAGAAAATTGTGACACAGCAAATTCCAAGGAACATCTCCAATATATTTGGTTTGAAGTCTAATGGGAGGTAGGACCCCTTTATTGGGAAGAGAGAAGAAGAAAAAACAGAGTTCGTATTTTCCTTCATTTTACATTTCACTTGGTTGCTCGGCTCTGGGAAAAAATATTTCTAAGGTTAATTTTAAAAGGGTTACAAAGGGTTTACACCATCCTAATTAGTAGGGATATAGAAAGGAAATTTTCATGGTTAAGAAGAAGTGGACATCCTAGAGAGGAGAAGAGGGAGAGAGAAAGGCAAGGATACATCTTTAAAGGTCCATTTTATCTGCAATATCTTAGAAGAAGGAAGAACCGAATTACAGAAATTTGCCCAAATCATTTTTACTTGCAGGGATTTAAGGGACTTAGGCTTAGTTTAAAAGAGGATATAAAGAAAGAAATCTGTTGTAAGTTATTAAACTCTGAGAAAGCAATCAGCTTATAAGTATAAAATGTTGGAGCCACTATAAGACTAGCCAATATTTGTTCTTCAATAAACAGGATTGTCAAAGCATCCAATAAGGTGAATATTCCCATCTATGGACTCGGTTGAGTCCGTAGGTAGTAGGAAGGGAAACGGAAAAAAGGTTCCTGAGTTAATTTTCCTTGATTGATCGGCATGGTTCAAAAAAACATCCAATGTATCAAAAATCCTGGTTAAATCTTTTTAGAGCGTTCCACACAAAGAGGAGATGCTACAGAGCGGACATGTAGAAACATTCTAGTGACTTAGAAAACTTAGAAGAGCAAGGTTCTTTTATGGCGTATGGATTGCGAAGGAACGGAAATAAACCGGTTACTTATATGGTCCCTTTTCTGGCTGTTATGCTGATGGATTGAAATTGTTTCTAATTTATACAGTGACGTCTTTCTCTCTGAGAAGTTAATTGTTTCTGTTGTTTAAAAAATTCATACTCAAATCCTTTTTCTAAAAATGCTATCACCAGAGCATCGATGCTTTCATTTCATAAACAAGAACGGGTTTACATTCTTGTTCTACCGACACTCACAATAACTGCGCTTTTTGTATTTTCCCAGCCAGTGGAATTATTGAGCAAACTCTTCACAGCTATAACCCGAAGAGGAAACAGAGTAAGTAACTTAGGACTACTAAATAACAACACGTGATGGAAAGCTGCCATTTGCACTAACTACAACAGGGCATAGGTGAGAACAAGCGCAGGTATGAGAACTTTTGTTTAAAAATAAAAAAATATTTAAAGATTCTTCAGTTACACAAGACAGTCTTTATAATTTTCATTGGTATTTTATCTAATCTGGAAGAAGATTTCTTCAAAAATGGAGCGTTCAGCACATCATAACTGGATTTGTCGTCCCTATCATAAAGGTGAAGGTCCGTAGGAAAGAGGGAAAGAGGGTGAAAGGATTTTATGGTTCCATTATTCCCTGAGAATGGCCAGGTTTCAAAATTCCTATGTACCGAAACAATAATGTATAACCATTATTAAAGAGCAGATTTATGACCTTACTCTCCAATTTAATAGAAATTATCCAATACAGGTGCCAGGAAAACTCATCTTCCTTCAGGAATGAAAGTGAGACGGCCATTTCCTCATGAACTATCTCCAACATTTTGGGTAAGTCCCACAAGTGTTATTTGGTCCCTTTATTGTGTATACGAGTAGAAGAGATAACAGGTTTCCTTGTTTGTCCTCATATTGACAAGCCATCTTGCAAACTACGCAGCAGGAAATATTTTTAGTTTAACGGTTATTTCATCATTGTAGTAAATAACGTCTGTTTGTTGATCTGAAAGTATTTTTACAGGCTACTAAGACGAAAGTGGAATCGCCTCGTTTCTCTTGAAGAGAAAAGAGAGAATAGCTCTTTAAGGTACATTTTCATCTGCATAAACAGAAGTATATAGAATTTGAATCAGACCATTTCCTTGCAGGGATTACGCCCTCCTTAGTTCTAGTTAATGAAGATAACGGAGAAATTCTACTGTCAAAGGATGAAACAGGTTGAAAAAAGCAGTCCGCTCCAAAAATCAAGTTTCGAGTAATATATAAGCTGCACAAAGCATAGTCTTTAAAAAATGGAGTTTAAACCTCCTGA
>NC_056523.1:207179315-207183848 GCF_019175285.1 Sceloporus undulatus
TGATAGAAGGCACACAGCGAAAACAACTTTAGGGTTTGTAATTTAAATACTACAACAAAATGATAGTCATAAAGAAATGTTAAGAGATGCAAAGGAAACATTTGTTGTTGCTGTTGTGTGCCTTCAAGTCATTTTGGACTTATGGTAACCCTAAGATGACCTTGTCATGGGGCTTTTTGGCCAGATATGTTCAGAGAGGAAACATGTGGTACTATTTGACATCTCTGGTATTTTGTGATACTCTGTGGCCCTGTTGACTACCAGACTCTCATGAATATATAAGGCCAATTGTTATAATACACATAACTTTTAGGTGTTCAGTGCTTCACATATATTGTTTTGCCATGGATGTATAGCTGTGGGGAAGGCAAGGCTGCCCACAGCCAGCTAGTACATGATAAGAAGTAAGATTTAAAGAGGGTATTTTTCTGGCTTAGAACTCAGTCTTTCAGCCACTGTTTAACGATTGGTAGCCTCAGGGGAAGACAGCGGCAAAGCTCCTCTGAACAAATCATGCCAAGAAAATCCCGTGATAGGTTTGCCTTAGGGTCACTACAATTTGGAAGCAACTTGTAGGCGTGCAACACACACATGCAAATATCCAACCAAAGTTAAGTATTTTTATGTGAAGGTGACTTCAATTGAGAAGATTTAATTGAGTGTTTTAACTCCTAAAATTAATACAAAGTTCTGTTAAGGACTAAAAAATATCAAGATGCATATTGGAACTATGTTCTCCTTTTTTTTTTTTTTAGGCCACACTTAGTGTGTAAGGTGCAGCACAGACCAGCGTTTTGCGCCAGCCTGGCCACATACTAGGGTTGCGCAGGGGCAGAACGACCACACACCCTGCAACCCTAGTATGTGGCAGTGGCATAATCATGGCGGCCTCCCGTCCACATGGGGGCCGCCATGATGATGTCATGCATGCCCCGCTTCTAAACAGTGCAGCGTGTGCCTGATGTCTCTGTTTACAATGGCCTGGCTGCGGTGTAGGAACGAACTCTGAAATGGAGCTTCTTTTGGGGGGGCGCATCATTCCCCCTCAACTAAATGGCTGCAATGCCGGGGTGAAAGGGTCCGAGCAGCCCTTTTCTACCATGGCTCTGGCTCCCAGGGTGTCCAGGGGCATGAAGCCCCAAGGACACCCCTTTTCCTCACTACGCTTCTCCGTGGTCCAGAAAAACTCCGGATTGGGGCCACAGAGCTGCCAGTGAGGCTGCCCTGCCTCCAGTCTGGAGCTAAAAGGGGTGCCACAAACCCGCCCCTTTGGGGCAGTCTGTATCACGTCTAAGTTACACAAAAAAAAACCTGACAAACATTAACCCCACAAAACAAAAAACAGTGAACCATACCATAACCCTATCCCATCACCCTTTACAAATTGACTTCCCACTTTTCTCTATACAATACATTAGCTTATACATAATATTCCTTCTCTCTAAATCTGTTATATTTATTTTATTTTCTCAGTCCACAGAAGTTTTCTTTCTATATTTAAAAATCTATAGTTGCAATATCCCCCTTTTTCTATTACAGACTATGTAATCTGTAACATGTTAACATATTTTATGTAAATTTTTATATAATTTTCTTTTACTAAGTTTAACGTATCTAGTTTAGCCAAATCCACTAATATTTCAATCCATTCTACAATATTTGAGTCTTATTATTTTTCCAATATTTTGCATGAACCAGTTTTGCAACTATTGTAATATTAGAACTTTATATTCTCTCTCTGTCTTATTTTTCAAATCTATCATACCCAAAAGGAAGAGGTCTAAATATTATTTCTGCATCATCACACTGATTGCTAACCAAAAAAAGTAAGGATATCCACTGTGGCTATCTTAAGTTATTGATCAAAATATTTAAATAATTTCTAAATGGGAGAACTATAGTCTTGGTCCTAAATTAGTGTCTGTCATCAGTAATGGACTGGCTGAGGGCAAACAAGTTGAAACTTAATCCAGACAAGACACAAGTGCTTCTGGTCAGTCGGAAGGCAGATCGAGGAATAGAGATCCAGCCTGTGTTAGATGGGGTCATACTCCCCCTGAAGATGCAGTTTGGGAGTACTCCTGGACTTAGCTTTGAACCTGGAAGCCCAGGTCTCTTCATTGATCAGAAGTCCTTTTGCACATTTAAAACTTGTGCATCAACTGCGCCTGTTCCTTGAAATGCCAGATCTGGCTTTGATGGTACATGACTTGGTTACATCCCATTTGGACTACTGCAATACACTCTACTTGGGGCTGCCTTTGAACAGTGTTCAGAAACTTCAGCTGGTCCAACAAGCTGCAGCCAGGCTGCTAACAGGGGCAGGTTACAGAGATCATACAACACCCTGTTGAAACAGCTCCACTGGCTGCCAATTTGTTTCCGGGCACAATTTAAAGTGCTGGTTATGACCAATAAAGACCTAAAAAGTCCAGAGCTCTGAGATCCTCAGGGGAAGCCTTTCTCTCCATCCCAGCACCATCACAAACACAGTTGGTGGGGACACGAGAGAGGGCTTTTTCTGTGGCTGCTCCTAGACTCTGGAACTCCCTGCCTAGGGAGACCAGAATGGCCCCTTCCTTGATAGCCTTCCATTGACAAGTGAAAATCATCCTTTTCAGAGAGGCATTCAAAACAGAAAACTTTTAAAGAATGGCCTGGGGTGCTATATTGTTTTAATGTATTTTAAACATCTTTATCTTCTTTTTTATTTTATTTTGTTGTTGTAGTTTAATTCTATTTTAATGTATTTTTTATGTTTTTAATTGTATTGTTTTTAATGTTGTAAGCCATCTTGAGTCCTGGGTGAAGGGCAAGATATAAATAAATATAATAAATAAATAAATAAGTCTGGTGTGAAGAATAATGATTGTCCAGAATATCCATTGTCATCACACCCTAACAGTCATTTCAATTCGAGGTGGTGGGTGGCTGGTGCAGAGAAAATGAATGTGTGTATATAAAATGATTGTTCAGTACAAGAGATAAGAGGTAGTTTTCTTTATACTGGAAAATGTGATTAACATTTCAGCATTGTTATCAAGTTCATTTGAGATTCCGGCACTATCTCAGCAGTTGGGCATGCGAATTGGTATTTATGCCTGGTGACTGTTTTGCAGAAGCTTCCCCTATCTGTTAGGGATTTATTTCACTTTCACAACTGTATTGTGTTGACTTCACAGCAGTGGGAACAATGCCCATGCTACAAAAGCATTGGCTTTGTTGCTCTGCTACTCCAGTTTTGAGGGGCAGGAGTGTGTTACAATACATATATTTTTAATTCAGAAAGGGTAAGCGAATCCACATGCTAGAGACTGAAGTGCTGATACATTTAAGATGTTTAGTATTCAGTAGACAATGTATTCTGAGAAGTCAGTGCATGAATTGCTAATTCTTTTGAACATTCTTTTGCTTGAACGAAAGAATATAAAAGCCAAGAAAATATTAGCAAGATGAAATTATATATATGTACAAATGAAAGATTAGTTCATTTTTTGAAATTAATCTTTATAGCATGTAATCTATCGATTAAAAACAGTTCTATACCTTGAGGAGGCTTTTTAGCAGAAGAAATAAAATAAAGTAGAGAAAAGGGGTTAGGACTTACTATACCATTAATAGCTTTAAGATGATAGTTACGCTTTCCACAGCAAGTGCCTCATGTTGGTCCATACCCTTTCTTACTAAATGAGGTGCATCACTGTTTTAGGTGAGATTGTTCCACAGAGCTACTTAGTCCAGGTTCCATAGTGCTACTTACGCTCATTCTGTTTGTTTTCATTTAGGGCATTGGAATCCTACTTTCAGAGAAATGTGTCACAGAACAGCTAACAACATTTAAAATTAACATAATTTCAGATAATACCAACACAGTAAAAAAACAGAAACAGGAAAAATGTTGTGAACCAGATTAAGTTGCCAAATGCTAAATAGAAGCTTTGTGATCTGAAACACTTGTGTGAATGAACACCAAAAGCACCTGCAGGTCAGCAAGCTTCCTTGGGGAAAAGGTTCTAAAAAGGCTTAATTTACAAGTAGGGATGAAAAGAATACAGTAGCCATCCCATTTTCACGGGGGATCTGTTCCAGGGGAGCCCTCCCAAAAATGGAAAATCGACGATATTCAAGTCCCATTGGCTTGAATGGTGGCACATGCCCCATTTTGTCCCCCACCATTTGCCGCCCACGAACGAGCAAGAGATGTGGATTAGAAGTCTGCGAAAATGGAGGGGCGACTGTGTTCATAAAAATTTGAATCCCAGATGAAATGTGGGATTCAGGTGTGTTGAGAAACCCTAATGAGGAAAATCCTAGATGAACAAGAATCTTGGGAGTTGGGGACTTATTCTGTGCAAAAGATAAAAAATGCATAGGGGGTTTTTTTCCACAGAAAAAAAGCCATTTTCTGCACAGGAATGTTAACTTCTGCAAAGAAAATAGGTTTCCTGAGCATAAAAAAAATTCTGTATGAAAATGGTATTTTCTGCACACACACACACACAAACCAGAGATGTATCCAAATCCTGAACTGTG
>NC_056523.1:207183948-207185717 GCF_019175285.1 Sceloporus undulatus
AAAATGGGGAGAATGAAAGTGAATGTAAAACTCTCCTTTGGAAAAAAATGAAAACCACCTGTAGATAGCTTTATGAGCATTTGAGGTTGTTATTTTTTCCCTCTTGGCAATGTAGAGGGTGATTTGTCAAGGTGTCTGAGGCCAGACAGAGGTTTATATAATAATAAATGAGAAGGGAGAAAAGATTTCTCATCTCATAATCCCAGAAGCTGGGATCTTGAAGTAGCTTGCCATAATGCTGAACACTTGAGACATCCAAATATTTTTCATGCAATGCATAATCAGCCTCTGGAATTGCTACTTGTCACAAGTTGAAGTGGCTATTTTATCTTTTCATAAGGTGAAATGATGGCCACCAAGCGTGACTAACTTTAAGACAGTGGGTGAGATAGACTCATGCAGGAGAAGACTATGAACACCCAGTAGTCATGATGGCTATATATTATATCCAGTGCCAGAGACAGTACACCACTTAGTATCAGGCGCCCTTTCACATTACATAGTTATAATGTTGTTGTTTCTGACTTATGGTGACTCTAAGGAGAACCTTTCATTTTTCATGGCAAGGTTTGTTCAGAGGTGGTTTGCCATTGCCTTCCCTTGAAGCTGTGAGCATGAGACTTGCCCAAGGTCACCCAGTGGGTTTCATGGCTGAGAGGGGATTCAAACCCTGGTTTCCAGAGTCATAGTTCAATACTCAAACCATGATGGCTCTATTCCATTGTAATTGTCATAGCAACATTTGCAGTTCAGAGATGGGAATTCAGAATTCTGAGACAGATAGCTCTGGTGCTTCATCAAATTACAAACTCCAGGATTCCATAGGATACATGTGGAATCACAGTGCTATAATTGAATAGTGTGAAAAGGCCCCATATCATAAAGAAGATAGCAGAAGGGTGTGATCACACTCACACCAGCTGACAGGACTCCCATAGGCTTCCTCTTGACCACTGTAAAATAGAATGGTAGAATGGTTTGATCGAAACCAGTAGGGTTCTTCATATGAAGTAGTGCTAGGTCATCAAGTTGAAATGGTTGCCCAAGTGGGAGGAGGAAGAGAGAATTAAAAAGCTTGCATCAGATGTGCAGTATAACTCCCCTCTTTACCTGCCTCATTCTCTCCTAACTGGTGGCCACTGAGATTTCAGTGGACTGGAGCAAAGGCATCACTAGGAAGTGTGGAGGGTGCAGACTGCACTGGGTGATTGCACTGGTCCTCAAACATCTATCTTTTGGAAGAAGAAATTGGTTCTGCCATTTGCCTGCATCCCTTTAAAATGCTGGAAAGATGGTGTAGGTTGTGTGAGGCTCAATGGAACAAGATTTCTTTTTTTAAAAAATAATAATTTATTTCTTTTAAATTTTCTTTAAAAAGATCACATCTTATCAAATTTTCACTTTAGCCACATGAAAATATATGGGAAATATATGTGGGAAAATGCGAGGATCCCAAAACTGGAAGGACAAGTGGGAAAAGAAGGAAAAGTTGTGGGAAGAACGTGGATCAAGCACACCAATAGCTAACATCCGAGTCCATTTCACAGTCAGAGGCTGGCAAATGAAACTTTATGAATCACACTGTGTGTGTTGTGTGCCTTCAAGTCTGAAGTCAAAGGCTTTCATGGCCAGCATCCATAGTTTTGTCCACTAAAACCTGGGACAAAATGTAGGACAAAATCTAGACCAAACTGTAGGACACCTGCAGGACAAAACTCAGCCCAAAATGTAGGACATTTAAGAAAAATGGAGGGCCTTAAATGTCCTAC
>NC_056523.1:207185742-207232718 GCF_019175285.1 Sceloporus undulatus
AAGTGTTTAAATTATTGTTTTAATAGCAAGCCTTTAGCAAAAGCTGGATTGTAACAAGCACTATTTGAAGGCCTAAGTGGCCTTGCAAAAGAGAACCAAAAAAGTCTCCCAAAGAGCTACTAGAAAGAACGTGCAGTTGAGGACCAAATACAGAAAATGAACAGGCAGGGTTTGTCAAATGTTTACTTCAGATGTCCACTACACAAAAGCATTTCAGTCTCTTCAGTGAAAGCGCAATTTGGGAGGCTGCTGAGAAAAATGACTGAAAGGGAGATTATTATTTCTCAAACCATAATATTGAAGCTTTAGTTGCCTTTTGTGTACTTTAGGTACTGATATTATAACAGTTTCAACATGCTTGCCAAAATTGTAAATTGTACTGTACTCAGTAGCAGTGGATGGTGGGAAAGAGGCAACTATATTACACAGTAATATTTATATAGCGTACATTTGCTGGTTCTAACTGTAAAACATGAACCTGAGGGGAGGCTGTGGTTTTAGTTTTAGCTCTATAGCACAGAGTAAGCATTGTGGCCACAGATTTATTATGCCATAATAAATTGTAAAATGTCACCAGAGATACCCAGTTCTATCTTCAAACCTTACGGCTCCTTAAATTCTGCTAGTCTTTAAAATGGTATAAGATGGTATCTGCTGTTAATATAAACGCTTGAATGGCTCACACTCAAAAACATGATTCCATTTTATGCAGTTATTAAGCCAGGGAATTCTTGTAAGATAAGAATCTCTTGGCTTAACAACTGACTAAAAGTAATCATGTTTTTGAGCGTGAGCCTTTCAAGCACTTTTATATTAACAGTAACACTGTACATTTTTTAGATACTTGGTCGAAGACCGTAAATAAAATAGTATTGTATTGTATCGCATCGTATTGTAAACCAAGACATTTCTTATAAAATAACACAAGAGATACCTAGATCACTCATGAATTTTATGTGCTTCTTTCTTACAAAGGTTCTGTCCAAACTGTTAAGTTGGACAGAATTTTTTTTTAAATAAAAGTGATATTCACAAGCTTTCTCCATTTGGGTCAAGAAATAAATGTTCAAATTACTATATGCATAAATAATATTAGCCTTCTTCATTCCTCTCCCCACCCCAGCCCCTGACATATGTGGGCCCTTGATATCCTCTGGGTTTGGTTCGAGGACCACTGTGAATACCAAAAACGTGGTTGCTCAAGTCCCATTATATTCAAAGGCGTAATAAAATGGTGTCCCCCTTATGTAAAATGACAAAATACAGTTTTGCTTTCCAGATTTCTAAAATAAAATACATTTTCAAGCCATGGATGATTCAATCCATGCATATAGAACCAATAAATATGGAGAGCCAACTGTATAAGACCATTTTCAGAGTAAGAACTAAACTATGAGTGAAATAATTGTGGCACCAACAACATTTATCTATGACAATCATACCAAAACTCTGAAGAGAGAAACCAAGAACTTATATAGCTTTTATTTTATTTTTGAAGAAAAAAGTGAATAGCCCTGTGCACAGACACACAAACCATCCCTTTGCCACCCCCAAAATGGCTAGTGAGACTGCAGAACACATGACTACATGCCATACCCATAGGTTAAGACAACAAAGATTACTAAGACTATTCCACAAGTTTCTAATACATTCAACCAAGACCATACCATCTCTTGCCCTTATCATCGCCCTTCCCTTCCCTGCCCTGCCCTGCCCTCCTACACAACCACCACAGAAAAGCCCAGGTTAATTCAGAAAAACCTCAAGAATCTGGGAAGTAGCCCCTAACAGCCAGTCCTTTTCCATACAAATGAGGGGGAGAAGAATCAAAAGGTTCTGAAGCAGTAAGTGCAGCTGTTCATGGTTCACTAGCCCTTACCTGCTAAAGAAGAAAAGGGGGGATCAATAAAATATGTCATGTTGGCACCTTGCATTTAAGAGTTTTTTATTATTATCATCATCATTATTATTTTAGTGTTCCACCAATCGGCTTCATTCAATATAAAGTGGTCCAACAAAAGAAAACGTCTCTTGTGTTGTTGCTGTCATTGTGGTTGCTATCCAGAGAGTTTTCATGGAGTAGAGAGTTCACTGGGACAGTTCAGATGGTTTAATAACAGGTGGCAAAAAATGTCTACAAGTTCCAACATTTCAAGTTGACCAGTCCCAAGGTTCAGAACAGACAGTGTTCCTCCAAAGTGGGGGGGGTTGGGGATACCACAAACAGTGCATAGAGTTCCATCCAGTTGTTTCGTGGTAGTTGGATGGCTTGTGTACACAGTCCAAGGTCCATGGTGTAGGAAAAATGGGGAGTGGGAGATGTCATTTCTTATTTGGTCTCAGACTTGTCTTGCAATAGAGGTATAATTGATTCCCACGCCGCGTAAGGCACAGGTTAATGCAAAGACAGAATAAACACCAGTAAACGAATGAATTTTATGTGGCAATTTTAAATCAGCAATTAGTAAATTAAAGTATTTAGCAACAATGGCTAAACCGACCATGCAGTAGCTGCCAGAAGCATTTTCACTTAAAATCCCTTCCAGTTCATCCCATTAGCCCTCCCTACACGTTGTAGACCCTCCTCTTCAACCTTAGGTGCACAGAAGCTCTGTGTACCTTTCATGCATGGAGCAACATATTTTTGTCTGAACAGCCTAGAAAAGTGCTAGGGGCTATCATACGAGGCACTTACTACACTCGAATCGTTGCCCAAATTTCATAAATGTGGAGGTGGATAGCCGGTCGCACTTCTGAAGCATCATTGAGGCATCCCACTCTTCTCCTGTCGATGAATCGTTCATGGAGCAGCCATTTTATAATAACGGCAGTTCCTCGTTATTAACAGAAATGGCTGCTCTGCAAACGATTCGTCGTCGGAAGAACAGTGGGACGTGCTTCAGCGACACTCCAGAAGCATGACTGGCTATCCCACCTCCACGCTTCCGAAGTGTTTGGGCAATGATTCCAGTGTGGTAAGTGCCTCCCTGATAATCCCCCTATGTTTTTATGTTTAATGCCATTTGGCCCAAGGCTTTTCCCCCAAGCCAGTTTCTACTTTACACCACGTCAACAGGTTTATGGCCACACAGGATTACTCATAGCTGGAAAAGTTACTTTTTTTTGGACTGCAGCACTAGAATCCCCCAGAAGCCATGATGACTGCAAGGATTCTGGATGTTTTAACTGTTATCAAGCCTGCCACACCACCAGAGCTCTGATCACAGATCAGACATTAGCAGCTAAAACACACAGTAACTATATCTTGATTCCCACCATCTTGGAGAATTTCTCTTTAAAGGAAACAGAACCTTTGAAATGAAAACATGTTTCAAGTAGCCTAGACTTGTAAACTGCAAGCATTAGGGCAGAGTGTCCACATGTACAGCATGCAAATGTGGCATGAGATTCACATCCTTTTGTACATACCACATATATGCACTACCAGTAGGTTCATGGATCACTTGCAAGATAAGGAGTATGTGGAATGCCAGATAACAAGTTTTTAAATAAGATGCCAGGCTTTGTCCCTGCCCTGTATCTTGGCTTAAACTGGCTGGAGAAAGCTTTCCACAACAGCTCAATTTTAAACCATTTCACTGATTGTTGAAAGGATGAATATATTGCAAAATCAATGGTCCATTGAAACCAGTGAGAACAAAGCTCAAATGGCATCTAAAACAAAGACACGTTTTAAAAACATCTAGCATTGCTTGTTATGACGGGTCAGACTAGATGGCACAGCAGTCCGTACTGACAGGCAGGTTTCCACCACTTTGGGCAAGGGCTCTACCATCAAATAAGGTGCTATCCAGTTTTGAAATAACTGTGGAAACATTTCTGAATAGCCTGCAGCTTTCTTTATCTTAATGGCCAACCAATCCAGCTTCCCTAACAGTGGTATGCTGAACAGAAACACTACTATTTGCAAATGTTCCTATCCAACTTTGAATAATATCACAACAGTGAAAAATAGCTGAATGGTATTATGATCCTTAGGAAGAACTCTGCATCATGGTCAAACTCAACTGAATTAAGTGGCTTAATGGGCAACCAGCCACCCAAACAGATTCAGTTGTCCCTCTGTTTCCAGGGATTGCTTTGGGGAATTACCTTCTCATAGTACTGAATGTTTTTATCTGCCCATTCCCATGAGTACTGCGAAAGTCTTGCGCCGCTTGTTGTCTGCCATCGGTCCCATGTTCTGCCTTTAGGTCCGCATTGAAGCACTCCACTCGGTCTTGACACTTTTCAACTTCTGTGGGCACCTGGAGACAGAGAGATGATCTCTCAGCAATACTGAAGATTAAAGAATTGTCTTGCTTAATCTCCTCATCCATGGTCAAAAAACTAAGGGAAAGGATACACACACATGTGTTCACATCATAAGATTTCCCAGAGGTAAAGATACCAACAAACGGTTGCTTTTAAGTAGATATCATGGACTCTTGACAGCATCTAAACATTTCCCTCTCAGTTAACACAACTAGTGTAGTTTGGCACGTTTCTCTGAAATATTTAGAGCTAACTCTAAAATTTGGTTGGAGTGGGCAGTGAAAATCATAGCTCACAAAGGGCAAAACAAACTCAAACACACAGGGAACACAATCAAAAGATAATAATGGGGATTTTCACTGGATAGGGACAAGCTCAGGTATTTTGCAATAAATTAACCAGGAGGTCAATTTTGCTTAGTACATATTTTCCCACAGGGGTAGCTTCTGGGACTTAAGCAAGGTATAAAGGCAACAATCTTCCCTCCAGTGTACTTTATTCTCCAGAAATCACTCAAGCATGAAAACATCTCTTGCTTCTGGACAGAATGTTCTATTTCAATAGTATAAATAAAAGTTACTGACAGAATGCATCTAATTATATATATATTTTAAAAATAGCTAAGTTTTGCCTAATGTATCTTTGCCAATAGTACAGTTTTATAAGAGACAATTACTTTAAGAAGCTGAATGTTTCCTGAGTTGCTTTAAAAAAAGCAAATAAATTACACCCAAGTTCCACAGCCCCCAAAACAGTTAATTAATTACATTAAGTTACATTGAGAGGTAACTTTATTTTCCTAGTTCTCAAAAAGCAATGAAAAAGAGTTACTTTGTGGGTTTTTCGGGCTATGTGGCCATGTTCTTGAAGAGTTTATTCCTGACATTTCGCTAGCATTGTGGCTGGCATCTTTCTATATGCCATCCACAGATGCTGGCGAAACGTCAGAATAAACTCTTCAAGAACATGGCCACATAGCCCAGAAAACCCATAAAAAACCACAGATGCCGGCCATGAAAGCCTTCGACTTCACAAAAGAGTTACTTCTGGTTGTCTTCTGTAAACCTAATGATATAATCAGTGAGGGTGAATCTTTTACAGACCGAGTGCCCAAACTGCAACCCAGACCCCACTTATTTCCTGCAAAGTGGCCACATCCTCTGGCTTTCTAGTAAGAACTCTGGCAAATCTATGCTAGGTGACAGCATGTGTGCCCACAGAGAGGGCTCTGAGTGCCACCTCTGGCACGTGTGCCATAGGTTCGCCATCACTGATATAAATATAAACCGGACACAAAACACACTATCATCACTTCCACTTTCATCCCTGCATGAACAGCACAACAAAGCATAAGGAAACAGCACAAAGCAGCAACTAAGTGATATTTTGCTGTCCATCATCAGTGAAACCACTCCCATAACCAGAAAACGAACCTTGTGAAGTTACCCTCCTCATGATGTTAATTTTGCTTATATTTCATTGCTGGGGAAGGATTAATTACACATAACTTATCACTACTAATACAGTGGTACCCCGGGATACGAAAGCACCGCCTTACGAAATTTCCGGGTTACGAAAAAAATCAATAGGAAAAAACTGTTCCGGGTTACGAAGGTTATTTCGGGTTACGAAAAAATTTTTGGTGCTTTTCGGCGCTATTTCGCACAGAAATCGCGGCTTTTCCCCATTAGCGCCTATGGCTTTTTCGGCTTACGAAGGATTTCGGGTTACGAACGCGGCGGCGGAACGAATTATTTCGTAACCCGGGGGTACCACTGTAAACAACTTTTAAGAGATATTCCAAACATGCTAACCTGGGGCGTTCTCTCTTCTGAGGGCTACCGCTTCTAGTTTGGCTTCATATTCTGCTTGAACTTGATCTCTTTTCTTCAACACATTCTAAGGAAGGGAGGGTAAGAAACATAATTGCATTAAAGTATATGCAAAGGTCAAGGCTGTCCATTACAGATGAGTTTCAATTTTTCTCTCTGTGGTCACTTAATAGGTAGTCAAACAAAGCCAATATCAAATCACTTAAAACCAGTGCCTCTCAGGTTCTTTCACACCACTACCCTTTTAAAAACAAATGAACAGGGTGTTACAATTGACTTTGGAACTTTCTCTGCATGCAAAGCATGTCTTCTACCACACATCATCCTGAAAGAAATTACACACACATTAATTCAACTGTGCTTGCAAATTTGAGATTAAATGCAGAGGCTGGAAAAGGTATGGGGCTAGCTGACTCCCAAACTCCCAGCCAGAACTCCATTAGCCAGGTTGAGCTGTGGGATTCTGGGTATTGTGCTGTAAACATGATTTTTTTTAATCCAAGTTCTAATTAAGTGTCAGCAAGGAAAGAATCTGAGTCAGGGACTTCCACTCATTTACAAAGAAAGTTTTGCAAAAGAGGGGAAAAGGTTATATATTCTACAGTGTATATCATGTAAGGCCCAACAGTATACTAAAGCTATGCATTATTGATAGCAAGATTTTCAGTTTTTTAAGAGAGAGAGAAAGAGAAGTTTTGTCATTTCGCCAGAGACAAGAGGACGGACTGCTGAATGAAAGAAAAAAGAATAAGGGAAAAAAACCCTTCAGCATATTTTTAAACTACTCTAACAACAAAAACCCATAAATATTAAAGCTAAACTCCATTTACCTAATATTTAAACATTCCACTGGGATGTTTATAGTATCTCTGCCCAATGGATTTTATTTCATCACAACAGTTCCTATTGCTCTGCTTTTAAAACAATTAATAGCATTTAGCATTAACAGGCCTTTTATGCTTCACCTAATGTATATGTTATTAACTGGTGTATCAGAGGCACGCATTGGAGTAAGCCTCTCAAGCAGTAGACATATGTGAATTCTCTGAAACTGCACCATGGTAGAGGAAACAATGTTAACATGGATCTAAGCAGAGCTGGAAACATTTCTTTTGTGGGCTATGACTCTTTGAATCTGCCAGCCAATATGGCCATTAGCCATGTTCACTGGGCATGGCAAAAAAAAAAAAAAAAAAAAAAAAAAAAAGACCAATGGCCAAAAAAAATCTCTTCCAAGCTCTGAAATAAGGCAAAGGTGTGAAGGCCAACAGACAAGACATATATGCCTGTCTTCATGCTGAAAGACTGAAAGCAGTGTGCCACATGCATTAAACTCCTGCGTGCCTCTCCAGTCAATAAGCTAAATCCTCTTTCTGGTCAGTTCCAGGGAGAGCATTTTGTACATAGCACACAGTCATACTTTAAAGGTAAAGGGAGAGAAACACTTTAAAATTCCTTTCTACAACCGCAGTATAAGCACTATCTCCCTTCTGTTGTTCATCCAATCTGACAGCCAGGAGAACAGAGCATGTCCATCACAGCCTCTGAAACAAAGGACACATCCTCAGCCTTCATTCAGTTAAGCAATTCATTATACCAGCATTAACTTTCCCATCCATCCCTAAGGGTAGTTGGCTTGGTGCTTAAATCGTTAAAGCTAAAAAAGGCTTCCATTTAACCACACTATGCAAGTCACGGCATGATGTACATTTCTACATACATACTGTTTAACATTAGTACCAAAGTGGACAAATTGCAGTCCACCAATTTGGTTTATACTGTAACCCCCATCATCTTAGCCAACAAGACAATGGAGAGCTGCATCATTGGCTATTGCTGGGAAATTTGCAATGGACCTGTCATCTAGGGATTGGGATAGTTATCGCATATAAAAAAGCTCGTAACTCCTACTCTCCCATCTGAATCAAAAGAATCTGGGTAAGTACTGAGACAAGAGCTTGGAGACAGCGATCTAGAAAGCTAAAGACCAATAAACTGAAGCTGAATCTTGCCGAGGTGGAAGTGCTGTAGGGAAGTGCTTTCAGGTCATGAATTAGGTGGAGAATGAGTCCTGGATAGTGTTGCACTCACTCTGAAGCATGATTCCCAAACTCTTGTCTCCAGGTTTTGGACTTCAGCTCCCAGAAGTCCTCTGCCATCTTGGCAATGATCTGGGATTCTGGGAGCTGAAGTCCAAAACACTGAAAGCCAGAGTCTGGGAATCACTGTCTTAAGGCTGTACTTTCAAGTGCTCCTTCTCTACACAAAGCTGTGGCTAGAACAACATGTGGCCACAATTGCAAGGAGTGTGTGGTGCTACAGCTGCTTTGTCAGCTATTGGCTAAGATAATTCATTCATTCATAATCTATTATTCACACCACTAAACTACTGCAATAGTCTTTCTCAACCTAAACGCTACATCTTCCAGTCTATAATGCTTGTCAAGTGAGGCAGCTAGGTAGGACACTGGGCCCCCCAAGCACTGTACTGATTGGCTTGAGCTACCAGTTCAAGGCACTGGGTGCTTGAGTACACAGCCCAACTAACTTAGGATCAAGCACCAGAATCAAAAAGCTTAGGATCAACAGATCTTCCTGTTTTCAGACTTTGTTGTGTTGTGCTACATTGCTAGTTGCTTTTCTGGTTTATATTTTTAATTATACATACATTTTTTTATTACAGTTATGTAAAACTATTTATATTCAATTTTATTGCAATTATGGGAAAAAGGTTTCTATGCAGTGAATGAGTGATTTCCCAAACTCTGGTCATTCAGGTGTTTGGACTTCGCTCCCAGAAAACTCAGCCATCTTGGCCAATGGCCATTCTGGGAAAGCCAAAGTTTCTGGAAAGCCAAAGTACTTCTGGATTAAACCATTTGAACCAATGGATCTAACTAAGAACTAATTGGTCTGCAAAGAAAGCAGTCTGACTCCTGCAGTTCAAATGTGTACCATAGAATTAAAGGATTTTCTGGGTCATGTTTAACAGGAACATTTGCCTCACACAAGTCCTATTTTACTTCATGGACTCCAGTACAGGATATACTCTCTAGAACAGGCAAGAAGTCCTCTGTCATTTCTTCACTCAGTTCCTCAAGAGCAGTAGACAATTCCCAATGCAGGCAGACACTCTCCAGAGGTTCTGACAGCTCCTTTTCTAACCCACCGGTTGATATACAGGACCATACTCTCGCAATTCCCACCGATATTCTGCAAGTGAAAAAGAGAGCCAGAATGGCTAATTCTGAATTTTAACAATGTACCTGAGATTATTCTTTTTACAAGACACAAATCTAAATTTCAAATGACAAACATCTCATGTTTGGCAAAATCTTGTCCGGGGGGTGGGGGGGGCTTTCAAATCTGGAAAGGATGTATGAAGAATGTTATAACTAAGTAATGTGTTATATTGTAAGAGGGAGAAAATGATGACTGTCTATCTGGAGGAATTCTTTATTCTAAATGGACACTCTGCAGATTCAGTATAGCTCCCCAAAATCCTTTTACATAGCTCTTTGCGCAACATGAGATCACAAAATTACATCCAAGATCTTTGCTACATTGCTAGAACACTTTAAACATTCTGTAGGAAATGCACCAATTCTTATGAAGTACAGCATATTTTTGGATTTCCTCCAGGGTCTCATTTTTAACAATAACTTGTTTTATACTAACCCTGGAAACATGGGATGCAGCATACACCCTTTACAAAAACCCTCAAGCAGTACAAAATGAATGGCATTACAAGGCAAACGGCATGCACTACTCACCAACTTCCTCCTTTATTATCCTCTGTGCTATCCTATAATAGTTCCAAGCTTCAGAGAAAACGTATCCAGGTAGTCACCAATGGCTTGCAAACTCCAATGGTCGACTTCTAATTTATAGCTTCCGTGGACATATTTGACTGATTCTCCACTTGGAAAGCAAGGCCATTCCTTGTTTTTTAATAAGCATTAAGATCCTGGTGGTGACAGAATAGTTAGCAGGCTTACTTTAATTTGCATATTTCATGTTCATGAAGAAATTGAGCAAATTGAGTAAACACAAAATTTCTCCGAATTGAGAAACACAAAGAAGAAACTCCAGAAACCACTACCAGATCTGACTCCTTTTTTATAATGAAGCTAAAAGAGATGTGATTTTCTCTTAAGCTTTCACCAGGCATACAATGTAATGAGGAAGTTTTTTATGCTTTAATTCATAATGAACATTGCCAGAACACTTTTGATTTCCGGAGACTAATTTTTAACAGTAATCTTGTGTATACATAACACTGTACATGGGCTGCAGCACCTATCCTTTACCAATTCAGTCAAGCAGGTAGTTAAAAAGATACTGATGCCATACTATCAAGGGTTCCTGTATTAATGGCATTTATACATGCCAGGATCAAAGGCAACACAATTCTACATATACATGACCATAAATATTGAACGAATGTAAAGAATTTCAGTCCTGTCAAAATTCTGACTGAAATTCACTTTGCCTCAGAAATATGCACATTTGGGGCTTGTAGAATATATTTATCCACATCTATTAAAATGTGAGTGACAAAAAACATGGATGGCCTTGTGGTCTCTTTCAATTTTGTGATTCTATGTTCAGCTTTTAAACTTCACAGACTTTTTAGTTGAGGGAAAACACATAGAAATACATACATTAGGAAAAATTAAAAAGTCAAACATTATACAGAACATGCATTTGGAAAAGGCAACATGAATTTCTATATGGGAGGAACTTCCATATGGAAGGAATATGCAGACAGGATTGGGAAAAATGAAAAAATTCAAGACAGAGTTTTTCACATCCCTAGCTATGTATCTCACATTCCTCTTGGACTGTGGATGGACACTGGGAGGGAAAGATGCTGAAGCAGGCAGGCATTTGGCTGATCCTGTAAACCTTTTCTTATACATTGTTCAAATAGATTCCTTCTTCCTGGTGGTTTAAAGAAGCTCATTCAGTCGTATTTTTCTTCCACACTGTGAAGAGTTAGTTTCCCTCCTCCAGCGTATCTTTGACTAGCTTCTAATGTGCTGTGTAAGACAACTACAGCATTTCGTTAAAAAATAATGTACCCATAAAAACATAAGATCTGTGGTTTAAAAGAAATGTTAATCTGGTGAGGTTAAAAGTGTGCTTTAAGTTTATTTTTATAATCTCTCAAGGAATCTTTTCCACCTCTCAATATACCTTTCTACATGATGCAGTTCACTTACTTTGGCATAAGAAACACATGAAAGTGTTCGTTGAAGAAAGCACAGGATGATCTCAATCCTTTTCAAGAATTTATCCAAGGCCTTTCTCCTGTCTCAACAAATTCTTCTGAAAGCGATCTACAACTCCTTTTATCCTACAAATTTTTCTGGAAGGGCTGGTATGTGGAGTAGAAAAAATCACAGAGATAAAATTAAAACACGTATTTTACCTTTAGTAGCAATCAACAGCCATTCTTGCAAAGGACTGAAAGACAAGCAGTGTGAATGTAACCAAGCACCTGTACAGGATAAATATGCATGTTCTTTGAAAACACATGGGCAAAACACACACCTATGGAATAATTAAATAGTATTATAGCACAGAGATGTAAATGTTGGACACTACATCTGAAACAATTATATAAAAACACGTAATCAAATTTGATACACTGCTTCATGCATGCAATGAAAATGCAACATTTTTTAACGATATTCCACGTAACAGAGGATGAAAGAAAAGAATGAGAGAGGAAACATTCTGTACAAATGGCAGTCTACATTAAGAAAAGCCCTTTTTACACTGGGACCAGCTACCTCAGCTACCTTATTGATTGCTCTCCTTATAGCTAACTGCATTCTAAAAATCAAAAACTTTAAGTTTGCATAGCTAGGCCATCAACGTCTTATATGTTTCTTTCTCAAAAGCAAATTGGCAAGAGTGCATGTAAAGCACCAGTTTCACTTGATGATTTCTAAGAATTGGGGGAAAGGATATAGTAATACCTTAGGAACATCTGGTAATAGCAAGTAGAAAAAAATTATCAATGTTCAAACTCAAAAAGGCAATTATTATAATTTTAAAGACTGCATTACTACATTGTATCTGTTAGGTATGTCTTTTTTCTTTGTGGATCCCACAATAAATACTGTATTTTCTGGCGTATAAGACTACTTTTTAACCCAGGAAATTTTTCTCAAAGTGGGTGTCGTCTTATATGCCGGGGTGTGTCTCAAGGGCTGAACTTCGGAGCCCGACTGGAGAATCTGGTCACCGCATATGGGTGGGGGAACTCAAAAATCGCCATGGCCGCATACCCTCCATTATGTGTGACCATTGAATCAGCAAGAGCGGCGTATACAAGTACTGTAAGAAGAAATCTTGTGAGACAAGAAGGCTGGGCAGGTAGGGAATGCTGACCATCTAAGCAGGCTTTGTATTACAACAAGTTTTTCCTGCTAAGTACCTGCATTCATAGCATTTGAATTAAAATTACCATATAAATCAAATCTGATGGTTTTTTTAATTTTTATTTGTATGAGTTGGAAAGGGGTAGTCTTATACAGTGAGTATATCCACAACTCTATATTTTAACTGGAAAAGTTTGGGGTCTCTTATAAACCAGTCATCTTATACGCCAGAAAATACGGTACCTTTGGAAAGGAGAGAGATTTAAAAAATAAAAGAAATAATACACCCTTTATCTAGCTCAGAGACAGATTATGTAGCTGTGAGTTCATGGAACTGTAACTCATATAACTGAAAACCTGAAATTAAAGAGCTGCCTATTATTTCCAACAACCAACTGGAGAGAAATTCCTCTTTCCAGACTCTATATTTAGTTCTACTCTCATCCTACTATTTTTCCCCCCTTGGCTTCTCCCCTTATCTCTCTCATTACCTTCAACCCCACTGATTTATTGGATGAATTTGTTCAGCTTCCTTTAGGTGACACCATCTTTTGACTAACCTGCCACCATTTTTCTTTCTTCCTCTCATAGCATTCTGACCCACATTCATCTGATTGTCATGAAGTTATCCAGTGCATTTCTTGCTTTAGTTTTCTTTCTTCTCAATTTCTCTTTCTGTACTCTGTACTCTCTTTTAGGTTCTGTCCTCTCAGTCTATCCCGGAATGCCTTCCTCTTAACTTACTATATATACTTATGTAGAAGTTAGAAATTTTAGTAAAAAAAAGAATATCCCAAAACCAGAGTTGACTTATCCATGGCTTCAATGTAAGTACTGTACTTTAACTCTTATTTAAAAAGGGACCATCTCCTGGTAAAAGCAGATCATAACTGTCCTGGAAGCAATGACCCTCCTCTACTCTCTCATCCATCCAGCCTTTAGTGTGCGCACAAACAGTTATGCCTCCTGGCATTTTGTAAGTTCTTTGGCATTGTTTTCCCTTTCTTCAATCCTTTCCTCCTTATCTCAGGCAGCACCTTAGTTTTCCCTCAATTTTATCCACAGGTCATATCAAAATCCAGAATTTTGGTCGCTCAAACCCTACCCTACACTTATACATGAGGGCGACAATAGTTTGAAATATACCAGTAATATCCGTCTGGGATCTGTTTCCATTGACCACTCCATTGCAAAGTTCTGAACCCATCAAAACAGATACCTCTCACTCCAATTCATGATTCGATCCCTGGTTAAAAATATTTTTTAAAATATATAATCCCAAAGAACAAAGCTTTGATTTTGCATTTTTATACAAGGGACACTTTTACTGTACATTAGTTTGGACTTGAACATTCACGGTTTTGCTTATCGTGTTATGTGTGTGTCCTGGAACCAAACCCTAGCAATACAAGGGCCCTTGTATATTCCCTTTCTAACACATAAACTGATTGCCAATTCTTTGTTTTCTAAACAAATAAATATTCAAAGCCAAAGCATCAGTGAAAAGCATCAAAGACCTTCACTTCTAACATAACACATTCAGATTAGATGGTGGGGGGGGACCTCATATCAAGAAAATTTCAAGGGCTTGACACCAGAGCTAAACTGCATCCTATTAATAATCATATTATTATCTGATAGAATGCTCCCTTGTCTCTCTTTCCTTCCATGTCTTTCCTTTTAAATGCTGGTATTGAGATTAAATGGTCTCTATTAGATGGTGCCATTCACTCTCTATTTCAGTTTAATAAAGCAACTCTGCTCATATAAAGAATAATACCAGAACACCTACTTTGATGCATTTTTAATCCTTATTTTTTTATTGTCATGTACATTAAGAGCCACATGTTTGCAAGTGTTCCCGAACTGCATTTTAAAAATTCATTTTTATTTTAGCAATGGCAATTTTCATTCAGCATCCAACAACCAGCAGGCAGTAACAGGAAATAGTCTTAATTCAAAAATAATGAAGTAACAGAGTACATATTTCTAAAATCCCAGTGATCAACATGCAAATTTGGACCTTTTAAAAATCCAGGGAATGTTCATTTTATAACTCAATCTACAAAAAAGAAATTTAGTATAATATAGTAGCTGTAAAAATGATCACGTAAAATGGTAGTATACCTATTGTCATTATTTTTCAAACCCAATAAACTTTGCACATGCCCACAGCATATATGCTCTTTCAGAGAGCCCAAGGAATTCAAGAAATTAAAGCCACCATGCTTTTACTGAGCAAAAGGATATAGTGTCGAGGAAAACTGTTGCATAGCAACTAAAATAGTTCCATCTGCTGTACAATGCTACTTAAACTAATTAAAGCAACACAAGAATTGTTTTTATGAGCGTCATGTGTCTTTTCATACACAAATTTAGGAAATCGACTTCGCATTTTGTACACACTTGATCCTATTACTGCTGTTAAAAAACCAGAAGAATGTGCACTTTTTAAAGCAGAAACAGTTAGTGTTCAACAACGGTGTGCCTGGTTCTATACCTACGGGAATAGAGGTGAGTCGCTGGGATTCTCTCATTTATTCCTGAGCCAGTTCAAAATCCTTGTATCTTCTTGCGATGGTATACCTGGCAATCAAACTCTGCTCGTGTGGTCTTAGAGTACAAAAGAACTAAGACAAAAGGGAAAAGGCAGAAGAGCAAGGTAGTCATGGTAGTCTAAAGAATGCTTGAGTTAGGATAAGCCTGTAAAAATAATTACCTCTTGTGAGGTGTTTAAGAGCGCACTTAAGAATGAATTTTCTTCAGCAAGCTACCCACCTGACTTATGTAATATAATACCCTCTGACTCACTGTTTATAATTGCTTCATTGCCACTGATGAAGTTAGTTTTTTTAAGATTTATTGCTATTAATTTATTGATTGTGTTTTATATGTATTTTAAGTATTTGATGTATGCATTTTTAGCAGTCTGTAATCGCTCATTTGGAGAAGGGGATATATCAATAAACATATTATTATTATTATTATATTTATATTATTTATTATTATTAGCCTCCAAACAATTGTTCTATACAAAATTCATAATAACAAACAAGTATACTTTCTTTTAGATCTTTAAGGAAAGATTTCATTTTCTTCCAGATGCTGCATACACTGCCATCATTTTGTTCATTTTAATGCATAAATCGTACCTCAACTCAGGCACTTGGGCATCGGAAAAGGAAAAAATGTTATAAAATTTAGTATTCCTACCTCTGGCAGTGTTGTGATACATAAATGGGAAATTTCCAATATTAACTTGTACAAGTGCTTGATGAAAGATTCATGCTTTGATTTATTTGATGGAATGTTCCTTATGTTGTTGTTTTTAAAAAAAACAAAACAGAAGTTCTTTAAATAATATTCTTGTCCTATCTATATCTTGAAGACATTTCTCACCACCCTCTATATGGACATTACTTATAGAAAATAAAATGCTAAATTTCTATGTTTTTTCGCATGAATCTTTGATTTGTTACAAAAGACAAGAGACAACAAATTAAAATGTTTAATCTCATATATGCCATTTAAAAAAAAACCTGACAATGAGTGATTCTGGAGTATTTTGTATCCCAATAAAATTTACAAGTATTGGGGGTTTTAAGTCAATCATCATATCAAGTAGGACATAAGGCCACACACATTTTTTTCACAATCAGTGTGTTACATTTATTGCATTACTGTACCATGTAAAGGCTCTTGCACACATCAACAGCAGCTCATTCTTTTTTTTTTAAGACCAATTTTTTAATGTTAACCAATACTGGGGAGGTGGAGAAAGAAGAGTCCTCAACAAAAAATATATATCACAGTTTGTCTACCAGGGGTAGGCAACCTGCGGCCCGAGGCCGGATGCGCCCGACAAGGCCTGGGACCGGCCCACTCTGGCCTGCCGCCGATTTTGCCACGGGCCTTTTGGGTGGCAATTGTTTATAGAAGCCTCAGAAACATTCATTTAATATTAATATTTTTTAAAAAAATCAGCAAATTTTTTTTGCGTGTCCTCCATTTTTAAAAAGTGTCTTCAATTTGAAAATTTTTCATACATTTGTCCTGGTTTATTTATAATTTTAATTTTTTTTTAAAAAGTATTTAATATTTTATTTTTTGGCTTCGCCCCCAGTTGTATGAGACAGCAAACCGCCCGGCTCAGAAAGGTTGCTACCCTGGTCTAAACTATGCTCATCAGCAGTTCAAGTCAAAACAAGTCATTTGCTCCTGAGTAACACTGATGAAAGTACCGCATGCCTTACTAGAGTTTCACATTTTCTGCAAAGGGAAACTGCTTTGTCGATTGCAGCCATAGACAGAAAACTGCTTAGTTCCTATTAATAGTACTCTTTTTCTGACTGCTGTCACAGTCATGGCCTAGTATAACATTTTCCTTTCATGGCCTGAATTCATGCAGTTTTTGAATTTGAACATTTAAAAGGCTTATCATGTTCACTATTGGGGATTAGAATTCTGCACCTTGAGCATCTCCTTTTAAAATCTAGCTAAAATATTAGGTTAGAATCACAACCCAACTGTTATAGAAGTCACCAGCTACCAATATTTGTTTTTTTTTAAATAATTTTTATCAAACATGAAAAAAAAATTCATAATAAAAACCTCCTATATAGCTTGAACACAACACTACATACATATATAACAAAATAAAAACTTTGCTGCATTCTACATCTAAAAACTACAAAACAACTACTGAAACTGCTTATAAAGCAAGGCTTGCAAATAATTTCCAACTTGCCAGGTCACTGGTTGAACATGTCAGTAATCCCGATTTTTCTTTATTAAACTTGTAGTATCCGCCTCCTTTCCAAAGTTGAAGGTGAGAACACACATAAAGCAGCTATGAAATATAAACAATTAAAGAACTGAGCTTTCTATATTTTAAAAATTGGGCTTATATTATCTTAAGAACTGTTAACATTATTTAATTTTAGCAGTTATTTGATACTATTGGTTTTTTTGTCTATCTTGCTTTAGATTCTTATAAAATGAAAAGCGTCTAAAATTTTCGAAATACAAAATAAGTTAAAGTAATTTTCATGCTGGAGACATGAGGATGGTTGCCATGTTAAAAATGCTTCCATGGCTTTCTTCCACTGACAACAGGCTTGCAAGAGCACACACAATATATAAACCCATTCCTTAGTAGACACACACAATGCATACGTTATTTTGTTTTTGTTGTGTACCTTCATGTTCTTCTGACTTATGCCACCCTAAGATTGATACCTGACCATGGGTTTTCCTGCAAGATTTTGTTCAGAGGTTTTGCCATCTTCCATGAGGCAGAGAGTGTGCCTTGCCCAAACCACCCAGTGAGTTTCATGTGTCCTAGCAGGGATCGATCCCTGGTCTCCAGATTGCATTCCAGCACTCAAAACACTATGCTGCTATTTCTAGTGTGTGTGGTGTTGTATTCTTTACTTTTCCTCCTAGGAATCAAGGTGTGTACATGATCTTCCTAATCTATATTCACAACAAGCCTCTGTTAGGGGACTGGAACCTCAATCCTTCCAGTTCTCAGTTACAACACACTAATCATTACTAATTGGTGGTAATATGGTGGAAAAACACCAAGATTCTTGCACAAGTGACCAGTTAATGAGCTGCTTTACACTTGCATGCATTTATGCAAAGCCTGTACAACACAATACCACATGTGTGTTGGTTTGTTGTAATGGACTACATTTTGGATTAAAACCTATATATCTCTCTACACACCACCAAAAAACAAAACTTTCTATTTTTCTAAGCATTATTGAACTTTTTTAGTTTTTTTGGTTTTTTTTGTGCTATGTGCCTGTTCTGAAGAATTTTCCTGACATTTTGCCTGCATTGCGGCTGGCATCTTTCAGAATGCTGGCATGGTAAAGTGATTGGATATATAATCTATTTGATCTTTGTTACTTTTAAAGGAAGCAATATACACATAAATCTGTGTTTTAGCTGTTGATGCAAGGCCTCAGAATGTTCTATTTAATTAGTGATCCAGTGTTTCTGGGAAAAACCCCTGACCTGGGTGATGTTTATCTGCTGGTTTGTATTTTGTTTAGATCCTGATTTCAGTTGTTTTTAAGGATGAAAACCAAACTTTGTTTACTTTTCAGGAGTTTCTTTTTTTTGTTTGTTGAAGTTTCAGTGTGTTTGTGATTTCAATAGCCTCCCTGTCATTTGATCCTGATAGTTCTGTGCATATGGTCCAAATTTCAGTGTTTTCAAATAGCAATTTTATGCCTGGTGCCTTACAGCGTGTTCTGATACTTATCTTTATTGATTTTTTTGCTGGCCCCCTGGTGTCTCTCATGGTTCCTTGATTCGCATTTGAACAATGCATTTGGTGGTCCATATGTACACTTGTCCACGTATGTTGTAAACTCTGCAACTTGAGGGGTCCTCATGTCCTTCAATGATGCAAGAATTGCTTTGGATTTTCGTGTTGGTTTGTAAATTTGGAATTGTATTTCCTCACCATTTCCCTTTTTGTTGTGACTCCTTTGAATGTAGGTAAAAATACTATTCTTTTGGTGGTTGCTTTTTCACTCTTCTGGGTTTTACTGGGTCTGCAACCCTTCTATCTCTCAGCTTGGAGTAACATTAGCACTGTAGAGCCCAGTCAGGTTGCTTCAACCCATCTTCAGAGTTGTTCACGATCCATTATGCCCAAATCTGAACAGTGGTTTTATTGTGCTTCTTTTTTTTTTTTGTTTTTTTTTCCTGGAACTTTTGTTTATGTTGTATTATAATCATGTATATTTTGATCATATGTATTTTATATTGTATTTTTCTGCATTTTACATAGGTAATTAGCTTTTATAACTGTATTTTATAAGTTTTTTAATTTACTTCCTTTTCCCTCTGACATATATGTGTATGCACACACTTTAGACTGATACACCCTGGCAGGATTACCTTTTTCATTATTGTACCTTAAAGCATCCATTAAATTAATGGCAATACATAAATAAATGATATATAATAATTTCAAGAGAGTTGTTCATAATTTAGGTGCCTATCAGTATACAGAAGAAGAAATTATAAAGTTATGAATAATCTAATTGTAAACCAGAGCCACATGTTATTATCATAAAACATATTTTGTTTTGTTTTTGCTTAAACTCATTCTGACTTATGACTTCTAAGGAAAATCCTATCATCATTATTGTCCCCCATAGTGGGAGACAATCTTGGATTATTTATTGTGATTCAAGCATGGATTAGTTTGCTAAATAATATATACATACAGTTAATAAACTCAACCAAAAAAAAGTCTTGTTTAATATGATAAAAGCTATCATATGTCCACACATGATACAAGTAAAAGAAACACAATTTAGTTGCACCTTATCCCAGTCTAGTGCCCTTCAATGGGTTGACTACAATTCCCATTGTTTCCAGTCAACATGGCCATTGACCATATTGTAGGATATGACTGGTGAGTTGCAGCCCAGTACATATCAGAGGGCAATAAATTGTTAAGGCTACAGCATGCATTATACAGGGAAGTTTTTTTCATAAATATTGTTATGATCACCTCAAGTACTAATAAGGACAGGAATCATGCAGTCCCTCCAGATGTTATTGGACAGTTACTCCCATCAGTCACTTACTACTATAAGCAACAGTAAAATAAAAATGATGGGAGTAATGCAGTTTCATACAGCAGCTGTTAGGTGACAAGCTGCTCATTAAACAAGAGGCGAATACACAAGATAAAAAAGGGGGGGTGATTGTTTGAGTAGGCAGCTAACAAAAATTATTTTTAAATAAATGAAGACTTAGACCTGTTTTATAGTAGGAAACAGCTATTGTAATACCTGTTTGTGACTCTGTACGTGATGTATATCTCCATAGTACAGACATGTTTTTTTTTTGGATCATCAACTGTGACAAAGAGTCTCATCAGCTCGTCCATCCAGTCAATCATCCACCTGCAGCCGGTTAAGGAAATGAAGGAGGAAGATGCGGGCTGGAGTGTCTACTGTGGAGATACTCGATCATATCTTCTCCTCCCTGCTTTGCTGCGCGCCACTGCTAGGACGAGCAACCTCAGGCTGGAGAGGAAGAAGACAGAGAAGAGTTACCCAAATGGTGACGCGCGGCTGTAGTCAAAAGTGTCCGCAGACTCCAGCGTCTGCGCTGGACTCTAACGATGGTCTTGCTCTTCGATGTGCAGTGATCACTTGCGTGCGTGTGTACATAAGAGAACCTTTTGTCGACGCGCTTGATAGTCCAAAAAACAGGTCTGGACTAGGAAGACTTACATCACGTACAGAGTCACACCAGGGATTAACAATAGAGCTTTGTCCTACTTATAACAGGTCGAGTCTTTCCAGTTTCTTTAAAATAATTGTTTGTTAGCTTTGGCCTCCCTTCAAACAAACCCCCCCCCCTTTTTTATCTTGTTATTCGGCGCTTGTTGAAGTGAAGCCTGGCACCTACCACGCTGTTGAACTGCTCGCCCAGCATTTCTTACTGTTCTTATGCTAGTTAGTCTGATGGGATAACTGTCCAATAACATCTGGAGGGCTGCATGATGCCTGTTCTTATGAGTGACTTGAGGTGTTCCATAACAATATTTGAAAAAAACTTCCCTGTATAGGCCATGCGTGTAGCCTTACTAAGTTATTGCCCTTCTGAGTACTGGGCTGCAACTCCACAGTCATTCCTAACAAGGATGGTCAATGCCCTGTTGACTGGAAACAATGGAAATTGTAGTCAACCCATCTGAAGGCACAGACTGGGGAAAGTGCACTATTGTGTTTCCTTTACTGTGGTCTCATGGCTGTGGGCCAGTATGAAATGCCTTTATCATAGTTTTAAAACAATGACTTTTTTTTTGGTTGAGTTTTGATACTGTTAGTTTATTATTTAGGCAAACTAATCCATGCTTTGAATCAGCCCGAATAATTCCAAGATTGTGCGCCTCACTATGGGGGAAACTAATGATGATAGGAAGTTTCCCTTAGGGTATCATAATTCCGAATAGTTTAGGCACAGAAACAAAACAAGATAATGTTTGTAGGATAATGAACACAATGGTGGCGCTGGTGTACATATAATATTCTATCTTTCGAATTTTTTCTTCGGTAGACTTGATAGGGCAGCCAAATGGAGGAACCTACCTTGAAATTATATTATTATCATTTAGTTATGTAGTGGCCATTAATTTTCATGGTGCTTGACAGGGTACAATAATGAAAACAGGTAATCCTGCCAGGGGTGTACAGTCAAAGTGTGTGCATCACATTATGCAGAGGGAAGAAGGAGTAATTTAAAAACGTATAAAAGACAGTTATAAGCTTAATTACCTAGGTAAAATGCAGAAAATACAATATAAAACCAATACATGAATGATCAAATATACATGATTATAATACAACACTTAAACAAAAGTTCATGGACAAAAAAGAAGCCACAATAAAAACACTGTCAGATGGGCTAAATGGATCTGTGACCCACTTCTGGGAAAAGGGGGTGAAGCACCTGGGACTGGGCTCTACAGGCTAATGGGTACTCCAGCCTGAGAGATCAGAAGGCTGCCAGACCCAGTAAACGCAGAAAGAGTGAAACAAGCCACCACCAAAGGGAAGGTATTTTTACCCTACATAAAGGAGTCACAGACAGAATAGGGAAACTGTGAGGAAATACAAACTTCCAATGGTTTACAAACCAACCACAAAAGTCCAGCAAAGGCTGCACCAGTGAAGGACAGAGGGACCCTCTCACGTCTGCCAGAGTGTGACAACATACTGTGGGACAAGTGTACTATGGACCACCAATGCATTGTTTCAAAGGCGGAATCAAGGAACCTGAGAGACACTGCAGCTGGGCCAGCCAGAAGATCCACAGTAAGTATCAGAACACCTGTAAGGCAATCCTAGGCATAAAAGGACTATTTGAAAACACTGAAATTCTGGACCAGGGCCAGCAACGATCAGGTCAGAATGCACAGGGAGGCTATTGAGTTCACAAACACCTGGACAACTTCAACAGAAAAGAAGAAACCCTGAAAGTAAACAAAGGTTGGTTTTCAGTCCTGAAAACCTGAAATCAGGACTCTACACCCCCAGCAGATAACAGCACCCGGGGGCAGGGGTTTTTTCCCAGCAGACCGGATCACTAATTAAATAACATTCGAGGCCTTGCCAGTCAACAGCTAAAACACAGATTTATGTGTAATTGCTTCCTTTAAGCAAGGATCAACATAGGATATATATCCCACTCAACGTCCATGCCAGCAGTCTCTGAAGAGCCAGCCGCAGATGCAGGCAAATGTCAGGAATAGTTCTTCCAGAACATGCCACATAGCAACAAAAAACCACAAAAAACTACAAAGTTCAAAATGCTTTTAGAAAATAGGAAAGTTTTTGGTTTTTGTTGGTGTGTGTGAGGAGTGAGAGGTTTTATCCAAACTTAGGTCCATTACAGCCACACACACATGGTTGGTTGGCGTTGTATCAAGGCTTTTCCATAATAGGCGCACAGTGTAAAGCACTCATTAACTGGGCGCTTGTGTCAAGAAGTCTTGTGTTTCCACCATATTTACCACCAATTTATGTAATTATTTAGTGTGTTGTCTGAGAAACTGGAGGATTGGGTTCCAGTCCCCCTTCAACAGCTTGTTGTGATATAATTGAGTAAGAGTCATGTACATCACCGTGAGTTTCCTCGGAGGAAAAGTAGAATAACACACACACACGCCTAGAAATAGCATGGCAAGTGGGTAGGAGTGCTGGACTGCAAATTTCTGGGAGACCAGGATCGATTCCCTGCGAGGCCTGAAACTCACTTGGTGAGTTTGGGCAAGGCACACTCTCTGCCTCATGGGAAGGGCAGTGGCAAACCTCTGAACAAATCTGGCCCAGGAAACCCAATGGTAGGTTCACCTAGGGGTTGGCAATAAGTCAGGAAGCAACATGAAGGTACACAACAACAAAATAGGTATGCATTGTTGGGTTTGTCTACTGGAATGGGTTTTTATATGTGTGGTGTCTCTTTGGCAGCTCTGTGTCAGTGGAAGAACTGCCATGGAAGCATTTTTACTGGCACATCCTCAGTGTCCGCCAGCAGGAAGTACCTTTTAACTGAGTTGTATTTCGCAAATTTTTAGACCGCTTTTCATTTTTAAGACAGCTTCAAAAGCAGATAAAGCAATAAAAACCGATAGATCAAACTAACTGCGAAAATGAATAATGTTTAACAGTTCCTTAAGATATATAAGCCCAATTCTTAAAATATATAAGACTCGTTCTTAATTGTTTAAGATTGTCCGAGCCTGCTTTAATTGTGTGTTTCTCCACCTTCAAAATCGTTGGAAAGGATGCAGTATACTACAAAGTTTTAATAAGAAAAATCTGGGATTACTGGACAGTGTCAACCAGTGACCTGGCAAGTTGGAAATTTATGTGCTAGCCTCGTCTTTATAAGCAGTTTCAGTATTGTTTGTAAGTTTTTATGAGATGTAGTGCAGCAAAGTTGTTATTTTGTTTTAGAATGTAATGTAGTGTGTGTGTTCGAATCTTTAGATGGGGTTTTGATTATGAGTTTTGTTCATGTTTGGAATAAAAAAAAAAAAAAAATTAGTTAAAAAAAAACAATATTGGTGGCTGGTGACTTCTAGAACAGTGGGTTTGTGATGCTAACCTGAATTTTAGCCGATAGTTTAAGTAGAGGCTCAAGGTGGCAGAATTCTATCCCCAAATAAGGTTCAGACCGTGATAGCTGCTTTTAATGGCAAATTCAAAACTTCAGTGAATTCACCGGCCCCGGAAATGGAAGCTACTGGCCATGACTTGTGACAGCAGTCAGGAAAAAGAAGTTGGTACTATGATAGGAACTAAGCGTTTCTGTTCTTGGGCGGCTATCGACAAGCAGTTTCCCTTTTGCAGAATGTGAACGCTAGAGGCAGTGCTGTACTGTTCATCAGTGTTACCAAGGAAAAATGACTTTGTTTT
The DNA here is from genome assembly GCF_019175285.1 of Sceloporus undulatus. Lineage (NCBI taxonomy): Eukaryota > Metazoa > Chordata > Lepidosauria > Squamata > Phrynosomatidae > Sceloporus > Sceloporus undulatus. The sequence goes on from NC_056523.1 coordinate 207,210,205, forward strand.
GTGACGTAACTGCTGATGACATAGTTTGAGACGCAGGGGTAAAGGCGACCTGTCTGAGCCGGACCGATTGCTGTCCCTCAGACACTGGGGGGCCGAAGCCAAAAAATAAATAATTAAATACTTTTTTAAAAAAAAATTAAATATATAATAAACCAGGACAAATTAGGACAAAATTTTCAAATGGAAGACACTTTCTTTAAAAAAATGAAGGACACGCAAAAACATTTGCTGATTTTTTTTAAAAAATATTTATAAATGCATGGTTCTGAGGCTCTAGAGACAATTGCCCCCCAAAGGCCCCGTGGAAAGCGCGGCAGGGCCAGCTGGGGCCGGTCCCAGGCCTTGCCGTGCCGCATCCGGCCTGCGGGCCGCAGGTGCCTAACCCTGGTGGTAGACAAACTGCTGATTAATAATTTTTTGAGGACTCTTCTCCCAACTTCCCAAGTATTGGTTTAATACAAAAAATCTGGGTCTTAAAAAAAAAAAGAATGAGCGCTTTGTGGATGTGTTGGCAAGAGCCTTTTACATGGTAGCATGTATGCAATGAATGTACACCTGATTGTGAAAAAATGGGTGGCCTTATGTCCTACTTGATATTGATGATTGACTAACCCCCAATACTTTGTAATTCTTATTGGGAGTCGCAATATCCAGAATCCAATCAGTGTCAGGTTTTTTTTTTTAAATGGCATATGAGGAGTAAACAATTTTAATTTGTTGTCTCGTGTCTTTTTTGTAACAAATCATGGTTCAGTGCGAAACATAGAATGTTAGCGGTTTATATTCTCATAAGTATGTCCAGTAGAGGGTGCCGTGAAATGTCTTCAATGATATGGATAAAGGCAAGATTATGTATTTAAGATACTTCATGTTTGTTGTTGTTGTAAAAACCAACAACAATAAGGAACATTCCATTCAAGATAACTCAAAACAGAATCTTTCATCAAGCACTTGTACAGTGTAAAGTTGGAAAGGTTCCCTTGTATGTATCACACACTGCCAGAAGGGAGAATACTAAATTTTCATTTTTCCTTTGCCGATTGCCCAAGTTGTGAGCTTGAGGTACGATTTATGCATTTAAACATGAAACAAAAATGATGGCAGTTGTATGCGCACTGGGAGAAAAGAAATCTTTCCTTAGCATCTAAAGAAAGTAATCTTGCTTTTGTTTTTAGATTTGTATAGACAATCTTGTTTGGAGGCTAATAATAATAATAATAAGAATAATAATAAGAATAAGAAGAGTTTATTGATATGATCCGCTTCTCCCAAATGACGATTACATACTGCGAAAAGGCATACTCAGAGACTTTAAAATACAGAGAAACCACATCAATAAAATTAATAGCAATTAATCTTAAAAACTAACTTTTCATCAAGTGGCAATGCAAGCAAAGTGATACAGTGGTCAGAGGTATTTTCGTTACATAAGGTCAGGTGGGTAAGCTGCTGAAGAATCATCTTAAGTGCGCGCTTAAACACCGCCAAGGGAGGGAATTGTGTACAGCGTAGCCAACTTCAGCATTCTTGTGACTTACCATGACGACTCTTGCTCTTCTGCCCTTTTCCCTTTGTTGGTCTTGTTTCTTTGTGTACCTAGACGCAACACGAGCAGAGTTGACTTGCCAGAGTATGCCTGCGACGAAGATACCAGATGGTGACGGGCTCAGGATAAAGGTGGAGGAATCCCAGCCGACTCACCGCATGCCCGTAGGTAGTAAGCCAGGGCCACCCGTTGTTGAACACTTGACTGTTCTGCTTTAAAAAAGTGCACTTCGTCTGGTTTTACATTCAGTAGTATGATTCAAGGTGTGTACAAAATGCGAAGGTCCGATTCCGTAATTCTGTGGTAGAAAGCACACAGGGAGCGCTCGAAAACAATCTTGTGGTGCTTTAATTTAGCTTAAGTCGCATTGTACAGCAGAGTGACCCTGTAGTTTAGTTGCTTGCAACAGTTTCTCCGACACTATATCCTTTTGCGCAGCTAAACATGGCGTGGCTTAATTTCTTGATCTCCTTTGGGCTCCTGAAAGATCATATTTGCGGTGGGCATGTGCAAAGTTTATTGGGTAAAATAGTATATGACATAAGTACTCATGTTACGTGATCATTTTTCAGCTACAACTTAAGACATCTTCTTTGTGTAATGGAGTTAAAATGAACATTCCTCTTGGATTTTTTAAAAGGCCAAACCTGGGCCTGTGGTGTCACTGGGATTTTTATGGAAAAAAAAATATGGACTCTCTGTCTACGTCAATTATTGTTTGAATTACACTATTTCCCTGCTTTCACTGCCTGCTGGGTTGTTGGTGCTGACTGAAAATTGCCAGGGCTAAAATGAAATGAATTTTTAAATGCAGTTCTGGGAAGCACTGCAACATGGGGCTGCGTACATGTACATAGCAATAAAAAGATCAGGATTCAAAAGTGCATCAAGAGTAGGTGTTCTGGTAATTTAGTTCTTATATGAGCTGGTGCTTATTTAAACGGAAATAAAGAGTGGAATGGCACCAGCTATAACCTTGAATCGCAACCAGCATTTAAGAAAAGGACATGGAAGGAAAAGAGAGAACAAGGTGAGCCAGTCTATCAGAATATATAGGAATATTACTAGAATCAGTGTTAGCTCTGGGTCAGCCCTTGAGCTGATATAAGCGCCCCCCCCACCCCCAGTAATCTGAACTGTGTTATGGTTCATACAGTGAAGTCTGTGATGCTTTTCACTGATGCTTGGCTTTGAATATGCATTTGTTTAGAAAACAAAGAATTGGCATCCAGTTTATGTGTTTAGAGAAGGGAATATACAATGGGCCCTTGGTATCTGCTATGGTTTTGGTCCAGGAACACAACACCCATACACAAGTATAGTAAAAAACCGTGGATGTTCAAGTCCCACTAGGGTACAGTAAAATGGTTGTCCCTTGTATAAAATGGCAAAATCAAGCTTTGCCTCTTTTGGGATTTATCTATTTTAAAAATATTTTTTAAGCCATGGCTGATCGAATCCATGGATATGGAGTGCAGATGGTATTCTGTTTTGACTGGGGTTCGAACTTTTGCAATGGCAGTGGTCAATGGAAACAGATCCCAGAAGGATAGTACTGTTATATGAACTAGATGTCGCCTCATGTATAAGTGTAGGGGAGGGTGTGAGACAAAATTTAATGGATTTTGAATGACCTGTGATAAATTGAGGGTAAAAACTAAGGTGCATATGAAAAGGATCTAAAGGATGAGCAAGGAACAATGCCAAAGAACTACAAAATCCGCGGAGGCATACTGTTTGTGCTCACACTAAATGCTGTGATAGAGAGTAGAGGAGGGTCAGGGCTTCCCAGACAGATTGTATGATGCGTGCCTTTTACCAGGAGATGGTCCCTTTTTAAATAAGAGTTAAAGTACAGTACGTACATTGAGCCATGGATAAGTCAACCGGTTTTGGGATCAGTCTTTTTTTTTACTAAAATTTCTAAACTTCTACGTAAGTATATATAAAGTTAAGAGGAAGGCATTCCGGAGATAGACTGAGAGGACAGAACCTAAAAGAGAGTACAGAAGTACATGAAAGAGAAGATAGAAGAAGAAAACTAAAGCAAGAAAATGGCACTGGATATACGTCATGACAATTTAAGATGAAGGTGGGTCAGCAGGCGAGGAGAGGAATAAAAAAAGAAAGAAAAATGGGGGGACAGGTTAGTCAAAGGATGGTGTCCCTAAAGGAAGCTGAACAAATTCATCCAATAAATCAGTGGGGGTGAAGGTAATGATAAATGAGGGAGAAGCCAAGGGGGGAAAAAAGTAGGATGAGAGTAGAACTAAATATGGAGTCTGGAAAGAGGAATTCTCTCCAGTTGGTTGGACTCCTAGGCAGCTCTTTAATTTCAGGTTTTCCAGTTATATGAGTTCCAAGTTCCATGAACCACAGCTACAGAATCTGTCTCGGACTAGAATACAAGGTGTCATTAATTTCTTTTAGTGTTTCTAAATCTCTCTCCTTTTCCAAAGGGTACCGTATTTTCTGGGCGTAGAAGATGACTGGTTTGTATAAGACGACCCCACTTTTCCAGTTAAAATATAGAGTTGTTGGGAATATACCACTGTATAAGACTACCCCTCTTCCACGCATACCAAATAAAAAATTAAAAAACATCAATTTTGATTTTAATATGGTAATTTTTAATTCAAGGCTTATGACAGGCCAGGTACTAGCAGGAAAACTTGTTGTAGAACAAAGCCTGCTTAGATTGGTCCAGCATTCCCACCTGCCCAGCCCTTTCCTTGTCGTCAAGATTTTCTTCTATAACATTACTTATGTATATCTCGCTCTTGCTGATTTCATATGGTCCACTACATATAGGTATGCGGCCCAGGGCGATTTTTGGAGTTTCCCCCACCATAGGCGGTGACCGCAGATTCGCCAGTACGGCTCAAAGTTTCAGCACTCGAGACGACACCCGGCATATAAACGACACCCGACTTGTGAGAAAAATTTCCTGGGTTAAAAAGTAGTCTTATACGCCAGAAATACAGTATTTATTGTGGGATTCCACTCAAAGAAGAACAGACCCGACCTAACAGATACAATTGTAGTACTGCAGTCTTTTACAATTATAATATTGCCTTTTTGAGTTTGGAACATTGAGAATTTTTTTCTACTTGCTATTACCAGGTTCCTAAAGGTATTACTATTCCTTTCCCCCAATTTTCCTTAGAAATCATCAGTGGAAACGGCTGCCTTTACATGCAACTCTTGCCAAGTTGCGTTTTGGAAGAACATAAAGACGTTGATGGCCTAGCTATGCAATACTTTAAAGTTTTTGGATTTTTAGAATGCAGTTACTATAAGAGAGCAATCAATAAGGTAAGCTGAGGGTAGCTGTCTCCATGTAAAGGGCCTTTTCTTATGTAGAACTGCCATTTGTAACAGAATGTGTCCCTCGCTCTTCGTTCTTTTCATCCTCTGTTACTGGGGGAATTAGTCGTTAAAAAGAAATGTGGCTGTTCATTGCGCATGAAGCAGTGTATCCAAATTTGATTACTGTGTTTTTATATAATATTGTTTGTCAGCATGTAGTGTCAACATTACACTCTGTGCTTAATAACCTAGTTAATTATTCCATAGGTTGTGTGTATTGACCCACTGGTGTTCAAAGAACATGCATATTATCATCCTGTACAGGTGCTTGGTTACCTTTCACACTGCTTGTCTTTCAGAGTTCCTTTGCAAAAGGGCTGTTGAGTGCTACTAAAGGTAAAAATAACGGTTTTTGTAATTTTATCTCTCTGTGACCTTTTTTTTCTACTCCCACATCCAGCCCCTTCCAGAAAAATTTTGGTGGTAAAAGGAGGTTGTAGATCGCGTTTCAGAAAAGTTGGTTGAGAACAAGGAGAAAGGCCTTGTATAAATTCTTGAAAGGATGGGCAGATCATCCTGGCTTTCTTTCAACGAACACTTTCAGGTGTTTCCTTACTGCCAAAGTAGTGAACTGCATCCATGTAGAAAGGTTATATTGAGAGGTGGAAAAGATTCCGTTGAGAGATTCTCACAATAAATTTCAAGCACCACTGTAACCTCACCAGATTAAAACATGTCTTTTCACCACAGCCTTTCTGTGTTATGGGGTACATTACCATTTTTTACGAAATTCTGTATTGCTTACACAGGCACATGAAGCTTAGTCAAGAGTACGCTGGATGGAGGGAAACTAACAGCTTCACAGTGTGGAGAAAATACGACTGAAGAGCTTCGTTTAACAACCAGGCAGAAGGAATCTAGTTGAACAATGATAAGAAAAGGTTTACGGATCGAGGCCAAATGCCGCCTGCTTCAGCATCTTTCCTCCCAGTTTCCATCCCACAGTGTCCAAGAGGAATGTTAGGATACATAGCTTAGGGATGTGAAACGCTGTCCTTGAGTTTGTTTCATTTTCCCAGATCCTGTCTGCATATTCCTTCCATATGGACGTTCCTCCAATAATAGAAATTCATGTGCCTTTTCCAAATCATGTTTTCTGTAGAATGTTGACTTTTTATTTGTCCTCTTTTTTTTTTTCCTTTTTTTGTGTTTTTTTGTTTTGTTTATGTAATGTTAGTTCTATGTGTTTATCCCCACAACTAAAAGTCGGAAGTTTAAAGCTGAACATAGAATCACAAAAATTGGAAAGAGACCACAAGGGCCATCCATGTTTTTTGGCACTCACATTTTAATAGATTGGATAAGATATATTCTACAAGCCTCCCAAATGTGCATATTCTGAGGCAAAGTGGAATTTTCAGTCAGAATTTTGACAGGACTGAAATTCTTTTCCATTCCTGTTTTCCATATTATGGTCATGTTATATGTAGAATTGTGTGCCTTGAGCCTGGAAGTGTAATAAATGCCATTATAACATGAAACACTTGAGAGTATGGCAATCAGTATCTTTTAACTACCTGCTGACTGAATTGGTAAAGGATAGGTGCGCAGCCCATGGTATCAGTGTTTGTATACACAAGGATTACGGTTAAAAAAATTATCTCCGGATCAAAAGTGTGTCTGGCAATGTTCATTATGATTAAAGCTACACCTTCCTCATTGACACTTGTATGCCTGGTGAAAGCTTAGAAAAATCACATCCTTTTAGCTTCATTCTAAAAGGAGTCAGATCTTGGTAGTGTGTCTTGAGTTTTCTTCTTTGTGTTTCTCAATTCGGAGAAATTTTGTGTTACTCAATGTTGCTCAATTCCTTCAGAACATGAAGAGGCAAAGAGAAAGTAAGCCGCTTAACTATTCTGTCACCACCAGGATCTTAAATGCTATAAAAAACAAGGAATGGCCTTGCTTTCCAAGATGGAGAATCAGTCAAATATTCCGAAAAAAAAAAAAAAAAAAAAAAAAAAAAAGGAAGAAAAAAAAAAAAAAAAAAAAAAAAAAAAAAAAAAAAAAGAAAAAAAAAAAGAAAAAAAAAAAAAAAAAAAAAAAAAAAAAAAAAAAAAAAAAAAAAAAAAAAAAGGGGGAGGGGGGAAAAAAAAAAAAAAAAAAAAAAAAAAAAAAAAAAAAAAAAAAAAAAAAAAAAAAAAAAAAAAAAAAAAAAAAAAAAAAAAAAAAAAAAAAAAAAAAAAAGAAAAAAAAAAAAAAAAAGAAAAAAAAAAAAAAAAAAAAAAAGAAAAAAAAAAAAAAGAAAAAAAAAAAAAAAAAAAAAAAAAAAAAAAAAAAAAAAAAAAAAAAAAAAAAAAACAAAAAAAAAAAAAAAAAAAAAAAAAAAAAAAAAAAAAAAAAAAAACAGGAGCTATAAATTAATAAGTCGACCCATGGAGTTTGCGGCCTTGTGACTACATGGATACGTTTTTTTCCTCTGAAGCTTGGAAGCTAATTGAAGAGAGCACAGAGGATAATAAAAGAGGAAAGGTGGTGAGTAGTGCATGCCGTTGCCTTTGTAATGCCATTCATTTTGTACTGCTTGAGGGTTTTGTAAGGGTGTATGCTGCATCCCATTGTTCCAGGGTTATGTATAAACAGTTATTGTTAAAAATGAGACCCGGAAATCCAAAATATGCGGTACTTCAATAAGAATTTGGTGAATTTCGACAGAATGTTTAAAGTGTTCTAGCAATGTGAGCAAAGATCTTGGATGTAATTTTGTGATCTCCATGTTGCGCAAATAGCTATGTAAAAGGATTGGGAGCATAACGAATCTGCAGAGTGTCCCATTTTAGAATAAAAGAAATTCCTCCAGATAGACAGTTCATATTTCTCCCGCTTAACATATAACACATTACTTAGTTATAACTTCTCGATACCATCCTGCCAGATTTGAAAGCCCCCCCCACCCCCCCGGACAAGATTTTGCCAAACATGAGATGTTTGTCATTTGAATTTAGATTGGGTCTTGTGAAAAAGAATAATTCAGGTACAGTGGTTAAAATTCAGAAATTAGCCATTCTGGCTCTCGTTTTTCACTTGCAGAATATCTGGTGGAATTTGCGAGAGTATGGTCCTGTATACTCAACCTGGAGTGGGGTTAGAAAAGGAGCTGTCAGAACCTCTGGAAGGAGTGTCTGCCCTCCATTGGGAATGTTCTACTGCTCTTGAGTAACTGAGTGAAGACTGACAGAGGCTTCTTGCCTGTTCGAAGAGAGTATATCCCATGTACTCAGAGTCCAATGAAGGTAAATAGGAACTTGTGGTGAGGCAAAATGTTCCTGTTAAACATGAACGCAGAAAATCCGTTAATTCTATGGTACCATTTAGAACTGCAGGAAGTCAGACTGCTTTCCTTGCAAGACATTATTTTCTTAAGTTAGATTCCATGGGTTTCAAATGGTTTAATCCAGAAGTACTGTGGGCTTCCAGAAACTTTGGCTTTCCCAGATGGCCATGGGCCAAGATGGCCTGAGTTTTCTGGGAGCTGAAGTCCAAAACACCGGAATGACCAAGTGTGGGATCACTCATGCACTGCATAGAAAACCTTTTTCCCATAATTGCAATAAAATTGAAATATAAATATTTTTACATAAACTGTATAAAAATAATGTATGTATAATTAAAATAGAACCAGAAAAGCAAGCGTGCGCAAGTAGCACAACACACAAAATCGGAAAACAGGAAGATCTTTGTTGATCCTAAGCTTTTTGATCTCTTGGGGCTTGATCGATAAGTTAGTTGGGCTGTGTACTCAAGCACCAGTGCCTTGAACTGGTAGCTCAAAGCCAATCAGTAAAAGTCTTTGGGGAGCCCAGTGTCGCTACCTAGCTGCCTCAGTGACAGCATTATAGACTGGAAGATGTACTGGTTTAGGTTGAGAAGCCATTATGGCAGTATTTAGTGGTGTGCATAAGAGATATGAATGAATGAATTATCTTAGCCAAGTAGCTGACAAGCAGCTGTGCACACACACTCCTTTCAATTGTGGCCACATGTTGTGCTACACGCTTTGTGTAGAGGAAGGAGCACTTGGAAAGTACAGCCTTAAGAGCAGTGTTCCCAGACTCTGGCTTTCCAAGTGGTGTGTACTTCAGTCTCCCATAATCCCAGATCTATGAACCAAGAGGGCAGAGACTTCTGGGAGCTGAAGTCCAAAACCTGAGACAAAGTTTTGGGGAATCACTGCTTCAGAGTGGAGTGCAAACACTATCCCAGGACTCGATTCGCCACCTAATTCTGGACCTAAAGCCACTTCCCTACAGCACTTCAACCTCGTCAAGATTCAGCTTCAGTTTTTATTGGTCTTTAGCTTTCTAGATCGCTGTCTCCAAGTCTCTGTCTCAGTACCTTACCAGATTCTTTTGATTCAGATGGAGATAGGAGTTACGAGCTTTTTTATGCTGATAACATATCCCAAATCCCGAGATGACAAGGTCCATTGCAAATTTGCCCAAGCTACCAGTGAATGCAGCTCTCCTTGTCGTTGTTGTGCTAAGACTGATGGGGTTAACGTAATAACCAAATCTGGTGGACTGCAATGTGTCCCCCTTTGGTACTAATGTTAACAGTATGTATGTAAGAAAGTAAATCATGCCGTGACTTTTGCATAGTGTGGTTGAAATGGAAAGCCTTTTTTTAGCTTTAACGATATTAGCACCAAGCCAACTACCCTTAGGGATGGATGGGAAGTTAAGGCTGGTATGAATTAATTGCTTAACTTAATTAAGGCTTGAGGATGTGTCCTGTGTTTCAGAGGCTGTGATTGGACTGCTCTGTCTCCTGGCTGTAAATTGATGAACAACAGAAGGAGAATAGTGCGGAGACTGGCCGGGTTGGAGAAAGGAATTTTAAGTTTTTTCTCTCTCTCCCTTTACCTTTAAAAGTATGGACGGTGTGCTATGTACAAAAATGGCTCTCCACGGAACGGACCAGAAAGAGGATTTAGCTTATTGACGGAGAGGCACGCAGGGTTTAATGGCATGATGGCACACTGCTTTCAGTCTTTCGCATGAAGACAGGCATATACTCTTGTCTGTTGGCCTTCACACATTTTTTCACATCCTTTGCCTTATTTCCATAGCTTTGGAAGAGATTTTTTTTGGCCCCATTGGTCTTTTTTTTTTTTTTTTTTTTTTTTTTGCCATGCTCCCAGTGAACATGGCAAGTGCCATATTGGGCTGGCAGGATTTCAAAGAGTCATAGCCCACAAAGAAATTGTGTCCAAGCTCTGCTGAGATCCTGTTTAACATTGTTTTTCCTCTACCGATGGTGCAGTGCAGAAATTCACATATTTCCTACTGCTTGAGAGGACTTTACTCAAATGCGTGCCTCTGATACACAGTTTTAAGAACATATACATTAGTGAAGCATAAAAGGCCTGTTAATGCTAAATGGCTAGGATTGTTTTAAAAGCAGAGGCAATAGGAACTGTTTGTGATGAAATAAAAAGCCATTTGGGCAGAGATACTAGAAACGGTCCCCAGTGGAATGTTTTAAATAATTAGGTAAATGGAGTTAGCTTTAAATATTTATGGGTTTTTTTGGTGTTTAGAGTAGTTTAAAAAATATGCTGATGGTTTATTTTCCCCGTATTTCCGTTTTCTTTTCATTCAGCAGGCCATCCCTTGTCTCTGGCGAAGGACAAACGCCTCTCTTTCTCTCCGCTCTAAAACTGAAATACGTGCTATCAAGAATGCATTAGCTGTAGTAATACTGTTGGGCCTTCATGAGATACACGGTAAGAAATATATAACCTTTTCCACTCTTTTGCAAAACTTCTGCTGGTAATGATGGGAAGGCCCTGACTCAGAATTCTCCTTGCTGACACTTAATGATAACTTGGATGAAAAAAAATCATGGTTACAGCACATACCCAAATCCCACAGCTAACATGGCTAATGATGTTCTGGCTGGGAGGTTGGGGAGTCAGCTAGCACAAATACCTTTTTCCAGCCCTGCATTAATCTCAATGTTGCAAGCACGGTTGAATTAATGTGTGTAATTTCTTTTCAGGGATAGTAGTGGGTAGAAGACATGCTTTGCATGCAGAAAAGTTCCAAAGTCAATTGTCAACACTGGTCATTTGTTTTTAAAAAGGGTAGGTGGTGTGAAAGAACCTGAGAGGCACTGGTGTTTAAAGTGATTTGATATTGGGCTTTGTTTGACTACCGATTAGTGACCACAGAGAGAAAAATTGAAACTCACGTAAAGGGACAGCACTTGGACCTTTGCATATCCTTTAATTGCAATATATGTTTCTTACCCTCCCGTCCGTAGAATGTGTTGAAGAAAAGGATCAAGTTTCAAGCAGAAATATGAAGCCAACTAGAAGCGGTAGCCCCAAAGAGAAGAACGCCCCAAGTTAGCATGTTTGGAATATCTCTTACAAGTATGTTACGGTGGTACCCCGGTTCGAAAATAGTCGTTCCGCCGCCGCGTTCGTAACCCGAAATCCTTCCGTAAGCCGAAAAACCATAGCGCTAATGGGGAAAAGCCGCGATTTTCGTGCGAAATAGCGCCGAAAAGCACCAAAAAATTTTGTCGGAACCCTAAATAACCTTCGTAACCCGGAACAGTTTTTTTTCCTATTGATTTTTTTCGTAACCCTGAAATTTCGTAAGGCGGTGCTTTACGTATCCGGGGTACCACTGTATGAGTAGTGATGATTATGTGTAATTAATTCCTTCCCCAGCAATGAAATATAAGCAAATTAACTCATTAGAAGGGTAACTTCACAAGGTTCGTTTTTGGTTATAGGGAGTGTTTCACTGAATGATGGACCAGAAATATTCACGTAGTTTGCTGCTTGGTGCTGTTTCCTTATGCTTTGTTGTGCGGTTCATGCAGGGATGAAAGTGGAAGTGATGATCGTGTGTTTTTGTGTCCAGGGTTATCTTTATATCAGTGATTAGCGAACCTATGGCACACGTGCCCAGAGGTGGCACTCAGAGCCCTCTCTGTGGGCACACAATCTGTCACCCGAGCATAAGAGTTTGGCCAGAGTTGTTCCTTACTAGAAAGCCAGAGGGATTGGCACTTGCAGTAAATAAGTGGGGTTCTGTTTGCAGTTGTGCTCGGTCTGTAAAAGATTCACAATCACTGATTTATATCATTAGGTTTTTCAGAAACACCAAGAAGTAAATCTTTTTTGTGAGTCGAAGGCTTTCATGGCCGGCATCTGGGTTTTTTATGGTTTTTCCTGGGCTATGTGGGCCATGTTTCTTGAAGAGTTTATTCCTGACGTTTCGCCAGCATATGTGGAGGCATAAGAGAAAGATGCCCAGCCGCAGATGCTAGCGAAATGTCAGGAATAAACTCCTTCAAACATGCCACAGAGCCCCGAAAACCCACAAAGTAACCTTTTCCAGTGCGTTTTGAGAACTGGAAAATGAATTAACCTCGCAATGTTAACTGTAATGATAATTAATTAAACTGTTGGGGGGCTGTGGAACTTGTGTAATTTATTGCTTTTTTTGAAAAGCACTCAGAAACATTCAGCTTCTTAAAAGTAATGCCCTTATACAACTGGTACTATTGCAAAGATACATTAGGCCAAAACTTAGCTATTTTTAAAGATATATTAATTAGATTGCATTCTGTCGGGTAACTTTTATTTATAACTATTGAAAATAGAACATTCTGTCCAGAAGCAAAGAGATGTTTTCATGCTTGAGTGAATTTCTGAGAATAAAGTACAATGAAGGGGAAGATGGTTGCCTTTAATACTTGCTTAATAACCCAGAGGCTACCCCTTGGGAAAATATGTACTAAGCAAAATTGACCTCCTGTTAATGATTGCAAAATACCTGAGCGTGTCCTACGCCAGTGAAAATTCCCCATTTATTTCTTTTGATATGTGTTTCCCTGTGTGTTGTGAGTTTGTTTTGCCCTTTGTGAGCTATGATTTTCACTGCACTCCCAAACCAATTTTAGATTATAAGCTCTAAATGAGTTTTCAGAGAAACAGTGCCAACTACACTAGTTTGTGTTAACTGAGAGGGAATGTTTAAATGCTGTCAAGAGTCCATAGTATCTACTTAAAAGCAACCGGTTGTGTGGTATCTTTACCTCTGGGAAATCTATGATGTGAACACATGTGTGTGTACCTTTCCCTTAGCTTTTTTTTGACCATGGATTAGGAGAGTAACAAGACAATTCTTAATCTTCAGTAGTGCTTGAGAGATCAATTTTCTCTGGTCTCCAGGTGCCCACAGAAGTTAAAAGTGTCAAGACCGAGTGGAGTGCTTAATGCGACCTAAAGGCAGACGCAGACATGGACCGATGGCAGAACAACAAGCGGCAAGACTTTCGGCAGCTACTCATGGGAATGGCAGATAAAAACATTCAGTACTATGAGAAGGTAATTCCCCAAAGCAATCCCTGGAAACAGAGGGACAACTGAATCTGTTTGGGTGGCTGCTTTGCCCATATAGCCACTTAATTCAGTTGAGTTTGACCATGATGCAGAGTTCTTCCTAAGGATCATAATCCATTCAGCATATTTTTCACTGTTGTGATATTATTCAAAGTTGGATAGGAACATTTGCAAATAGTAGTGTTTCTGTTCAGCATTTACCAACTGTTAGGGAAGCTGGATTGGTTGGCCATTAAGAATAAAGAAAGCTGCGGGCTATTCAGAAATGTTTCCACAGTTATTTCAAAACTGGATAGCACCTTATTTGAGGGTAGAGCCCTTGCCCAAAAGTGGTGGAAACCTGCCTGTCAGTACCGGACTAGCTGTGCCACTAGTCTGACCCGTCATACAAAGCAATGCATAGATTTTATTAAAACTGTCTTTGTTTTAGATGCCATTTGAGCTTTGTTCTCACTGGTATTTCAATGGACCATTGATTTTGCAAATATATATCATCCTTTCAACAATCAGTGAAATGGTTTAAAAATTGAGCTGTTGTGGAAAGCTTTCTCACAGCCAGTTTAAGCAAGATACAGGGCAGGGACAAAGCCTGGCATCTTATTTAAAAACTTTGTTATCTGGGCATTCCACATACTCCCTTATCTTGCAAGTGATCCATGAACCTACTGGTAGTGCATATAGTGGTATGTACAAAAGGAGTGTGAATCTCATGCCATTTGCAATGCTGTACATGTGGACACTCTGCCCTAATGCTTGCAGTTTTACAAGTCTAGGCTACTTGAAACATGTTTCATTTCAAAGGTTCTGTTTCCTTTAAAGAGAAATTCTCCAAAGATGGTGGGAATCAAGAATATAGTTACTGTGTGTTTTAGCTGCTAATGTCTGATCTGTGATCAGAGCTCTGGTGTGTGGCAGAGCTTGAAACAGTTAAAACATCCAGAATCCTTGCAGTCATCATGGCTTCTGGGGGATTCTAGATGCAGTCCAAAAAAAAGTAACTTTTCCAAGCTATGAGTAATCCTGTGTGGCCATAAACCTGTTGACAGTGGTGTAAAGATAGAACTGGCTTTGGGGAAAAAGCCTTGGGCCAAATGGCATTAACATAAAAACACTAGGGGGATTATCAGAGGAGGCACTTACCACACTGGAATCATTGCCCAAACACTTCGGAAGCGTGGAGGTGGGATAGCCACTCATGCTTCTGAAGTGTCGCTGAAGCACGTCCCACTGTTCTTCCGACGACGAATTGTTTGCAGAGCAGCCATTTCTGTAATAACGGGAACTGCCGTTAATGGCTGCTCCATGAACGATTCATCGACAGGAGAAGAGTGGGATGCCTCAATGATGCTTCAGAAGTGCGACCGGCTATCCCACCTCCACATTTATGAAATGTTTGGGCAACGATTCGAGTGTAGTAAGTGCCTCGTATGATAACCCCCTAGGCCTTTTCTAGGCTGTTCAGACAAAAATATGTTGCTCCATGCATGAAAGGTACACAGAGCATTCTGTGCAACCTAAGGTATGAAGAGGAGGGTCTACAACAGTGTAGGGAGGGCTAATGGGATGAACTGGAAGGGCATTTTAAGTGAAATGCTTCTGGCAGCTACTGCATGGTCGTTTAGCCATTGTTGCTTAAATACTTTAATTTACTAATTGCTGATTTAAAATTGCCACATAAATTCATTCGTTTACTGGTGTTTATTCTGTCTTTGCATTAACCTAGTGCCTTACGGCGTGGGAATCAATTATACCTCTATTGCAAGACAAGTCTGAGACCAAATAAGAAATGACATCTCCCACTCCCCATTTTTTCCTACACCATGGACCTTGGACTGTGTACACAGCCATACCACTACCACGAAACATACTGGATGGAACTCTATGCACTGTTTGGTGGAATATCCCCAACCCCACCCCACTTTGGAGGAACACTGTCTGTTCTGAACCTTGGGACTGGTCAACTTGAAAATGTTGGAACTAGACATTTTTTACCACCTGTTTATTAAACCATCTGAACTGTCCCAGTGAACTCCTACTCCATGAAACTCTCTGGATAGCAACCACAATGACAGCAACAACACAAGGACTGTTTCTTTTGTTGGACCACTTTATATTGAATGAAGCCGATTGAGTGGAACACTAAAATAATAATGATGATGATAATAATAAAAACTCTTAAATGCAAGGTGCCAACATGACATATTTTATTGATCCCCCCCTTTTCTTCTTTAGCCAGGTAAGGGCTAGTGAACCATGGAACAGCTGCACTTACTGCTTCAGAACCTTTTGATTCTTCTCCCCCTTCATGTATGGAAAAGGAACTATGGCTGTTAGGGGCTACTTCCCAGATTCTTGAAGGTTTCTCTGAATTAACCTGGGCTTTTCTGTGGTGTGTGTGTAGGAGGGCAGGACAGGGCAGGGAAGGGAAGGGCAGATGATAAGGGCAAGAGATGGTATGGTCTTGGTTGAATGTATTAGAAACTTGTGGAATAGTCATTAGGTAATCTTTGTTGTCTTAACCTATGGGTATGGCATGTAGTCCATGTTGTTCTGCAGTCTCACTAGCCGTTTCTTGGGGGTGGCAAAGGGATGGTATTGTGTGTCTGTGCACAGGGCTATTCACTTTTTTCTTCAAAAAATAAAATAAAAAGCTATATAAGTTCTTGGTTTCTCTCTTCAGAGTATTTGGTATGATTGTCATAGAATAAATGTTGTTGGTGCCACAATTATTTTCACCTCATAGTTTAGTTCTTACTCTGAAAATGGTCTTATACAGTTGGCTCTCCATATTTATTGGTTCTATATGCATGGATTGAATCATCCATGGCTTGAAAATGTATTTTATTTTAGAAAATCTGGAAAGCAAACCTGTATTTTGTCATTTTACATAAGGGGACACCATTTTATTACGCCTTTGAATATAATGGGACTTGAGCAACCACAGTTTTTGGTATTCACAGCTGGTCCTCAAACCAAACCCCAGAGGATATCAAGGGCCCACCATATGTCAGGGGCTGGGGTGGGGAGAGGAATGAAGAAGGCTAATATTATTTATGCATATAGTAATTTGAACATTTATTTTCTTGACCAAATGGAGAAAGCTTGTGAATATCACTTTTCACTTAAAAAAAAATTCTGTCCAAACTGTTAAGTTTGGACAGAAACCTTTGTAAGAAAGAAGCACCATAAAATTCATGAGTGATCTAGTGTATCTCTTGTGTTTATTTTATAAGAATGTCTTGGTTTACAATACGATGCGATACAATACAATACTATTTTATTTACGGTCTTCGACCAAAGTATCTAAAAAATGTACAAGTGTTAACTGTTAATATAAAAGTGCTTGAAAGGCTCATGCTCAAAAACATGATTACTTTTTAGTCAGTTGTTAAGCCAAGAGATTCTTATCTTACAAGAATTCCTTGGCTTAATAACTGACTAAAATGGAATCATGTTTTTGAGTGTGAGCCATTCAAGCACTTTTATATTAACAGCAGATACCAATTCTTATACCATTTTAAAGACTAGCAAATTTAAGGAGCCGTAAAGGTTTGAAGACTAGAACTGGGTATCTCTGGTGACATTTTACAATTTATTATGGCATAATAAATCTGTGCCACAATGCTTACTCTGTGCTATAGAGCTAAAACCAAAACCACAGCCTCCCCTCAGGTTCATGCTTTACAGTTAGAACAGCAAATGTACTGCTATATAAATATTACTGTGTAAATATAGTTGCCTCTTTCCCACCATCCACTGCTACTGAGTACAATTTACAATTTTGGCAAGCATGTTGAAACTGTTAAAATATCAGATACCTAAAGTACACAAAAGGCAACTTAAAGCTTCAATATTATGGTTTGAGAAATAATAATCTCCCTTTCAGTCATTTTCTCAGCAGCCTCCCAAATTGCGATTTCACTGAAGACACTGAAATGCTTTTGTGTAGTGGACATCTGAAGTAAACATTTGACAAACCACTACCTGTTCATTTTCTGTATTTGGTCCTCAACTGCACGTCTCTTTCTAGTAGCACTGTGGGAGACTTTTTTTGGTTCTCTTGTGCAAGGCCTACTTAGGCCTTCAAATAGTGCTTGTTACATCCAGCTTTTGCTAAAGGCTTGCTAATTTAAAACAATAATTTAGACACTTTTCAGCTTGTGGTACCCAGTTGTTGGACCTTGCAGCTGTGGTAGTGTGCAGAGCGCTCCATTTCAAGAAGTGGTAACATGTTTGCTTCATTAACTACCATCCGTTTCAGCTTTTTCATGGTGGGTTTTGTATGTTTTGCTTACTCCAAGCAGCACTCACTTAGATTATATTGCAGAAAAATCTCCCCAAGTAATCTGAAATGTAGGATGGATTGTAAGGATGCCATCCTTGTGGAGTCAGTCTCCCCGAACCTGGTGAGAGTTGGATGCTGCTGCTGCTTTATCCAGCAAGTGTGGCATTTTGAATGTTCTGTGATCTGCAAAAGGAAAGGGATACTGCATGGTTGGTACTCTTATCAACTCTAATCTATTTTCCCCACATCAGATAGGCATTTTCTGCGGAGGGGGATAACTTCAAAACAGACCAAAATAAAATTAATATTTCTGACCCTGGTTCATTTGTCAGGATTTTCATATACAGTACTGTGTATACTTGAATATAAGTTGACTGCATGTTTAAGTCAAGGGCATGTTTTGGGGCCAAAATTATGCATTTTGATATGACCCATGGATAAGTCGAGGGTAAAACTTAGGGGCATGTAACAAAGGATGTGAAGGATGAAGCAAAGGACAATGATGCCAAAGAACATACAAAATTCTAGCAGGTGTAGCTGTTTGTGTTCACCCTAAAGGCTGGATGAATGAGAAGGGAATTGCAGTAAGTGGTGATGGTGCGATGTGTGGGGAGATGAGCAGGCATGGCAGGGCTAAGAAAATGCACACTTATCAAAAAGGATAAAAAGGCAAAGAAAATGGTGAGTACATCAACCCTTTAACTTGAATGTGATAACTTCGCCTGATTTTATTCCAGAAAAAATGACCAACACGGACAAATGTCTTATTCAAAGCTTGATTCCTCTTGGTGCTCCTTTGAGGGAAAGCACCAAAGAGCTTCCATGACCACCATTTTCCCACCCAGTCGAGAAGGTGAGAAGCGGCATTTTGGTAGAGAGAGTAGAGGGGATCGGTGATCTTTTCGGTAGTTCTGGAGTGTACCAAACTCTTGTAGAATCAGAATCATAGTTGGAAGAGACCACAAGGGACATCCAGTCCAACCCATTCTGCCTTGCAGGAACTCACAGTCATAGCACTTCAAGGAATTTCTGAAGATGCAGAAGATGCAGCACTTGCGACGATGGCCATCTGGCCTCTGTTTGAAAACCTGCAAAGAAGGAGACTCCACTACCCTCTGAGGGAGCGTGTCCCACTGTCAAACAGCTCTTACAGTCAGGATGTTCTTCCTAAAGTTCTTCCTCTCACCTTTTGGCATTCTATTCTGGTAAGGAGATGGTTCTTTTTTCTTTCTTTTCCTTTTTTTTTTTGATAAGGGTTAAAAGTGTTGTCTCAGATATTAAAAAGAATGAGGTCCAGGACCACTTGTTATTGCAATGACTCTAGAGTCCAGATTATTAATCAAGTCCTTAGCAGCTGACAAAGAATAAATTGGAGAGAAAAGCTGATCTAATTTTGGGACTGAATTGATAAAATGACAAAGAACTTGATAGGAACTGCCAATTAAAGCCATCAAAACTTTAAAAAAGATCTAGAGCTACAAAAGCTGGCTGGAAACCTACAATAATTAATAATAACAAAGAACTTGTATTGGGTAACCATTATATTTATGAAGTAAAAATAAAACTGACTAGGATGTCTATTATTTATATATTTATTTAAAGCTGGCCAGTCATAATCCTAGCCTCCTGGAGCTTTAGAGAGGAAAAGCGAATTTGCTTTCATCTTCAAAGTATCCTTTGTGACAAGTCTTGAAAAATCATCACTGGGTTATTCTTATATTTTAAGTCCTTAATGGAGCACAACCTGTTAAGAAACTTTTCTTTCTTTGGGAAATGAGCAAAGCAAACCACAATGTCTCCAGCACCATCTGCATCCTTGGTCTGTACTCCTGCAACCCTGTGACAACTTCCAAAATCCTCTTCACTGAGAACTCTAGCAATGAAGATGTAAACCACTGTGCCACAAACTCTGTTTTCCCATTCTGCATCTTCAGAAATGCCTTGAATCTGGATACAGTGGTACCTCGGGATACGAAATACCCAGGTTACGAAATTTTCGGGATACGAAAAAATCCCATAGGGAATTATTGTTTCGGGTTACGAATGTTTTTTCGGGTTACGAAAAAACTTTTGGTGCTTTTTTCGGCTTTTTGCACGGAATCGCGGCTTTTCCCCATTAGCGCCTATGGCAATTCGGCTTACAAAGGCTTTTCGGGTTACGAAAGCGGCCGCGGAACGAATTACTTTCGTAACCCGAGGCACCACTGTACTACTTTTGTCATTACAATTTTAAGTCTCCACTAATTTTAATTTGGCAATTGGACTTTCACTTTTTAAAAAATTGAGAATCTTTTTATGAGACATGGGATCATTTATGAATCAAAGGCAGCAGATGATGTATTCTGTACAACTTTAAGATGAGTTCTGAAAATTTTGTATCCAATAACTCTGCCTAACCTACCATTAATTCTAATTAGAAGTTTTGCAAATACTGTACTAGGCTTTTTTTAAAGCCAACCTTCCTCAGCTTCAGCCACATTAAACATTATCTGATCTTTGGCAGATGCTGTTTGTAATCCTGTCACCATTTTATGGCTGTGTTGCGTAAGTACAGATGAGATAGAAGATCCTCTTTCAGTAAGAACACACCCATTGATAAGTCACTGCAGAATTGCCTTTGCATACTCAAAGTCTCCTTTGAAGATCTGTATGTAAGTATAAGTATATTATCATTATTGTTTAGCCTCCTGAAAGCTCTTATCAGGACTAGAGTTTTTAAAGTTGGCAAAGAGCTTCTGTAATACATATTTCACATTACAGAACAAGGATTCCTCCCCAGCTCAGGTGCTTGTATTCAACTTTACAATATCAGTTTGTACAGGGAAATAAGAATGTGCTTAAACAAGTACACTTTTATTGCTATCACCAAGAAATATGTACCCACCCCCTTTGGCCTGTAGCCATCCATCCCACATGAATATGTATCCCACAATCAAATTAAACTGATAGTTTTTTAAAAAGCAAATATTGTTAAGACTTGACAACAGCCTTTTCACTATCAGCAGATAGTTTGGTAGGACGAACGTACCTCATTATATGTAGATAATAGTTTCTGTTTTTCATTTGAACTAAGAACCTTTTCCAGAAGTAATTGCTTGGAGTTTCGAACACACACACACACACACACCCCAGACTAGTTCTTTGAAAGGAATTATTTATTTATTTATTTATTTATTTAGTGCTGTAGATTTGCTGTAGTATGCTGTACAAATACTGTAGTATGCATTCATATCTAAAAAAAAATAATGACATTACACACTGGAATGGAGTTTAGTTGACACACATAGCATTTAAGATTGTAATCTAAAGTTGGTGAGTGAACAAAAAGCAATGTTTGAAGATCGACAGAGCTAACAGCTCTGTTGATGGATGAAGTGATCTACAGATTTTAAATTCCCATTTTTCAAAAGCTTTACAAGGATCCTTCCACCTCAGGTCCATTCCCTAATGAGTTTGCTGTTCCCCTCTGAAAAACACACCCTGCACTCTCACAGTGAATGACACCAGCAAGTCAGTTGCTAAAAAACATGCAAGTTGTGAGTAGTTGAGCTAGTGCCTCATTTATTGTCAAACCGACAAGTCGAGTCATTGAAGTGACTTGAATCTGATCTGAATTTGAGTCAATTGACTTGAGTCCACATCAGTAACAGAAGGTAACTGAAAGTACTGGATTACTTTCCAGTTATCTTTAAAAGTAATATACTTCTACATAGTAATGTGACAAGGTACCCAGCAATTAAAACGGGCTATGTTTCAAAAGTGCTATTAAGGAGCTACTTTTAACGACACTGGAATCAGACCTGAGCAAAATGATTCCAGAAGCATTTCTGGTCCAAAGAAAAAGCAGGAGCAAGATCAGCCTACATCTTTGCCTACATCCTGTCCACTTGCTGTGTCATCCCAGACACTTGAGATAATACCATGGCAAGTTTCTAAAATCTGAGGGGGCATTCACACTTTTTTTTTTTGTCCTCAGAAGATGTGGATCGCCACACTGATGCATATCAGGTTTGTTGTTCTGGGTTTGCGAATCTCTTTGAGTCATTTTAACCCTTCTGTTATTCATACATGCCATTGTTTTGGGTTAAAATGGAGCCGCCTCCCTTCCTTTACTGTTACAGTGCAATCCGAATCAATTCAGAAGCATATTCACACTGCCAACAATGCAGATCTTTCAGGAAAACGTAAAGCAACAATAACCCAGTATCGAATATCCCAGGTTAAGTGGGTTTTTGCCAACCGCTGCCAAGTGCATTGAGTGCATTCAGGATGTGTGTGAACACCAAGGATTCAACACTGATCCATCCCAGATTGTTTTCATAGTGTGAACGGTTCCTGAGTGTCCCTCACAGGGCAAGAGACCTCCATTTTCTTTTGCACAGTCACGTCCACTGGGCTGCTTGGTTCTGGGAGTGGCTCCACATTACATGTATCTGTGTCTGAACCAGGGACAGACCCTGGTTGCTCTTAGTCGGTTAAGATCTCCAGTGATCCAGAGGATGTGCGTTGCTTGCATGCGACAACACTGCGGGGGAGAGAAGCCATAGGAAATGGAACGGATTAATTTGTGCAATCAAAAGCACAACAGCTCTGCCTCCAACCTTTTTTATAAACAGTATCACATCTTTGTTTGCCTTTCCTTGGGCTCTGACCTTTTGATTGAAAGTAAAATCTAAGCCATGTGAACATCCAGAGTTAACAAGAACATCAACACAAATTGTGAGCTCTATGACTCACAAGGTAAATAATGTTAGGAAACGTGCAACATGGAAGAAAAGACTGAAAGTAGCAGGGAGTGGTTTTGGTCTGCCACAACTGCTTCCAGGATATCTAATTCTCCCCCTTCCCCTCTCATTTTCTCCTTCTCCACCCGGTCAGATGGTCAATATTCTGTGAGCATTGAACATGCTCAGTCTTTGTAGTGACATTCTCCACACTTACAATATCATCAT
>NC_056523.1:207232728-207263986 GCF_019175285.1 Sceloporus undulatus
CATCATCATCATCATCATCATCATCATCATCATCATCATCATCATCATCATCAATTTTATTCATTTTTATTCATTTATATCCTGCCTTGTCCCCAATAATAGGACTCAGTATGGCTTATAAAATATTGAAATCCATATAGATTAAAAACATACAAAATCAAACATCCATATATATCAGTAAACATATCCAACCATCCATCTATTTATCCACACGGAAAATCCATAGCTCCCACTTTCCAGATTAAAAACAAACAAACAAAACATATATCTTGATATCTAGATAGATCTACCTATATATATGGATATAGATTAAATAAGGGCAGTGGTCTACTTGGGAGTAAGGGAGGGGATCCACTCAGGGATTTTAGAGGGACTACATGGAAGTAAGGGGGTATACTCAGGTGCAAGGCAGAGATGTAGTCATGAGAAAAGGTGGGATGATGAGGATGATAGTGATGATAAATAGAAAAGTACTAGAATAAAATAATAAAAAGAAAGGTTCCAGAAGATAGCCAGTCTGATGTAAAAAGGCGGGGGGGGGGGGCACTGTGCCCTGGATTAGGACTTTGGAGACCAGGGTTTGAATCTCCACTCGGTCATGGAAGCCCACTGGGTGACTTTGGGAAAGTCACGCTTTCTCAGCCTCAGAGGAGGGTAAAGGCAAACCATCCTTGAACAAATCTTGCCAAGAAAACCCTGTGATATATTTGCCTCAGGGTTGTTATAAGTCAGAAATGATTTGAAAGCACACAACCACAATTAGAATAAAGCAGATGATGAAATAGGTTACAGTTCACAACCAACTAAAAAGTTCTTAAGAGCCCGCTCCCTGCGACACACAGATACAATGATGGCTGTAATTGCACTACAGAAATAATCCAGTTTGACACCACTTTAACTGCCATCACTCAATGCAATGGAATTCCGGGAACTGTAATTTTATGAGACATTTAGCCTTCTCTGTCAGAGAGCTCTGGTGCCACAACAAACTACAATTCCCAGGATTCCATAGCATGGAGCCGTGGCAGTTAAAATAGCATCAAAACTAGATTATTTTTTCAGTGCGGAGGCAGCTTTTGAGGAGGAGAGGTAGTTCCTCCTTGAATGACACTATTTCGAAAGCTGCAGTTTGATCTTTTTGCCTTCTTTACCTGATGGGGATGAGGCTTAGGCAGCCGATGCCACATGACAATAGGAAGCAGAATCCACTGAACCAGCCCAGCGTATTTTGGTAGATTTTATTATAGGCTGTTAAAGTCACAGCACCTGTGATCACAAGAGAGAGCTGCAGGAGAACAAACATCTTTCCTAGAAACAAGAGTGGAAGGAAAATAAAACAGCAATTAAAACAACTTTAAACAACCATTCCTTTCACTTCTTGTTGTTTTTTTCCAACAGTGACCAGTGTGTCTCCTCCCTGTTTTGTCTTTTGTAAAGTGATCATGTTTATTTTATTTTAAAAAGGTGTACTGGATGATAAGATCCAAGGTGCCCTTAGAAAGTTTTCTTTTGTTAGCAGTGTCCTCAAACCTTCAGTTGGATCTAAATTGAATGGTTGCACCATCAAACTAACCTGGTGTGTGTGTGTGTGTGTGGGTCATGAATACATGTTGTTTCAGTGTGAAAGTTCAGGGTTGAAATTTGAAATTTATTATTATGGTTGATGACCAGCATAGTTCAGGGTTGGTTTTCTTTAACCACAATGTTGTCAAATTCGGTAGCATGCATGGGAAGCATGTGGCTTGTGGGCTTTGTGTTGCACATCCAAGCCTACTTTCCCAGAACAATTCTTTCAAGTCAAATTGGAATGAAGAGCCAGATCCAATCCACCAAACTTTTCTTCAGTTCTAGATATTTAATATAGCACACAGAGCAAAAGGAACTTATTTTGATTTTTTTTTTCGTTTAAAGAATATTAGGAAGTTCAAAGAAGCTCCTTACCATAGGATGATCCTTCTACTTGTTTGGATAACAAAGATCTGATGGTTGTCAGAGGAATGAGGGCAAACAGCATCACCGCACGAGCTGAAACAGAACATAAGAGGATGGGAAAATTTCATCCAGCAACAGGCCAAACTGCCAGGGCCTTCATTCAGGAATGGGGACAATATGATCTTTCAGATATTGTTGAACTGCAAATCACATTGTCCCTCACCCATGCTGAGTAAAACTGATGGGAGTTGCAGGCTAAGATCATCTAGGGGACCCCACCCAGCCTTAGCTGAAGTAATGTACAAGCTGAAAGGACACATGTCAGAACTGTAGATGTAAATACATTGTTAAGTTGAAGGCTTTCATGGACAGCATCCATAGTTTTGTTATGGGTTTTTCGGGCTGTGTGGCCACGTTCTAGAAGAATTTATTCCTGATGTTTGCCAGGGAAATGTCAGGAATAAACTCTTCTAGAACATGGCCACATAGCCCCAAAACCCACAAAAAAACTATAAATATATTGTTGTTGATATCCCACCTTTTTCCAGTTTGGGACTCCAGCTGACTTACAGCAGGTCAAACAAGCATAGCTAAACATTCACAACACGCAAAAGTTAAAAATGTCACCCAGAATCCTGTTAGGGAGCTACAACTACATAAGCACTGTAGTTAGAGTGCCGTGCAATGACTCCCATCCTGATCCTCCAAATCCCAATTTACTGGGAAACTTCTGCTGCTATTGCGGGGGGGGGGGGGGTCTGTTCCCTTGTTCATCAAGAAGTAGCTGGTTGACAGTCCCATCTCTTCCCATGAGTAGTCTTGAGTGTGATAGGCAAAGACTGTTCACATGGGAGCATGGACTGGGACCATTGACCAGTTGCTTGTAATAAAAAGGGACACAGATCCCTGTTGATTACAGAGACTGCTTCCTGGTAACTGAGGACTGGGGGGCTTTCACAGTCCCTATGTATCCTCTAAATTAGGGTCTATGTAGGGACTGTGGCTATAAATCCACTGCAAGTATGTACCTTAGGCATTTGTAATTATGTATTTGTAATGACCCAACAGGATTCAGCCTTGGGCAAGTCACAAACCCCATGAGGGTTGCCATAAATCAGAAACAACTTGAAGGTACACAACAGCAGCAATGGGATACTGGGTGTAATTAAACTATCAAAGAATTAAACCTTGTTAAAAAAAAAACACAAACCATTAAAAAGAAAGCAGGATATATACTATACACACACAAATATGGGTGGGCAGGTTATTCTATGGCTGTCCATATCTCCAACTATAATAGATTTAGAGCATGGAATGGGGTGTGTGTGTGTTGAACTGCAACTGCCAGAATCCTCCAGCCTGCATGGCCATGAAAGGGGCATTTCCACATTCTGAATACATGGGTAACAAAATGTGGGTACTGTATCAAATGGTTGTCTCTGACTGTTGCCACTCCCTGGCACATTTCCAGGAAGGAAAGAAACAGTTGTACTCAATGGACTCAAATTAGTGTCAGTGGTTGAGAACACTCCTCTCCTTCTTGCCAGGGACAGGCAAATGCTCTCAGGAGGCATTTGAAAGCATTGGTTAGGAGTGTTTCATTTCTCCTTCCTCTTCCCCAATGACTGGAAAGTTGAATTTTAAAAATAATTCATTCCTGTCACTTCTCTCAAACTGGTACAAAAAGTCTCTGATTGTGCCAGAAGCTGACAGATGATGTTTCGGGATAAACAAAACATGACAGAATCTCCAAAAATAAAATTGGAAAGAACAAGAACCAAAAGTGGGACTTCTGGTCTTTTTCAACAATCTGGATGCCTCCTTCACATGTAAAATGTAACCAGTTGCTGTTGGAACATCAGAAACTAGTTAGAGTGCCTATTGCACTTCTGGTTGCTTTCCTATTATTTACTGTTACCTTATTTGAGAGAAAGAAAATTTCCAGAGCTCTTTGGCAGAGAAAGCTAAGTAGTTCACAAAACTACAAGTCCAGTGATTCCATAGCCTTGAGCCATGGCAATTAAAGTGGTGCAAACTGCATTATTTCTGCATTGCAGGTTAGAGCAGAATGGCATACAATTGGGGGGGGGGACACTTTTTTAATAAGGTTTTTAAAATGTCTTATAAAGGACCTTCTAGAAGTAACTAGAAACTGTTAGTCATTATATCAGTAAAGAAATATTGTTCTTACTCACTATGTTTCTTTTGAAATATGCCTTCACTGCATCCTTGTTACTAAACAAAGTACCTAATTACAGGTCACTACATGGCTGTAATGTGTTCTTCCCAGCCTTGTTCTTCCTATGCAAGTAAGTCAGAGGAGGAGTGAAAATGAGTTCCTGGTTGATGTGTCACATCAAGAGAGATATGTCTCTGCCCCATAAATAAGACTTCATGTTCAGTACACGCAGAGCTGATTCAAACATTATGCATTATGATCCTCAGTAGTATGCGTCAACGAGGTCACAAGTATTACTGACTGAGAATTATTGTCTTGTAGCCACACACAAATTGTCAACTGATTAATTTACTAAAAGGGATTAAATGGATGCTCCAGTCCAGTGTAAGCCCCACAGAACACAGTGGGATTTGTTTTTGAGCTGACACGCTTTGGATTGCATTATAACTTTTCTTCAATCAGGTAACCCCTCTGTACACTCTGACAGCTATTAATTTTTGGCTAGTAAACAACTTCTGCCTCTACGCCAAGAGCTTTAAGTGCCTGGAATAATAGGGCATTTGGTTGCAGTCCAACTGATGAGGGGAAAAGATTTCCCAGGACAGGTTGAGCTGGTCTAAGCAAATGAGGAAACTCCTTCTAACACTGAGCAACAGTTCTGAGGAAAGTATTAATAGCATTCTGTTGTTGCAGAACTGAATGGTTGCATAGGCACATAGTTTGCCCTTACTATGTGATTGTAATCAGAAACAGGTTTGGATCAAAGCCACATTCCTTGTTCTAAGCTCTCCACTGAGGTGAAAAGCAACGATAATGTTTACCACTGACTTTTAAACTGCAGCAACAATGCCAGAAAACATCTCCACCATTGGGACAAGCTTGCCACTCACTTGTGTTGTATCACAGAGAATGATCTGCAATATGAGCCCCCATATTTGTGTTATAGAATGGCATTTAGCATGGGACTAATGTCTTTGTATGTGGATTTACTTGTTCTCCTGTTCTTTGCATTACAGCCAGATGTACAGTCCTCCCCAGCTTCTCCCAAGAAGGTCCAAGGGGACCAAGGAGAAGTTAATTTATCCCAACTAAGATCTATCAGAAAACATCTTCCTTGCACATTGCAGCTTTCCCCAATCTTGGGTGTGTGTGTGTGTGTGGGAGGGGGTAGGTAGGGAAAACCTTCTGAATCCTTTTCTCTATGCTCCCCCTCCTGTTAAGCAACCTCAAACATCAGATGGCTTAATCCCAAACAGTTTTAGCCTAATGAGTTTGCTCATTCCTAAACCAACTGTGCTTTATTAGGTAGTTTTGTGTGCTTTGTATCTACTATTTGTCATTTATGAAGTTCTACCCTGGTGTTTGCTGTTCCCCCATGCAGCTATTGTGTGTGCAATGATTCATAGGTGTGTTTAATAAAATGTCCATTTCGATTTAAAAAAAAAGATAAGAAAAATGGTGCAAAAGGTAGACAGAGATAGAGAGTAATATCTTTGGTTGTTTTTTGAAGGTTCAAAGTATTTTTTTTAAAGACTGAAGGTTTAAATGTGTATGAATTGGTGTATTACGTTCCACCTTTCATAACTTGAGGCAGCTCAAAAGTTTCAGACAAGAGGTACCATCATCACTAGCCAGCCTGGCCTGTGATCAGAGATGATGGATGTTGAATTTCAAAACACCCTAAGTGCGCGTAGTTGGGGGAAGGTGGTCTCTTTTATCACTGCAGTCTGTTGCACGTGTGGGATTTGTCTGTACTGTAATCATACACAAATACTGAATACAGTTTGGGGTACAGAATATGGATATCTCCCAGAATGCTTTTTGGCTCTTACCTCTTCATAAGTAGATCTATGTCTCTGGGAATTAGAATTGTTCAGTTGTATAACATCTGTATCTAGTAGAGTTATTTTGCAATGTACCAGAGCCAGTAAAGTTCATGATGTGCATCTGTCACTCTTGTCAGTGTCCCAGCATAGAATCATAGAGTTGGAAGAGACCACAAGGGCCATCCAGTCCAAACCCTGCCATTCAGGAACTCACAATCAAAGCATCCCCAACAGATGGCCATCCAGCATCCATAGCATTGAGCTGTAGCATTTAAAGTGGTATCAACCTGACTCTATTACACATTCCACTGCTGGACAGCCCTTACTGTCAGGAAGTTCCTCCTAATGTTGAGATGGAATCTCTTTTCCTGTAGCTTGCATCCATTGTTCCGGGTCCTGTTCTCTGAAGCAGCAGAAAACAAGCTTGCTCCCTCCTCAATATGACATCCTTTCACATCCTCCTCAGTTTGGCATCTCTTTATTTAAACAGGGCTATCTTATCACCTCTTAACCTTCTCTTCTCCAAGCTAAACATCCCCAGCTCCCTAAGTTGTTCCTCATAAGGCATGGTTTCCAGACCCTTTGCCATTTTTGTTGCCCTCCTTTGGACATGCTCCAGCTTGTCAACATCTTTTTGTGAACTGTGGTGCCCAGAAATGGACACAGTGAAGTTCCCTTTTCAGCAATGGAAGGGAGGGCAGTCTGGAGTTACCCCTTCTTGCTACTCCATTAACAGGGCCAGCCAACCAGATCTTTCAGCCTTCGTATCCTTAGAGGGAAGTAACCCACTACAACCCAGTTTCAGGAAAGCAAGCTTCAACATGGTAAGGAATAAATCCAACACAATCAAGAAAAAGACAGACAGAAAGAACTCTTGAAGAACTAGAAAGCAAACAGGAAGAGGGACAAGACTCATCCATGCTTCCTTTCTACCACAGCAAAAAGGCATAATGCCCAAAAGCGTAGGGCAGACCACTTTCCCCTCTGCTACTGAAACAGATAATCTATGGTATAACAACTCTCTGAAGCATCCTATGCCCAAAAGGATCTTCAGCTGAGGCATACTTATCAATCTTGCAGTGTCTTGCAAACATTGAGCTCAACATTCATTATCCAACCCTATGGATATCTAATAAAGAAGATGACACATCAAATGCAGCAGTCACTGCAGCACTTCTCATGAAATGAGTGAGGATACCAACCAGGAAGGCATCAGCTGAATTCTTAAAGCAGGGGCAATACAATCGCAAAGGTCCAAAACACACTGCAGAAATAATCCAGTTTGAGAGTGCTTTAAATGCTGTGGCACAGTGCTAGGGAATCCTGGTAAATGTCATTCTGTAAGACATTTAGCCTTCTCTGTCAGAAGAGGTCTGGTGCCACAATATACTAGTTTTCAGGATTCCCTAGCACTGAGCCAGGGCAGTTAAAGTGATCTCAGACTGGATTATTTCTGCAATGTGTTTTGGACCAAAGTCATCTAATAGAATAGTAGAATAGACTTTCTTGCCTGTTGAAACTTGATGAAAAGATCCAAAAAAAAGCATCAGACATTAGATATGGACAGGAAAATCTTAACCACTCATCTGATGTCCTGCATGTACCATTGCTGTTTCCTCTCTGTCTTTGGGTAAAGAAAAAATGAAGGTAATCCCACATTTTGTTGTCAGTAAAAGATGTGTCTATGCCTAAAGGTAGGGTCTAATTGAAAAAATACAGTATCAAGAGTCGAAAACACAAAGAATGCTCATCCGCATTGCAGAAATAATCCAGATTGGCATCACTTTGACTGCTATGGCTCAGTGCTATGGAATTCTGGGAAATAAAGTTTGTGGTGGCACCAGAACTCTCTGACAGAGAAAGCTAAATGTTTCACAAAATTACAATTCCCAGAATTTCATATAATTGAGCCGTAGCAGTTAAAGTGGTATCAGCCTGGATTATTTCTGCAGTGCTGATGCAGGCCCATTACACACATTCACAATTCAGTAAAGGGGTTTCTTACTACCTTTGCTACATAGCTAGGTAGACATAAAGTTATGTAATATAACAAGTCATAGAGGATCCTAGAGGTCATCAGTAGAGAGAAACATGTTAATCTCTCTCATGATTGGAAAAACATTTGTCAGTGTGTGATGGTGAAATGTCATCAACCAGAGCTATGGCCTAGCTTTTGAGTTAGTAATACCTCAAAATGAAGAGAAACAGAATAACTGATGCACTGTAGTATTATATGAATTTGCATAACTTACACAAGTCTCAGAACTTTAGCTTTTTTCTTCTTCTTCCTTGAACAGAATTTGAATTATATGGTCCAAGGGAACACGATCCTACCCATTTTTCAAGCTGGGCAAACTGATTAGGAGCCGCACATAACCAACACTAGTATAATACTTTGTGAATCTACTCAGAATCAATAACTATTAGGTTCAGTGATATTAAATCTCAGCTAAATAATGCAGTGTGTCTTTCCCAGGTAGTAAGTACAATAAGCACAACATAGTTCAGTCAATAAATACTATACACAAACAGGACAAAAGGTGTGGAATATCTCTTGACTCACCAACGTAAAACAGGTATGTCTGTCGTACAAAGGCCATGATGAGGATGCCAACTGAGAAAGACACAATCCCCATCATGATCATGGTGGTGTCTTTTAAAAACTTGGAGAACATGAAGACTCCCAGGAAACTGGTGATAAAGATCATGTAGCCGGCAGCATTGGCATAGCCAATATATTCTGGCCCCCAGCTCAGAGGTTCCTTGAGCAGAAAAAGGGGCAGAACATCCATGGCTCCTGCGACAGCTAAGTCATACATGATGGCTCCCATAAAAAGCATGGCAATGATGAGCTTGGAAGGAACCATCATGGAAGGGCTTTTGGTTTCAGGAAATATGGAATCTCCTTCATCATCAGCCAACTTGCTGTCAGGATGGTCCTTGTCAAAGGAAGAAGCTGCTGGGGGAGGACTTCCAGGCTTGGGCACTCTGAGGACAAAGAGACTGTAGATAAGGCAAAATGCATATAAGGCAACACTGGAAGATACCAAGACTGTGCCATGTTGATAAGTAAGGTGGAAGCTGACAAAGAGGTGACCAGATGCAATGCTGCCCAAAAAACCAGCTATGCCATAGATGAGCTCTATAATGATGAGGCGTAATGATCTCCTGCTCTCAGAGGAACCCTGGGACCCCAGGGCCATGACACTAGCCCAGTAAGTGGTGTAGCCTCCTGTCAGACCATGCAAGACAGCAGCTCCATACATCACCTCGATGGGCCACTCCAAGAGGATCAAGAGGAGCAAAAGAATCCGAGAGAGCAAATAGCCAGCCAGAGGCACGCAGATGGAGATCTTCCTGTTCTTCAGATCACCCAATTTGGCTAGGCCATAAGCTGACACTAGTGGGGTCAGGCCATCCACCAGTCTGTAGATAATGAAGAAATTGGAGATGGCTTTCTGCTGTGCTGTCTCACTGGCATGGGCTGAAGTGGGTAAGGAAGAAGAATTGGTCTGGTTGTAGTAGTTCTTTACCACTAGCAGTAGTCCTGTATCAAAGAAAGCGCTGGCAAGCTCAGCCGCACCAACAACAGGCTCAATCCATGTCCTTAGATCCATCATGCTAGCCATAGAAGCAAGAAATCAGTGGCTGTTATTCTTATTGTAAAGAACAGAAAGCATATCCTGGAACCATCAGATCATCCTGGAACCAAAGATCATTTTGATCTTGATCACAAAAGCTGGACTCACGACACTGAAAATAGAGGCAGAGATCTTCCTACAACTGCCTCCTTCAACAGACAAACTTCTTATCTTCTTTCCCTCTCTCTTCCTCTGCCTCACCCTCCCCTTCTCCTTCTCCGCTTACCTTCATGTGCCCATGACTACGCCTCCACATTGTTGCTCTTCCTGCTGTCGTTTCTTTAAAATAAAAGAGCCACATGACTTGGGTGAAATCCTCCCTCATTTTCGAAAGTGAAAGCAATTTGACCAATTATTTAGGTACTGCCAAACCAGGGCACTTCCTTCTGCCTGGAATGCAGTAGCTTTTGGCTTTTTTTTTTACACATTAAAGTGTGTAAGGAAGTTGATCAGTCTGTTTGGAAACAGAGACATTGCTTTGATAGTAGACGGCAGCAGTAAAGAGACCAAGCAAGAGACATGATGCTTTTTCGTGCTGCAATTCTCTCTCTCTCAGCATTGCAGAAACCAGTCTTGATGTACAAGACTTATGAGGGTGGGAGGGAGAAATGGAGGGAAGATGGTACATCACCATTTGTCAAATCCTGAACATAAGGACAGTTTCTAAACCAAATGATAATAGTTCACGCTGCCTGGGCAAAAGCAGCTCTTCAAGAGAAATGGCAGACAAGCTCACCAGCAAACCAAATGTCATCTTAACCTTCCTGCTCCCACTTCATGATGTTCACATTTCATAATTTTTAAAAGTAATGTTTACAAAACACCTTTGCCCTAGCGTCTTTTTGTCGTGTTGTTATTATTTTCGAATGCAAGACTGCTCATGGGTCTCAAGGGACATCACCACACATCACAGCAATTGTGTCATTTTTCCTTTTTAAAAAAGGAAACATAACCGGTTTCAGAGGTGCCATAATTGCATGTTTTCACAATTGCACAACTGGGAACGCTGCTGCCATTGTGCTCTCTTCCTGACTCTTCCTTAACCCTTCTTTCCTGTACCATACTCTACTTAGCATGCCTTTTGGGGTTATACTATTTAATTTTTAAATTTTAAATGTAATTCCAGACCTCTGCTTCTGGAATTTAAGTTTAGAAAGAAAAGAGAAAAAGAAAAAGAAATAAAGGGAATCAGCCTGCTTGGGAAGAACAAGGGAGAGTGGGGACAAGGGGAGAAGAGGGGACATTGGTCCCATGTGACTATCAATATCATAACTGTCCCATCAGCACCCAAAGACTAGTGCAATGGGGAGGTCATTTACAGGTTTCCCCACCAATGCAAAGAAAAAAAAAAGAACATCCTAACTGCACTTTGGGACACAGCAGCTACAGCTTGGAGGTGTTGTCGTGATAACTATCACCAAAGCTGCTATTTTCCCCCCAGCTGTAATTGCAGTTTAAAAGCTGCTTGTAGTATTCTCTAAGGAGATAATGGCTTTGTTCATGACAACAAAGGCACCAAGCAATTAATTTTGGGCAGGTTTGTTTTCTACTACAATGGTATACAATTGAACCTCGCCCCCAGATAGGTAAAATATATTTTGGGATTGAATGATGGGTGGGTTAGAGTAGCCTCTCTTTTCAGACATCCTTACTGTTATTTGTAAGGTATCTGAGGAAGACAATGGCAAACCTCCTCTGAACAAATCTTACCAAGAAAAACCCATGATAGGTTCACCTTAGGGTCACCCTAAGTCAGAAACGACCTGAAGGCACTCAGCAACCAGAAATATAATTAACTACTTGGCAAGGTTTAGCAAATGCAAGCAGTCTTTCTATTCGGGGGGGGGGGGGGGGCCCCTTGGGCAAGTAAATCACCGGAAAAAGGCACATTAAAAAGAGACATTTTTTTACCCTGTTTTTGTTTTTTTTCAGAATCAATAGCTGCTTTTCCTAGACCACTTGATGATCAATATATATGGTTTTGCTCCCAGTTATTTCTGAGATCCTTTCTCTGTTGAAACTGACAACTGTTTTAACCCATCTGTTTAATGTTTCATTATTGTACTCATTTCAATGCTTTTATCGTTCTAATTTTCTTGTTTAATTTGTTGTACACTGCTTAATATGTACCATTAGCATTCTGCGGTGGACTAGGACTCTAGACCAGGGTTCAAATCCCTGCTCAGGCATAGAAGCTCACTGGGTGTGATGACAGGGTTGCCATAAATCAGAGTTGACTTGAAGGTACATAAGAACAACAGATACTTGTTTGAAAGCTATAATTAGCTACTGGAGGTGGTGCAGAAATCCTGATCTTTATCTCCATCAGTCTTCAGGTTGTTTCTTAGAAGTGCATCCTGTTTCTGTAAACACATGAAAGCATTTCTTCATTAGTAAGAGATGGGAGGGGAGAGTTGCAAATCACACAGTGGATCACTGCTGCATCTCTGCCAATTAACCTCTTTTCTGAGTCAGGTGATTTCCCCTCACCTTCCTCCAGCTTCATTTGGTTTTGCAAATAGGACAGAGGCCCCTAGGCTAGGAGAGACCTTGGCCTATATAACTGTAGAGAAGCAATTCCCAAGCCCTGCAGAGAGATAAGACTTGGGAAGAGCACATACCTGAAGGTAAAAGCAACAGAGGCAAAGGAATGGCCTGTGATTGCTCATCAGAGAGGAGTGAAACCAAGAGCAGCAAGAGCCTGGTGTGCTAGAGAGACTGTGGCCAACCAACACGCCACAGGTGAAAAGAAGGGACATTCTTCTTGTACATACACAATGTGGAAATTTTAATCAATGATAGCCAGTATGGTGCAGTGGTTTGGGTGCTGGATTGTGACTCTGGAGACCAGGGTTCAAATTTCCACTCAGCAATAGAAACTTGCTGGGAGATCTTGGACAAGTGACACTCTTTCAGATTCAGAGTAGGGCAATGGCAAACTCCCTCTGAACAAATCTTGCCAAGAAACCCGATCTTAGGGGTCAAATTAAAGGCACACAACAACAAAATGTGTAATGGAAAAGTTGCTTCCAGAATTGCCTAGCCAACATGGACAGTAGTTGTGTTGGCTGGGAGATTCTGGCACCACCAAAAGTAACTTTTCTAAGTTTGGCACAAGTTAGTCAAATAGGCTTTAGGAATTAAGGCTCAGTACTAACACAGAACTATAAGTATCTGGAATTATGAAACTACCATAGGCTCTTCAATATTTTACACACTCTAGATAGGTTAACCGCTGAAACTTGACATAGTGGTTCAATGCTGTTGTAGTTATTTGCCTTCAAGTCATTTCTGAGTTATGATGATCCTTGGTCTCCCAAAGTTCTGGTCCAGCATTCAAACCACTGTATCACACTGGTCTTCTGGATAAATGCTGAGATTTTGCTATTAAGGCCTATATATTTTATACTTCAATGTCGGAGAGCTCTGGTACCACAAACTACAAATCCCATGATTCCATAAGGAGCCATGACAGTTAAGGCAGTATAAAACTGCATTATTTCTGCAGTGGAGAAAACTCCCTTTGTGGGTTGTGGAGTTGTCAGCTGGGCAGCAAATATCTGTGCATTCAAGTATGAGCCGAAGGGTTATATTATTATTGCTCACAGGACGGAAGGATACAAGACTACACCACAGAGTTATGCAGAGACCAGGTTCCTCGGCAGTTGAGTATGCTTGGTTCATAGCAGCTTTTAACTATTTTGTTTCTGAAAATGGTTGGCATTAATTTGGTAAGAAAATTTTAGAAATGTTAATATATTGGAAAGGGAATGTTTTTGTTATTGTGGCACATGTTTTCTCTTTTATTGTTTAATTTTAGTTGGATATTTAGAAGCTATGATTGCAAAGAAAGGAATGAAAGAGACAGAGAGGGAGAAAAAGTGGAAAGTGGTAGGAAAAGTTCATGGGATATGAATGTGTGTATGTCTAGCCCATTAGAAGATTTCGCTGTTTTCTATTAAGGGCGTCAAAGGTTGGACAGTAAAGAAAGCAATTAAACATGTTTGAAATATGGTGCCGGAGGAAATGCTGTTTGGACTGCTAAAAGACAAACTGGTGGACCCTAGAGCAAAATCAAATCTGAATTTTCCCTAGAAGGCAAGAGGAATAAACTGAAGCTGTTATAGTTTTTAGTGGGGGTTTTTTTGGGCTATGACGCCATGTTCTAGAATAATTTATTCCTGATGTTTTGCCAGCAGCTGTGGCTGGCATCTTCAGGGAATGCTGGCATGGAGGTGTGTCAGGTATATATACTGTTGGTTGAGATGAAGCGATTTACATGTTAATCTGTGTATTGTTCTGTTGTTGAATGGCAAGTTCTCAGGGTGTCTATTTACACTCAAGGCTGCTATACTTTGCACGTATTATTTGACAACATTACATACTGGAAAATATGCTTGATAAAGTGGAAGGAAGTAGGAAAAGAGGACAACCATATTACAAGGTTGGTCAAGGAATTGGTGGTCCTGAGTTTGCAAGACCTGAGGAAGTCAAGCTCTAGACATGCTCTCATTTACAGGGATGTCATAAGCTGAAGTTGACTTCACAATAAATAACACAGACAAAAATACTTTGCAAAGCGCCCACTAACTCCACCCACTTCTTGCCAGTTTAGGATTTTGCAGTTCTTAGCAGACCAACATCAGAAAAAAGTTATTTTTTTCTACAATTGTCAGAATCCCCTAGCCACCATGGTCAGTGGCCATGGTTGCCGTAAATCAAAACAAAACCAATTTTCCCAGGCCCTGGAAACAAGCAGCAGCCACTAAGTAATAAATTACTCAAATACCCCACAAGATGGCAGCACAGATCCATTAGAAATCACTGACCTCTAAACAGTGCAATCCTCAACAATAGAATTTCATTTGGGAGTTATTTTCCAGTCTCCTCCACCATCAGTACAAGGGGCCAGTAGAAATATCAACATAGGTGCTATCCCTACAGGGATATTTCCATGGGACTTATAGCACAGCTTTTAAAATTGACTTACCGCTCCCGAATGGAATTCTAATTTGGGCTGCATCTGGATCCTATCGCATGGATTTTTGCCACCAAGTGGGTGCAGCCGGTGTGACACCCAGATAGAATCCAAGTTTAGCTGGCCAATTTGCAAAGCCAGGAGCTTCCATGTGATAGGATCCAGATACAGCCCAAATTAGAATTCGATTCGGGAGCAGTAAGTCAATTTTAAAAGCTATGCGATAAGCTCCCATGTCTGATACAATAAGCTCCCATGAGTATTCAGAAGTGTCCTATTAAAGCTTTTGACTTTGTTGTTGTTAACTGCTGTCAAGTTGACTTTGACTTATGCCAGCCCTATGAATGAGACCTCTAAGTCACCCTGTCATCAACAGACCTGCTCAGGTCTAGCAGACTCAGGGATGTGGGTTCCTTAATGGAGTGGATCTCTCTGCAATCGTGACGTCTTCTACTTTATTAGCTTTTCTAGTGAATTATGACTTCTCCTGGAATACAAAGTACCAGTTTTAGTTTTTGTGGGTTTTTCGGGTTATATGACCGTGTTCTGGGAGAATTTATTACTGATGTTTTGCCATTTTACTATGTTACTGTATTTAATGAGACCTGAGCATCCACAGATTTTTGTATCCATGGCAGGTCTTGGAACCAAATCCCAGCGGATACCAAGGGCCCACTGTACTAGGTTTGTTTTTTGGAATTTTATTTTTATTTTATGATTTTTTTTTTAGTATTTTCAAACTGTGGATACTTGACTCTGTGGATAAAAAAATCTGTGGATAAGGAGGCCCAACTGTATATGCATACATTTAACAAACCTGGCAAGGCAGCTCCTTTTTACAAAATCTTTTTACACCTGCCCAGCACCACTTTTTCCTCCTCCTCCTCCTCTGTCTTGCTGGAAATTTTTTCTTTAGCAGCATCAGGATCAGTAGTGGTAGGAGAGTGAAGGAGGTATGGAGTAACAAAGACTTTAGTTGTCGGGTTTAAGCAGTGTGTCTACAGCAAACAATGCAATAAAGCTTGAGCTGGGAAGGAATGGGATTCCACTCTATTTGATCCTACAGCCATCATATTTTCCTGCAAGCAAGAGGGAAAGGTAAGCATAGCTGTCTCCAGGATCACTTACAGTACAAGTGTGAACAGCAAAACAGATAAGAGGGGAAAGCCAATAAGCCTGTCTCACCCGCTATCACTAGCATGTTAAGGAAGCGTGGATGTATAAGTCTGGCTAACAAAATGGACATCACAAGAAAAAGGATGGCTCATGAAAGAAAGAAAACTCTGAAAGCATTTTGGAAGCTGCTTTCAAGTGGTCCCTAGAAGGTTCAAAAATTTTTAAGGCATACCTGACCCAGTTGTTTCACTTCACACATGCATACTGTTAATTTTGAACAGAAAGTTTGCTGAAACATGTTAACCTGCCTTCTCTTTTCTGGGATAGAAACCTATTCTTATTCCTTCCATGTTATTTATGCCTCTGGTACCAAATTTTCGGTTAGTTCAGTCCCAGGAAAACATCACATC
Source organism: Sceloporus undulatus (assembly GCF_019175285.1). NCBI lineage: Eukaryota > Metazoa > Chordata > Lepidosauria > Squamata > Phrynosomatidae > Sceloporus > Sceloporus undulatus. The sequence goes on from NC_056523.1 coordinate 207,248,811, forward strand.
TGCTTTGTTAACTGAGGTATACCTACACTGTGCAACTGCTAGGAGTAAACTGTTGCATGCCTACAAGTCGTTTCTGGTTTATGATGATTCTAGGGTGAACTGGGTTTTCTGAGGCTGAGTGTGTGTGAGTCACCTAAGTTCACTTAGTTGGTTTCCATGGCTGAATGGGGAATCAAAGCCAGATCTCCAGAGTCATAGTCCAACGCTCAAACCACTACATCATGCTGCCTCCTTAGGAGTAAACTGCACTTTAGTAATTTTCCAACTAGAGCCATGGATGAAAGGCATGCCCCTCCATAAAGACTGTGACCCTTAGTCGTACCCTGAATAGCCAATGGTGAAGATTCATGGGATTTGCAGTCCAAGACCACCTGGGGAGTCACTCAATTCTCATCCCTGGCCTGTAGCTTTAGAACAGTATATACTGTACTTTGAAATGAGTGCACAAAATATTCTGCAAGTAGAATGAGGCTCTCAAATGAACATGAGTGTTGATAGTTTCTTCCTAATGCAAAGGACAGGTGAAGAGATTAGTGCTAGACTTCTAAGCCAGTCCTGAAATAGTTTAGCACAGTAGTTCTCAAACTATGGTCCTCTAGACGTTTTGGACTTCAGCTCTCAGAATTTGCCTGAACTGTCTGGGGCTTCTGAGACCTGAAGTCCAAAAATCTGGACAAGCACAGTTTCAGAAATGTCAGGCTAGAGTAGCTTTCCTGTACTATTTTATATCAATTCTCAGTATCTTGGAAGGAACACATTTCTTTTGGTCAAGCTCAGTAACAGACAACTGTGGGATGCTGGTGGCGATATTATCCCTTCAGACAGGGAGGAAAACCTATTGCACTGAACAGCCTAAGCTTTTATGAGGTAATTTGGTCTTCTAACACAAGAAAAACCCAGAAATAAAGACAGGCCAGTAGCCTTTTACACAAAATCCCTCGCTTCTCCTGTCAGCAAAGCATCTGTGGAGCAGCCATTTCTTCATAACAGACGTTCCCGTTATTGAAGAAATGGCTGCTCTGCGAATGCTTTGTCGACAGGAGAGGAGTGATGCTTCAGAAGCGGGAATGACTATCACACACCCACACTTCTGGGAGGTTTTACCAGCAATTTAAACACGATAAGCCTCGGATGTGATAATCCCCTTAGAGTGCTGAGTTCACTGATAAGAAGTATAGAAATATACACGCTATTGTGGTAATTGTAATGCTTAACTTTTTGTCAATCCAAAATTCAATTATACCAGGATTTGGTTAAAAAAATATTGTTTTTATCTTTGCACAGGGAAAGCCAACTGCAATAAAGCCTTTCTGTTGCCACCTGTCCTATCTATCTATCTATGCTGTTGTCTGTGGATCTTATTGCTACAATTGCATTGCCTCCCAAAATGGTATGTAATTGAGACTGCAGTCTTACCTCCTGCATTTTAGGACATAATCCAGGATTAGAGTGCCTGTCAGTGCCAAAACCTTATAGCAGACAATATTGCCTTTGCTGCTTGTGCTCCCCCTTCCCTCCATTTCCTGGAAAGTCATGTGGGTGAGAGAGGCTTGCGCCACTGCATGTGAGCAGAGGGCAAAAGTGGAGAAGTTTTGGGAAGGAGGTGGAGGAGGCTTGCTCAGTCTTTGCTTACAATCAAGTAAGTGAAAACTTTATGGAAAATGTGTAGCTCTGGTACTGATAGAGAAGGGAAATGTGTGAGTGTGAGAGAGACAGAGAGCTCTTGCAGTATTGCAATGGCAGAAGAGCAAAAAAATAGACTCTGGAAAAGGGTCTAGGTTACCCCTGATCATGACCATTTCCTCACCCAAAGCATGCTCACTGACCATCCAAAATCAGCAGAAAAGCGCTACTGAACATCTGTGCTGCAAATCATGTGTCGGAAGAGGTAAAGGAGGTCATTACTGGATTTTTCTTATAAAAAGACTTTTAATATGGTCTCCACAGTACAACAGAACATCATCTGCAGGGAGATATGAATCAAATATGCTATTATCCTGACACTTTACTGGCCTTGTGCAATAAACTCCTGTTTATTAGTTTAAGCAGTTGTAGGAAAGGCAAAAAAATGGACAGCCTAGTCAGCGGTGTATTAGGGTTGCCAGGTGAGAAAAAGGAAATGGTACCTGTCCTTTTAATGACTGTGTAGAAGAAGAAATTTCAACAGGTGTTGCTTATCATACGTGGGGCACCTGCTGCAAGTTCCTCTTCTATATAACAGTTAAAGGGACAGGAGCCCTGTATCTTATTTCAACAGGAAATGCTAGCTGCTATGCTATGAATGCTCTGTGCTGTATTATTGCTGTAAATGGTACTCAAGACCCGTAATTCCCGAAAGAGAAACTCATAATTCACAATAACAAAATAACACCATTGAAATTGTAGTTGGAGAAACAGCACAGTGAATAAATCCCAAGGTGCATCTAATTTTTGCCACTGGGGAAAAATGTGCTTGAGGGAAAAAATCAAAGAGGCAGAATAGGATGCTCAGACAAATGCAACATATTTTGGAAATCACTTTTTTTATTTTTGCTTTTAGAAAAGGGGGAATTTCCTTAACAACTCCTTTTTCTTCATGTTGAGTTGACTACAACCAAGGAAAAGGGAAGAAAATGTCCATTTCCAAGCCAATGTGTCATCTTTGGTTTTATTTCTCCTTGTTATAAAACCATCGTTTTGCAGTAAGAGTTGTACAGAGTATCGGTTGCTTCCTCACCACACCCACGCTTCATCTTTTTATTTCAGAGCAATGCTGCTTCATCTTTTTATTTCAGAGCAATGCTAGCTTAATTTTAACAGTATTTTCAGTACAGAATCTCACTGCTTCTTCACAATTCTGAGTTTTTTTTCCTATTTCGTTTCAAAGAACCCAATCCTCTGGAGTTTAAATACCTTAACTTGATTGTACAGGCAGTTTTTACTAATAGCTGAACAAACCCACTGGAAACACAAATGGGCCTTTGCTGGCCAGGGACAGAGGTTCTTCAATGTCAATAGCTCCTCACCTCTTCCATTTTCCTGGCTACTGTGTGTCATCTCCCTCTTTCTACATACTGATTTTTCCTCTTTCCCATTGAGTATTTAGTAGACTATGAAAAATTCCTTGCACACAACCCAGCCAAACTTAAGCAGTTTCAAAACTCAAGTGATTTCAACAAGGGACACGTAAAACATCTTCTTGTAGAAACGGATAAAGCAGTGTTTAACTCTGGCTGGACTGCACCCAATTTTTTTTACTAAAATATAATGAGAAGAGAGTTTAATCTTTTTTTTTTTACATTTTATTTTACATTTTAAGTATCTTTAATGTAAAATATTTTTTTCCCTAACTGGATAGTAGGATTATAGGATTCACCATGTCTGGCTCTGACCTGGCTTGTGATCCAGCAGTGAAGCCAATGCATATTAGCAGGACTCTCCTATTGCCAGCATACACAAGGAATTATTATGTTCAGTTCTCTACTGCTAGCAACAGAAGCTCTGTATAACATGTTAAACTGTGGCTTCATCAAAACTCACCACAGGCAATGTCATCTAAGCAGTAAGCTATTTGTATCCAAACATTTCTACTTTATTTTTCCACACAGAATATGGAAAAGAGTCCTCTGCAAGGCTGTTGTGTTCATTGTACTGCTGAATATATACACAGACAATTGCTGGGAGGATTCAGCTTATTTAAAGTTGCAAGTTCCTTGTCTAATTAAAATATCAGAACACAACATCCCACTCATAATATGAAACACAGAATAATATGAGATAAAAGAAAATGAGATAATGGGTCACTATTTTTTTAACTCCCTGTAAAAAAATAGCCACAAGTCCTATTTGCTTTAAAGATGCATGGACCACTTCCCTCAATTGTCCCAAATGTGATTCTAGTCTAGAAATTATGAGTTTCCATCACTACATATACTACCACGTTCCCTGAACAGAGGAAGGATAAATTGGCAGCCTCTAATACTATGCCAGACTAGAAAGCACAAGAATAAATATCACATTTCTTTTCTAAATGCCAGATTACAAAAATGTTCAATACTTTCTGAAATGTTAATTCATGCGAATACAATGTCAGGTCAGCTTCGTTATTACAAATACTGCATCAGTTTAGTGCCTTTTTATATCCCTTTTAATACAAAAAGAAATGTTTATACCCCTAGAGCTGGCAAACAGCTTTGGAGAAAATAATCTGTACAGCCACATCTCTTCATCATCCTAATATTCCAACTTCATTCAAACACACACACACACACACACACACACACACACACACACACAGCATATTCCTTTGTCACTGATTCTCAGCCTACACTTTAACTACATCTCCTATATAATCTTTTAGCTCTGAAAACACTGTTGGAACAGCAAAAATAATCCTTTGGCCCTTCTTTAATCTTTCATTCGCACTCTATTACCTTCCTCAACTTTTCATTTCCCAGTAACACAAAACAACCCCCACCCAGCTCTATTAACACAAAGACCTTTATATGTAGCATAAATATAGTTAAAGATATAACTATTTGTCTTTCATATCCCTCTTTCTATCAGTCTGATTGAGGGTCAATTATTGCCTCGGTAGAGAACACTCAAAATTCTTGGATTCTGCCCGTAACCTATCTAACTCAGCTTGATTGTTCTTTACATACTTTATTATGTATTCCCTGCTGCACCATCATAAAAACTGTCGTCCATTAAACACAGATGATAATGGAAATACACACTGAGAAAGAAGAGGTCAACTGATAAACCACAAGTATACAGACCACTAAAAGTAAGATATCCCAATTTGGCATTTCCTTCTACCTCTTCTAACCTACCTACTGATTTGTGCAGCAGTACTGAAAAGAAACTTGTAATAAGCATACTGATTATGAAAATAAGAGATGGCAATCTTTTTTTTTGCCTATGATAAGTTAAGAAAAAAAGGTGAACAGTCTGCCAACTGTCTGTCTTACTACCACCTTTCAAAATAACAGGAAAAAATATATTTTATGGCTAAATATATGGATTATACATTCACATTTGCAAATTAACAGCCTCTTTTTCTTTTGTTTGCTTTTTCAATCAGTCAAATTGACTTCAAAAAGTTCCCCCTAATTCTTAAGAACAGCAAATATATACATATCTATCTTGATATGTTATGGCTATCTAGGATATAACACAATAATAGCCCTCGTCTTAAAACACTGCAGATGCAATGAAGAGCTGTCGTTCAGATTCAAATAATGTTTGAACAGCTGTTTAGTTCCACATGAGGTGCCATCTTGTGATGTAATGTTCCACAGGCCAAACTATTTTTATTCCAAATACAAAGAAGAAGGCAGGTGTCCATTCTTCTCGGTTTGAAATATGCTGTCCTTTTGGATTACGACTGTTGCAGGTTTTTTATCTCTAGTGATGACATCAGCTTTAAGCAGATACTCTTCTTCATGTTTATTTTGAGGGGGTTAAGCAGATGGTTTTTTTTAGCATAGATGTTCTGTATGTTTGTGCGTGTATACATATAGATATATACAATATATATGGATTGTTCCTGTCTGAACATGAAATTGCAGAGACTGGTAGAGTTATAATAAATATCAGATTAAAATGATGCAGCTTTTTAAAAAAATTAAAATGTTGTTTTCTTATTTGGTTTCTTAGTCTCTGCAGAAAAAATGAAACTCTCTCATTTTGCCAAGAGATCTATTCATTTTCTTCCCGGTTGGCATAAATGCCAGCTTCCCACCGCAGTGCCAGGGCACTCTTCCTGCGGCTGACTCTAGTTGCCTCAAGGACCTGAGGGGGGAAAAAGGAGAAAGAATATGATTAATTTGGTTGTCCTTTTCCAGTACAGGCAAATGGAAAAGATAGTCTTTGAAGAATTCCGTGCAACTCAAAAGCTTTTACACCGTCAGAAGTTGGATGACTAAAAAGCATATCTATTTTCACCTTATTCTGCAATTCTTACTTATTGGGACAAACCATGTCAGCACAGCTACAGCCTAAAACCAAATATGATACTGAAACAGAGATTGTGTTTACATTTTCAGCTCTGATGCATCAATTTAAGCATGTCAATGAAAAAAAGCCAACACATGCAAGGAAGAACACAGACGTGATCTGGATGAAACACAACCTCAGTATGAAACACAAGCAGTGTCAGGACCAAGGGAAACCCAGCTTGCTGCTGTGCCTTTTACCCAAAGCCCAAAATTAAAAACCACAGAACAGGTTTTTTTCTCTTAGGAACCAGTTCACCCTAATGTTTATGTGACTTTGCAAAGCCTTGATGAGTAAGGATCACATTCAGTGTTTTAGGTAGTTGTAGTTTTGTTGGATTACAGAACATTGGGAACATGCAAGCAAACATAAAGCCATTACAGAGATGACCCACACTCTTAGTGGGTAGCCCTGCCCTTCTGCTGTAAGATGCAAACTGAATTGCAACTGGTATTCTACATTACTGGAATGTACTGCAACATTTTCTGCACTTATACAGGGCCAGGCAACTGCCAGAGGTCGAATGGCTGCATCCAGCCCTCAGGATTTTGCAGCATAACACAAGCTCATATCCCTTGTCTCCAAACCCCAAACAACCTATCAGACACATTAAAGGACATGAGTAGCCCTTTCTCCCTAGTTTACCTCCCTAATTTATGTTAGGCATGTTGGTTCCTCTAAATAAAAAAACCCACACACAAATAAACCAAAAGTAGAAGGCAAGTGGCCATTCTCAAGCAATTTTTTTTGGAGTGGAGGGGCTGTGGAGCAAGGTTGAGGCCCTGGGGGGCTGCATGCAGGCTATGAGTCAGACTTTTGACCACACACAATATACAGCCCACCCATCCCAATCATGGGCTTGCCACCTGCGGATTTAAGTATCTGAATGCAAAAAACTGTGAGAACTCAAGTCCTGTACTTTTTAATGGCCATGGCCTCATGCATGTGCAGCCATTAGAGGTAATGTGGCTTGCTATCTGCGAATGTTTAAATCCTAGATGGCAAGCCCCATTACCCCTAATGGGTGCGTGTGCATGAGGCCATGGCCATTGAAAACCATGGGACTTTAGTTCCTGCGGTTTTTTTGCATCCACATGTGTGTCCAGAAGAGCCCCCCCCCAGATATTAAGGGACAACTGTATATTACAGTCTCAGTTCTACCGGGGTATTATGTTCAATGGTTAAGGCACTGACTAGCAATTGCAAGGTCGGCAGGTTGTCAGTTCAAGAACAAAGTGGAATGTGACAGAGTGAACTCCCACCACTAGTCCCAGTTCTGACAACCTAGCAATTTGACAGCATGTAAAACTGCAAGTAGATAAATAGGTACCACTTCATTGGGAAGGTAACAGCGTTCTGTGCAGTCATGCTGGCCACATGACCATGGAGTAGTCTTTGACAATGCTGGCTCTTCAGCTTAGTAACAGAGATGAGCACAACCCCCCTACAGTCAGACACGACTTAACAATCATGTCAACAGAGAAACCTTTACCTTTATTATGTTGGTGTAAACCCTGCTGGACACTTCTGTTGTTCATGCAAGGTGTCCAAGATCACCTCCTGTCGAAGCAGCAGAAAGGACAAATGGTGGCAGGTGAAGGACAGGAGAGGCAGCCCCCCAGTATGTGCTTCCCAAGAAAAGACTATCTCTATACCAGAGTTTCTTATCACTCCACTGCCAGGCTTCAAGGTGGTGCTCAGGGCAAGGGAACTATGATAGGGTAGTTTGATTTGGAAAATCATCAGTTAAAAACTGCACATCCAATTTACCCTTTCCATAGTGCCGTTTCTAAATGCCTCCCACATAAATGCCTGCAAATGGCCTGTAAGTCCCGCAGTAAAGCTGCTCTAGAGGACTGGGAACCCTCTGGAAATGGGTTTGGGCAACTTCAAGGCCTGCAGTGGGGAGAAGGGAAGAATCATGCTGTGCTATAGTGCTAGCCTTACCTTTGATTTAGGCCTACAGATCAAAACATGAGCATGTGCTTTGTTGACTACAGCAAAGCCTTTGACTGCATGGATCACAAAATGCTATGGAATGCACTCAAAGAAATGGGAATGCAACTACATTTGATTGTCCTGATGCGTAACCTGTACTCAGGACAAGAGGCTGCTGTCAGAAATGAATATGGAAAGACAGAATGGTTCCCAATCGGGAAAGGGGCCAGGCACACTATCACTTTTTATTCAACCTGTATGCAGACAACATTGTATGCATAGCAAACTTAGACTTTGTGGCAGGAGGAGTGAAAATCAGAGGAAGGAACATTAACTACTTAAGATATGCAGATGACAGATTACTGTCAGAAACCAACAAAGACCTGGAGCAATTACTGAAGAAGGTTAAGGAGGAAAGTGCCAAGGTAGGCTTAATGCTGAATGTTAAGAAAACAAAAATAATGGCCACAGTAGATCTACAAGAATTCGTCCCAGATAATGAGAAAATTGAAATAGTTGAAAAGTTCTAATACCTTGGATCAAATATTGATCAGAATGGAGACTGCAGTCAAGAAATCAGAAGACTAAGGCTGGGAAGGGCAGCTATGAGAGTACTGGACAAGATCCCAAATTGTAAAGGTACAACTCACAACACCAAAGTGAGGATTGTCCAAGCTATATTCTCAATCACCATGTACAGATGAGAGAGCTGGAGAGTGAAGAAAGGAGATAGAAAGAAAATAAACTCATTTGAGATGTGATGCTGGAGAAGAGTGCTGAGGATACTGTGAATGGCCAAGAAGACAAACAAATGGGTTCCAGAACAGATCAAGCCTGAATTCTCCCTGGAAGCCAGGATGACTAAACTGAGGCTGTTGTTCTTTAACCACACCATGAGAAGGCATGAATCATTAAAAGAGACAATGATGTCTCTTTTATGAAAGGTAGGGGGCACTAAAAAAAGAGAAATACCACATGACAGATAGTTAGACTCAATCAGGGAGGTCACAAGCCTGACTGAGCCTGCAGGACCTGAGCGGAGTAGTTGTGGACAGGGGGTCGTGGAGATGTCTCATCCACAGGGTCGCCATGAGTCAAAGTTGACTTGAGGGCAGATAACAACAACAATCAAAAACACTTTATTACTTTAAGGAGGAATTACTGTTCCTGAAAGGTTTGGTCAGAAATACATTTCAAACCGGTTTCAGGGTGGGATATGGAGTTGAGACTGCCATGGTCGCCTTGGTTGATGACCTCTGTCTGGGCATTGACAGGGGAAATGCGACCCTGCTGGTGCTCTTGGACATCTCAGCGGCCTTCGATCCTATAGACCATGGTATCATTTTGAACATCTGAGGGAGTTAGGTATTGAGGGCACTGCGTTCCAGTGGCTCCATTCTTACCTCTCGGGCAGATTCCAGATGGTGATGCTGGGAAACAGCTTTTCTCGTTAAAGAGAGCTGACATCTGGCATCCCTCAGGGTGCCATTCTGTCTCCCATGCTGTTTACACGAAGTCGCTGGGAGAGATCATCCGGAGACATGGGGTGCGGTGTTATCAGTATGCTGATGACACCCAAATTTACTTCTCTATGTCTTCGACTGCTGCAGTGACCAAGGCCTCTCTCCTCTAAATGCCTGTTTTGAGTCGGTAATGGGCTGGATGAGGGAAATCAAACTCAAGCTGAATCCAGAGAAAATGGAGGCTAAGGACTGGAGTGCAGCTTTGGTGCAGCTTCTGGCCTTTTAGGACACGTGTGTCATTTAAACTGCATACATCCAAGTAGCTTTATTTTGGCCTGTCTGTACGGGCCTTTAGTCATATATGATAAGTTTTCCTTTTGAAACAATTTAAAGAGCTGAACAAGCCACTAATATTACCATACAAACACCTGTTTGGATCATCTAACCAGCCTCATCTTTCTTTTTGGCAATTTCATTTTCATCCTGTCAGTTGTCCCTTGCTCTCTTATATTATGGGCACTTTCTTTACCTAGAAGCAAAATGGGGAACGTGTGGGGAGGAAGTGGCAATCCGTTGCCTCCCAAGATATAAAATGAACATAGATATTGCAACATAAGTAAGTTCTGGCTCTGCTGTGTGCCAGCTTTGTTGTCTCCCTCCCATTATTTTTATTAATTTAAAATCACATAAAATATTACAAACATACATATAACCAAACATACATCTATACAAACTTCCCATCATTCATCTGATTTCATAGGTCTCTGTTTTCTGTCTATTTTTGACTCCTGATTCAATATACACTTTTTTATTTTTGTGTTTCTTCAGTATACTACTTATATAACATAGTGATATGAATCTCACATGCTATCCTTTGTTTACATCACATCCTTTATACGATTATTTCTTCTAGCTGTTTTTGCAAAATTCTACAACTGGAGACAAATTCTTTTCTACTTTGTCTATTATTTTGTGATTTTACCAACATGTCTAATTTGATCATGTCCACTAATTTAAACAGTCATTCTTCTATTATTGGAATGTGTTATTTTCCAATTTTGAGCCAATGGTATTCTGGCTATAGTTAACATGCATAAAGGTATTTTCTAATGCTTCTTTTCAGCATGTTTTGTTATCTTGTTAGGCATATTTAGAAGATAAATCTCAGGTTTCATTTGAAATGTAATTTTTAATATCTTATTTATTGTTCTATGCATTTCCCCCCAAACCTTTCTCACTTTAGGGCAGTTCCACCACGTGTGGAGCCAGCATTTACTTTGTTCTGTTTAATAAATCTTTGACATTTTTAAGGATGTTAAATACCAACCTTGAGACATCCCCCCCCTCCACCACCACCAAATATATCTAATTTTCAAGATCAATTTCTTCTCCTATGTCTAGAGCTCATTTCAACATTGTGCCTTGGATTTGGTCTTGTTCCATCTCTCCTGTTAGCAATAATCTATAAAGTTTCACCTTTTTTGTTCTTTTTACTAGTGAGAATTTTATCCAACTATTTTCTCTCATTCTCAAATCCTTCCAAATTTAAATCCATTTTGTACATTTCTTTTCATTGTGTATAAGGCAGCCAATGTATTTTGGGGTTCAGCTTTCCCAGTTCTTTTAGAGATCACATTTTATAGTAGTTTATAAATCTTTTACTAAGATAAGGTACTAAGATACCTTCTTACCTTATCTGTTTATTGATTTCCATAATAAACCACCTTGAATCCCATTTTGGGAGAAAGGCAGGATATAAATCCCATAAATAAAATAGGCTATCATGGTAGCTGCTGGACTAGCTTCTTGGTCGCTGTTCAACCTGCTGCTCAGTCACTGCTTCCTTTGCACCCAGTCATCCTGGGAGCAGCAAATGAGCAGCTGGCCTTCCTTTTGCAGGCAAGACAGAGGAGCAGGTCTGGGCCTCTGTCGCTGCCACATTCATACATAAAAGGCTGAGGTAGAAGAGGAGGCGGCGGTGAGCTGGGCATAGCTGAAATAGATGCTGCTGACCAAGTGGCTGTTGCACAAGCAGTAGACCTAATAACGCCAAACTATTTTAAAAGCCTTTTTACACAGGACATATTTCTCTAAGGTTGTACAGAGATAGGCAAATTCATTTACAGAAACAAATGTGTCAGGGGATGGACAAATCAAATTATTTCAGTTTCATATTAGTTTTAATTGTGTTCTATTAATCTGTCCTGAAAAATACATAAAATTGTATTTAAATCTATATATAAATACAGCTATGTATTGAAATATTTATTTTACAGTGCGCCCGCGCCATACGCGGGCGTGCCATACGCGGCCTTGAGCATACACGCTCAAGCCGCGGGGTGCGCGCATGGCAGAAGGGGCGGCGTGTCCCATTCAACTGAATGGGTGCGCGTGCCCGTTGCGCCCTGCGCCGCTTGCGCTGCCGCGCCCGAGCCCCATTGTTTCCAATGGGGCTCGAGCATAGGCGGAATTCACCTTACGCGGCAGGATCCGGAACGGATCCCCCGCGTAAGGCGAGGACGCACTGTAATAGGTACATTAAATTCACTGAGGTGAATAATGAATGAGTACCTGGTTTGGTGGATAACTAAATTGCAACATTAGGATAGGTTAATTCATTTCAGATACACAATGGTTAAATTCATCAAGCATTTTAGTATACACACACACACACAAGTAACATGATAAAACAGAACAGTAGAAAAACTGTGCCTATCATTCTAGAAGAAATAAACACAGAAACCCTATTCTGTGGAACTTACATTCACAGGGGGGTAGCTACTAGGGATCTGCCCCTGCCAAAATAAAAATCCTTCCCCTCCAAATTAAATTTCTCCATACTCCACAAATTTCTAGCATTGCAGTCAAGCATTCAGAAATACAGTTTAGCCAGAAAAAGAAATGGGGAAGGTGGAGTTATCAAGGGTGAACAGAGAAAATGTAGGAATTCTAGATATGGTTTTCAAATTATCAGCCCCCGAAAGACAAGAAATTTGGTGACTAAAGAAAAATGCCTCCTCACACATATCAAAAACACCATTGGACATTCAGAAATTTCACTGGGAAGAATGAGCCAATACATCCTCTGCAATTTCTTACAACATGCTCATATTACTCACAACTGGTGACAATACCACAATATTCAGGTCTACTGTGCAGATGTGTTAACACTCAGACATATTTTATACTACCAAAAGACTCTGCAACAATTCTACCTTGTCACCCAAAGGAAACAATGAACTTTATGTTTAAGAATCAGCCAAAATCTAATGTGTATGGTAGCCTTAACATGACAAATGCAAGATTTGCAAAGTATTGTGCTTGTATGGAAATAAGTAAAATGAAGATGCTAATTTTCATTCCAATTAAATAGGTCATTGATTGTCATATAAATGTATTAGAAATAGAAAACAATTACAACTACAAACAACACAATAGTTCCTCTCACTTAAAGTGTATTTATTGTTTTTCTTCAATATTTCTTTTCTGCTTTTTCCCATTAAAAGGGGCAGTGTAGCCATTTTGATCTAACTCAATAATTCAAATTATGAAATTTAAATTATCCCATTCAACATAACAATTCTAGAACACAAAGTCCTCTTTTTGAGCTACATATAATAGCTAGGTCTTTGCAATGGTAAGGGAGCACTGGCACATCTGTATCCATGGCTGCCTTGACAGCTGTGGAAGGGGGAGCTGTTATGACAAATATATTTTCAAAGTGAAGGTACTGGACTTGTAACCTTTTGGGTGGTCTACCTGAAGATGGAAATCTAGAGCAATGTTTAAATAAACACAATTATGTCCACATTACAACTACAGTCATAGAACTTGTGCACATGGGTTATTTTGAATTTCCCCTGGACATGCTGCATCCTGTTTACATAACGCCGGGCCAAATCCCTGAATCAGGCACAATCTGTCTTCATGATATCTGCACCAGATTTGGCCTCTCCTCCCCTTAACTCGAATTTTAAAACCTTACTTTTTACTCTGGGTTCTTGGCTCTCTGCAGTGATGATGGGCTGCTGCTTTCCCATGTGGTCCCTGAGAGTTGCCCAGCACCACCTTGCAGATGAAAGTTGCTTTGAGATCAAAATGCCCAGCACTGATAACATGGCTGGGTGCCTCATTGTGACCTCAGCAGCAATGTTGGCTGACAAACAAGAAATCATGTGGTTAGGCAGCCGCCTTGTTGTGGAGAGAATACAGGTAATGGAGGGAATTCAGGGCGAGAATACTCTGTGAGCAGCCTGGAGTATTTTGGCCAGTGAAGACAAGCCCAGGGTCTTAATGAACATAACAAACACACTTAAGTCCACATTACAGGGGGCTGGACTAGATGGCCCTTGTGGTCTCTTCCATCTCTATGATTCTACAACTACAGTCATGGTCATAATTTGAATATTCTGATCTAAATCTAAATAAATCCCACTCTTTTTAATATACAGTTGGCCATCCATATTCATGGATTCTGCATCCAAGAATTCAACCAACCACAGTTCAAAAATATTCAGACAAAAAAAAAAAAAAAAAATCCAAAAATGAAACCTTGACTTTGCCATTTTATATAAGGGACACCATTTTACTGCACCACTAGGGCTTGAGCATCCACAGAGTTTAGTATCCATGAGGGGTCCTGGAACCAAACTCCAGCAAATATTGAGGATCCACTGTATCTAGCCTAAACAGGAATACGTCTGTATCTAACATGTACTGTAGTCTTTTTGAGGGAGAATTAGAAAGAAATGTGAAGGCCATTCTCCACCAAATCATCACTCCTATATTTATGCAAGTGTAGTGCAAAGCAGCAATGGAAAGCAAACTGCAGCAGCATGCATTCAAAATCCTCATGCAAAAATAATAATTATATAAAAAATCATTAAGCAAAGGCAAATGTTTGAAAAGTACCTCAGAAGTAACCTTGTTACACAGTAATTTACAGGTGTACTGGCAGGAAAGGAAAATACCATCATTAGTATACAAAGAACAAAGAAAGAAAACAAGAGAAAGAGAGCAAGAACGAGAGAACCTCAAATTAAGTGAAGAAATAGTATCTCTCTCTCTGTGCTCATCAGCAGAAGCAACCTTAATTTTTTTTAAAAGAAACTGCCCAGAAAAGTTAAAAAGCATATTTAAAAAGGAAATCAATTATTTGTCAATTACTGCTACATTAACCTTTTGACCACTAATATACTAAATTATGTTCCAAATAAATTTAACTACTTTCCCAAGCGTATGACCTGGGCTCTCTGTCTGGTTCCTTTGGACAAGGGAGACAGACACAGGGTGTATGTATCCACACTGTAGAAATAAAGCAGTTTGACACCACATTAACTTCCATGACTTTATCCTACAGAATTATGTGATTTGAAGTTTGGTGAAACAGTGGAGCTCTCTCTGACAGACCAGGCTGAATACCCTACCCAACTACAAACCTCAGGATTCCACAGGATGGAGCCATGATAGTTAAAGTGGTGCCAAATTGCTTTATTTCAGCATTGTGGAAAAGCTGCAAGACAGTTTTCACTTTAAGGTGTTTAAGAAATATCTAATCAATACCTAGTGCTTTCTCTGAGTTAAATACTAACATTACTTTATTTGCCTTTAGCTCTTGCTGGTTCCTTCTGTTACAGAAGTTATTCTGATTGAAGAGCTCATATTAGGAAGCTTGTACCAAGGAAGTCCTTGGGTTGGAATATGAGTTTACATCTTTCAGATGCTTCTGAAGAACCTCATGAAGTATTCACAGAAGTATTCCTCATGCACGTCCACTGGCATCCATGAAGAGCCTCT
>NC_056523.1:207263996-207397381 GCF_019175285.1 Sceloporus undulatus
TTGCAAAGTCTCTGTGCCTTGACAAGAAATGGAGCTAATACTGAGTGCAAATTAAAGTTTGCTTTAATTGCATACTGTACTAGACACTTATTGTCATTTTGCCTAGATAAAAGGCTACCTTTTGGCAGATAGGCACCAGTGACTTATACAAGGCCAAGAACTCTCTGCAATTTTTAATTCTTGCTTGAATGTGGAGAACAAGATGTGACATCTTGATTTGAAGCTGGAAACTCAGAAGGCAGTTGTCTGCAAAAAGAAGGTTCAATGCATTGTAAAGAGATGCATATTCTGTCACAATGTGCTGTGACAGAATCTGAGATGCTGGATTAGAGTTCTTTCACAATGCATTTGCTTTGTTAGGATTTCCCTTTTTGTTCTGCAGACCAGTTGGTAACAAGCACATACAGTGGGAGGTTGGGATGGGTGGTGGGGAGCCACAATGAATCTCTAAACATTGTGTAGGGATAATGGACCACAAGATAATGTTGTTTAGAAGCAAAAGTAGACTGGGGCTGTCCCTCCCCCTTCAGATGAACTATATGGTATCTTTTTTCCTTTTCTTTCAGAATGTTTTGTAAAAATCACTTTCTGAAAAGACCCTTCAGAGACAAATTAGCACCCAAGAGAGTGGAATATCTCTCACTCAAGGTAGAGATAACTTTCACTGAGCTCAAAAGCTTCTCTATGCCCCTTTTCTACATTTCCTGAATCCCAGGCCTTGCTGTTCCTCCCAACATGGACCTTAGCTCTCTCTTACATTCTCTCTTAATTTCCTTTCCCCCTGCTTATCTTACTCACACATTTTACACAACTGGTGCTGCAAGATGGGTGTGCTGCTTGTCCCTGGCATCTCAACATCACCAGTTTCTGGAATGTCATGGTTATCTGCAGCTCAACAGTAGGAGAAAGCCCTGTAGGATATCCACCCATGCACAATCCTTCACAGGCAGTGGCAGAGCAAGGCAGTGGATTACAGGGCTTTTGGACATCTTTCTTTTATAGGATTACCATAAGCCAAAGTTGACTTGATGGCAAAGAACAACAACAAACAAACCACCACCACCACCACCACCTCTCACAACTCCTTTTTTTTTTTTAAAGTGTCCATTAGGAACACACACACCCCGGCCGCCACTACTACAATGCCTGCTTTTGCTTATGGTCTTATGCACTGAATTCTACAAAGGTGATTGATAAGCTTTTTAGAAACTGTTGTTGTTGATCAATATTATTATTGGAAAGATATCCCACTGTATGTAAACAAAAGAGCATGGGAGAAATGGAATATGCTTACACTGCTATCATCCATCCTATCCCGCCTCTTGGTTTTGTGAGTTTCGAAATCTTCCATAAGGGTCTGCATCAGGTTCTTGGGCCTTTGGGATCCTCCAGCTTCATCTGATGCTGAGTCCAAATGCGAGGGGGGACCTTCAGCAGTTGGGGATGGAGGTGGCTTGATCTTCTCTATTTTACCTGCAAAGACCCAATCAAAATTTCCTTCTCTAGGTAACACGTTTGCAATCAGATTCCGAAAACACACACACCACACTTCCAAAAGGAAAGAGAATTTAATCGGTATGGGCTGGAGAAGTAATGATTAGGCAGTTGGCTCATCAATAAGAAGGGCTGTATTAGGATTTTTGCATATAGATTTCCAACGTTGGCTCTCCAACTCGGACAACTAAAATATATACTTAAATAATTCAAGCACAGTAAACACACTTCTGGGAAAAACCAGGAAAGCATTTACACCTGATTACAGTACAGGTTCAGATCTTCCCTACTTTCTTTCTTGTTAAGTGCTACATTGCTTCCTGATCCCTGGCTTAGTAGACTAGAAACAAACCACCACAACTGTCAGAGCTTGGAAAACTGCTTTTAAACAGTAATTAAGAGTTATAAGGCCCACAATGGATTTAGTTATACTTTTAAGAGGAACTCTTTGGTTATTCAAGAGTAAAAACACACCTAAGTAGTGAGGGTTGCCCACTGCAGCTAAAAAGTAATTAGAACATACAGCACAAAAGGAATAAAGTTATCAAGCATTATAATCATAGTGTTACTCAGGACCTGAATAGACAGGCCAAAATAAAGCTGCTTCGGGTCACTTTGGAGATATGCTGTTTAAATGCTACATGTGTCCTAAGAGGCCAGAAGCTGCGCCAAAGCTACGCTCCAGTCCTAAGGACTGGAGTGCAGCTTCTGGCCTCTTAAGATGCGTGTGCCATTTAAATAGCATACCTCCAAAGTGACCCGAAGCAGCTTTATTTTGGCCTGTTTGTTCGGGGCCCTTAGTCATGCCGTAATTATTGCAGAAAGTACTTGGTTACAGGTCACTTATTATTTGTAACTAATTCCTTGCAGGGTTTATCCAAAAGGTACAAAAAAGGCTTTTTATATCCTGGAGTATGTACCAGGCTGGCATTGTCACGTATCTTGGCACTCTTTTCTGAATGACTGCTCCAGCCATTCCTCTAACCTAAGAAATACCAGTCACAGTAAGGTCTGAATTCAGGGTTTTTTTCTTTACAGATTTCTTTCACATACAAACATATATGAGTGCTACAACATAGAATTAACTTGCAGCAAGGGAAGATTTAGCTCCATCATTTTTCTCCCTTGGAGCATGACATATTAAAAGAAATTGTTACTAGGTACCCATTTTCTCAATTTCTCATCCAAAATGTTCATATGTGGAAGCTTCTCAGACTGTGTTGCAATTACCCCCCTTTTTTACACACATCACTATCTCAGCAATATATATTATCCTGTGCAGCAGCACCAGAAAAGTCTTATCAAAGGTTGGAAAAATTGCTTTAAAAATACAACTGGTCTGAGATTGCAAAGGGTATATTTTGGGGACTATTTTTATTTTTGGTTTGCAATAAATTGTAGAAGGCATTAAAAGAGGAGTGAGACTGATGCAATTCACTGATTATATGTGTCCATTTGTCTCCACTGGGTATCCAGAAGCCAGGACTGAGTATCCATTTCCACATACAATTATTGCTTTAACAATATGTTGCTCTCATTTTCTCAGTGAAGGTTGTATACAATGGCCAAAAAAGCAACACTGCTAAGACCAAGGATGAAGGTCCAAAATGTGCCTGAATATTTCTGTCTCCATGTAGACATTATGGCTGCATCCAATGCAAAAAATAATCCAGTTTAACACCACTACTACCATGGCTGAATGCTATGGATTTCTGGTAATTGCAGTTTGTTGTAGCACCAGAGTGCTCTGACAGAGGCGGCTAATATCTCAGAAAACTAGTTTCCATAGCACTGAACAATGGCAGCTAAAGTCAAACTGGATTATTTCTGCAGTGTGCATGCAGCTTATGTTGAGTTCATCCTGATACTAGATTTAAAAATGATTTTTTATTATAGCACCTATTTTCTGAGTCACTTGGAGAAGCTTTTTGGATATGAAATGGGATATTAAGTCATGTAGATAAATTAAATAAATGCTCTAACATTACTACGTACCATGAGGGCCAGACAGCACAACCCATTGCACCATCATAATATTCCAAGAACAAGTGATTATGTCATACTGCTTCTAAGTATAGAGATGAGGGGCATCTATAGCTGGTAGCAACCCCTTAGGCAGACTTTTAAATGAAATGTATTTTCCTTTTGGAAAAGATATTCTGGCAGCCAGGTTATTTGTCATTTTTTAAAGCTAGAATACAGTTTTACTCAAAAGTAAGAGTAAGAGTCATGAACTAGGCTTGGGCCTTAGCCTGTGGAGTTAAGAAAACTTTAAACATTTGTCCCTAATTGTGTTCCTTCTGATGTAGGGTCCCAATGCCTGCAAATTATTCAAGAAAAGGGGATCTCTTCCCTCTGCAAATTGCCAGCATGGGCTCCTTAAGGGATGGCAAAGGGTTAAATTCCCTTTTGCTTCCCATGTTGGGGTGTGTGATTACATTATGATTCTGATCCTTCACACTGAATATATGAATGTAATTTTGCAGTATGTTTACATTTACAATCCCCAAGCTCATTGCCAGGACTAAACAGATAAACACCATAACCTCAAGCCTTTTCTATGCATTCAACAATTGCAAACAGCTAGGGACAATTTCTATGATGAGCCAGAACAGCTGTGGCCACTAGAGGTCAGGGGTGCTGTGGGAATTGCTCACTGCAGTGGGAAAAATATGAACTACCACCTTTTTTAAACCTTTACCAAACAAGTAAAACATGCTAATTAAAACTGGCCTTGTCCTGCATCTTACCACCCTAAGAGATTAGACTGATGTTTAGGGCTGCATCTGCACAAAATAATGTAGTTTGACACCACTTTAACTGCCATGGCTCAATGCTATGGAGTTCTGGGATTTGTAATTTGTTGTGGCACCAGAGCCCTCTCTCATGGAAGGCTAAATATCTCATAAAACTACAACTGCAAAAATTGTAAGACCTTTGTAGGATAAATCTTCATTGTACTCCACCTCCCAAGGTAATTTTTGCAGGACCTTTCTAAGTGAGGTCCTCACCTAGGTCCAAAACACACTGCAGAAATCATCCAGTCTGAGGCTGCTTTAACTGCCCTGGCTCAATGCTAGGGAATCCTTGGAATTGTAATTTATTGTGGCAGCAGAGCTTTCTAACAGAGAAGGCTAAATGTGTCACAAAACTTCACTTCCCAGAATTCCCTAGCACTGAGCCAGGACCCTTAAAGCCGTCACAAACTGGATTTCTGTAGTGAGTTTTGGACCCTAGAGGGAGTGGTGGCAACACAATTCTAGACTTTCTGGGATGAAACCAATTATCTGGATCCATTCCAATCTGTACTCAGGCCTGGATAAAAATGGGACAGGAATGACCTTGGTCACTAGGTGTTGGAAAGGGGAAATGTGTCTCTGTTGGTCCTCCTGGATCTTTCATGGACTTTGACACCATCAACCATGGTATTCTCCTGGGTCATTTGGTTATGGGATTTGAGGGCTTTGTTTTGCAGTGGTTTGGGTCTTTATTGGCTGAACATTCCCAGATGACAGTGCTGGGATCTGTTATTTAGCCTTTTGACCATTAGCCACAGAGATCAATACTGTCCCCTATGCTGGGAGAAGTCATCTGGAGCATTGGGCTTGGATGACACCAGGCTCTATATCTCTACTTTACCACTGATGCCATGGAAGCTATGGTAGTACTGAATTCTCGTCTGGATGTAGTAAAGGACTGGATATAGGGGAATAGACTGAGATTTAACCAAGACAAGATAGAAGTGCTGCTTGTCAACAGGAAAACCAATCTGGTATTGAAATCTGTTCTCAGCGGGGTTGCACTCTCTCTGAAAGATCACATTCATGGCTTGGGGGTGTTTTTGGACCCAGCGCTGCTCCTGGAAAGCCAGGTTACTGTGGTGGCCAGGAGTGTCTTTGCTATGCCCTTTCTTGGAGAAGATAAATTTGGCCACAGTGGTTCCTGCCCTTTAGTAATCAGGTTACCTCCTGATTAGATTACTATAATGCACCGTATGTGGGGCTCCCATCAAAAAGGAAGCTGCAGATCATGCAAAATGCAGCAGCCAGACTGGTATTGGGTATGCAGTCTAGAGACCATATAACGCCAGTACTGCAAGAACTCGAAATTGGAAAGTTTGCTTCTGAGCTCAATTCAAGGTGCTGGTGTTGATATACAAAGGCCCTAAGTGACTTGGATTAAAGGTATCTGAAAGACTGCCTTCTTCCATATGAACCTGCCAGAAAATCGAGATCTTCAGAGGAGGCCCTGTTGTGTGTCCCAGGACCTCATAAAGTTAGGTTGGCAGGTACACATAACAGGGCTTTCTCTGTAGCAGCACCTCAACTGTGGAACTCTCCACCCAAGGAAGTCATCCTGGCCCCATCTCTTTTAAGCTTCTGGTGGGCAGCCAAAGCAGAGCTGCTCTGCGTGGCATTCAGTGTTTGAATGTTTGCTGTTTTAAATGTTTTATTACTTGAACTCTAGGATTGTTTTTAAACAGATTTTAGAGTGTTTTAATGTGTTTTTAAAATGTTTTTATCTCCGTATTGTTTTACTGGTTTTTTTATTTGTTCATCACCTTGGGAACTCTTGTGGGTCCTGGGAACTGATACAGAAATAATATAAATGAATGAATGAATGAGACACAGTGTTGTAAAATATGGGAAACATAGATGTTTTAGGGTATACAAAAGGAAGATGTGAGAGCAGATGGGGGAGTGAATGAGTAAGAATGCTGGAATGTGCTGAATGTTGACTGGCTGAGGAGGGAAGGTATGGCAGGAGTTAGAGGTTTTGAGAAATGGAACTGAGGGAGATTGGTGTTTGTGTCCAAAACAAACACCTATGAGAAGCTGTGTGAAAGAAAAAGTAATAAAACAACAGTAACTGAAACCACAAGCTTTATGAAATCACTTGGAGGTATCATGTTGATATTGGATACTGTTAACAAATACTGCTTCATTCAAATAAGACCTGACCGCTGACCAACTTATCAAGGACTTTGGCAAAGCTGAACATTTTATGGTGACATCAGAGTAGATGGAAGAGAGGAGACTGCTGGCAGGAAAATAATAAGGCAGGGAAATCAAATAAGGTAGATAGGATCCCAGTGGGGATTGAGGCTTGAATTTACCAAAGCAGTGTAATGTTAAAGTATCAGGGGAAAACAAAAGCTCCCAGAATGTGTATTATTCAAAATTTAAAGGTATAGAGAAAAGTGACAAAATTGTTTTAAGTACAGTACTCTCTTGCTCCTGAGAGTGAGCTCAGGTGATGAATGTATGGCAGCCATCTTGTCCCCTTCCTTACACAAGGCAGTATACCGAACAAACTACAGCTCCTTGAACGTTTTGCTGCTTATTCAAAAGAGGAAACTAGCACAATATCTTTAGACCATTTCCCTAGGAAATTAAATGCATGACCTTGCTCAATACAAAGAACCTCTGATGGTACAGAGCTCTTGGGTGTCTTTAAAACTGTTTTCCTATTCCTTGCTACTATTGTAATTGTTTGCGGTCATAATCTGGCCAAGGCTAAAACCATTTAATTGCCACAGATTTAAACAGAAAGAGTGCAAAGTTATCTAAAAACAAAACAATAATAATAAAATTATAACACAGAGACCACACAATAATCAAATGTGTGTTTAATTAAAAAGATATTTTTGTTGGTGTTGTTAGCTGTTCTTGAGTCATCATCATCCTTAGGGCAAAGCAGCTGCTATCAGACCCCAATAGGCCTAGGACTGCAGCAATCAGATGGCCTGATCCCAAAAGAGTCGCCAGCAGGAGCACTCCTTTTGCTGGTGGCTTCTGGCTGCCTGAGGTGGCCTTGGAGGGGCTTCAAGCCATGTCAGGAGCATGCACTGTATAAACACCATGCCCCTGAAGCATCCAGAAGCCACTCTACTTGGCCCATATGTTGTGATTTTATTATTATTGTTTTGTTTTTAGATGACTTTGCACTTTTAAAATTAATGGTGTTTTAATATGATAGTTTGTTTAATGTTGTTTTATCTTTATTTTATCACTTATTTTTTTAGGCTTGTGAGCCACCTTGGGTCCCATGCTGGGAGAGAGGCTGAGCATTAACTAATTAATTGATTAATATCTTCCTGGGCCATGAAAGAAGTTGCTTGCAAATGTAAAATAAGCTGGTAGACCATGAAAGAAACTGAACATACAAGAGTAAAGTTATTCAAGTGGACTTGTTCATATATACAATACTAAAGTCATTCAAATGGTTATGACCACGCAAGTGGAATAGGTCTGTTGAATACTGGTGCTTATCAATCTACTACTGTTTTGGAATCCACAATCCTTCTTGTATCATTACTTATGTGAGCACTGTGCCTGTTTGAGGCCAAAAGCAATAGCACTCTGCTTACTTCCTACCATATCATGAGAGGGAATGGTGGATTAATATGGAAGTGATTTTGATTACCTTAACTGCAATATCAGTATAAGAAATAAGGGGAAAAAACCAATGGAAGTATCACAATTGTTAGAAATACTTCTATTGTGCTTTTGATCGACAGCAGTTTAGAACACCATGTTTTTTGCTTTCTGTAAATAATTTAATATTTTAAATTTTTACTAGACTTTTGGGGAGGAGCCCCTCTTCAACACAAAAACTGAGCAGTGAAGTTTACAGGAAAAGTCTAACCTAAGTATTTGATTGGCCTATCAATGCAAGGTTGAGGTTTGCTATCTTACTGCCAAGTGTGTCTTCTGAGAATATGCCTTCTAACTGGTATTGTTGTTTCCTTAGTCCTTGTTATTTGGTTTATCTTTTAGCCCCTTTCATTTGTTGCCTCCCTAACTAGTAAAGTTTAGGTTGTTAAGATCCTTGGAGAGTTTTTTCTTCTTTTAGGATATCAAATGCCATTCATATTGAGAACACCATACAAATAATCTACTGCTATCACATAGTTGAGAAGATTTGGTAAGCATTTAAAATATTTACTGGACACACCACACTTGGATCTGGACTATAAGAATGGCAATAAGAACAGATAGATGTAAAAAATTCCCACTTGATTTTATGGGGCTTCTGAAGAAGTATCAAGATGACTACTAGTTGACTGCATGCATTTCATTGGAAGAAAATTTGATGAATGTTAGTCTTGCAATCCTACTGAGTTCTGTGGAGTTAATCAGAGAAATGGGTACAAGATTGTTGCCACACCCTCAGTCTCTCTCTCTCACACACACACACACTCTCACACACTTGAGCTGTAACAAAAGGGGAAACTTCAACCTGCTTTCTCTCTTTGTGAAGCAACTGCTTACTCACAAGCACTAATGGGGTCATAAATGGAGGTTCAGGGAAAGCTACAGCTGCCATGAGGCATCAGTCATATCCTGTTAGGAATTTCCTGGTGTTCACAGATGAGACATCTGGTTTATATGGATCATTTTGTTCCTCACTGAAGATCTAAGCACAGCAAAGATTTACAACAGACTCCATTTTTCATTAGCTTGATTCAATGTATATATATTTTTTCCTGTAAAGGAGAATGCCAAGTGGAAAGGATACACTTAATGAGGATAAGCATATGTAGTCCTACAAGAGAATACACTCTAGCAAAAATAAGTAACAGAAAATTAAAAGCCCTAAGACTGACTGCATATCACATTCTGTGTTGAAACGGAAACTAAAAATCCCACAAGCTTGAACTACGCTCCATTCTTTATTAGGAGAAAAATGTAAAAACCAAAAAACAAGGAGGTCTGAAATTCAGAGTTTTTTTGTCAATCTAATCAGAATTTAACAACATAAAGTATTTCCAGAAACATCCAGAAATCCCTATCTCCATTCTGTTTATACAGCAGAGTTCAGATTTTGCAGAGCACAGCACTAGATGGTGAACAGACTCATCAAAAACAGCAACTGGCTATTTTGAATGCTAAGTATTTCTTTTCTCGCTCTAAATCTGGCTATACATTTACCTCCTTACAGAAGTGAAGTTTGAATCAAACAAAGGGT
The DNA here is from genome assembly GCF_019175285.1 of Sceloporus undulatus. Classification (NCBI taxonomy): domain Eukaryota; kingdom Metazoa; phylum Chordata; class Lepidosauria; order Squamata; family Phrynosomatidae; genus Sceloporus; species Sceloporus undulatus. Next base: position 207,273,462 of record NC_056523.1, read on the forward strand.
CCATTCACGCTACATATAGTTATAGTGCTTTGATTCTATTTTAACTGTCATGACTCTATCCAGTAGAATCCTGCAGTTTACAGCCAATAAGGAAAAAAGTAGAATTCTCAGCTAGATATGTGCTTTGGTCCCTCATCAAACTACAAACCCCAGGATTCAATAGGATGTTGCTATGGCCACTAAAATGGAATTATAGTTCTAAAACTGTTGTTTGAACGGCCCCCAAATGGTGCAGCAAACAGAAAGAATATTGGTTCAAAAGCAAATTGAAATGATACCTGATAGGTAACCTATGGTATAGGATAGGACTTACATCATCAGATAATGATTTAGGACCCTTTCACACTACACAATTATAGCAATATGATTCCACTTTAATTACCATGGCTACATCTTATGGACTCCTGATGTTTGTAGGTTGTTGAGACACTAGAGTTCTCTGGCTGAGAATTAAAAATATTCCTCCTTCATCTAAGAATTTTGTAAAATGGAACCATGACCAGTGGATATTTTGGAGCATTTGGGGGCAAGATGTTTTGTTTGAAATTTTTTACAAGGGCCCTTAAAATGTGGTGGAAATACCCTTCACATCCCCTAAAGTGCATTTGGAAGCACTCTGGAGCAAAAAAGGTTTTTGCAAAAATATTATGGCCCCTGGGGACCATAGAAATGATTTTGGGGCTGCATGTGGCACATAGACCACACTTTGCCCGGCCTTGGTATCAATGTTCATGTGAAGAGTTAATTGCCACTTTACTGCTGTCTCACCCAAGGCATTTGCACTATAGAAATATGCACAATTTTTTGTTATCTGGCAAAATGTATTTTTCAAAATTCAGGAAAACAGTTTGGAAGAATAATACAGTGGCGAGATTTTGTGTAGTTTCAACCAGCATTTGTGCATTCTGAAGGATTTTGGGGAAATCATCCTGTACAGAAATACATGGGAGGGGGCTGTATTGTTTCCCCCCCCCCCAAACACTGTTTTCAGACAACCAAATGTAGGGTTTTTTGGGCAAAATTCTGTGCAAATATTGTACCCCCCTCCAAAAAAATCTTATGAAAAACCTAGAAATCTTGTACAAAAAACAGCCATACTGCTGTTTTTTTGTTCAAGATTTTTTTTTGTACAAAATTACTTTTTTTGTACAGCAACAACAATCTTGCACAAAAAACACTTTTGACTTTCTAGGATCAGTTTTTGTGTGTGCGTACAATCACACAATTATCATACAAATAACTGTATTTTTGTGCAGAATAATTTCCCCAAAGATTATGCAAATACCAGGCAAGAAATACTACATTTATGTACAGTAAATAGAAAACTGTAAAATTGTGTAAATCTTCTCTTTTGAGGACACAATATTCAAATACTAAACTATAATAAAATGCTGCTTCTTTTATATGTCTTATTTAATTAACCAGCAACTGAGCAATTTAATTCTGGAATTAAGTTATGCAGAAATTCCAACTTAAATTGGCTTGAAAAATAGATTTAATTAAAATGCTTCCATTCATTAGAAAAATTTAAACCTACCTCGCAATGTAATTCATTTCAACTAGTTACTATCTCTGGCCCTATCAATATTACATAAAGAGAAAACAGTATATACTATATAGTCTTAGCAGTCAAAGCTATTGTTCTCATTTGTTCCACAAATATTAATCTACTAAACACTCATAACAAAGGTTCAACAGAGAAACCATTCAAGTATTTTTCCATGGCCTCAAGTATTGCTCTTGCCCTCATCAAGTTTTTTAGATAGGATGTTTAAAGAGAACTTCAATCCATATTTATACAGACCAGATAAACAATATAAAAGAAATTTCAGTTCCCGTTAGGACATCCATTTTTACTTCGGCTTAAGATTCAATACAATGCTGAAACCAGATAAGAGAAGTGGTGGTGGAAATTATCTGTGAGAGAAGCCTGCTTCTTATACAGTATATAAATTCTGGTGAAATCTGAAGTGTGCCACAATTTAAACGGCATGCCAAGTATGTGACGACGACAACAGCTACTACCAGTGCAGTCTTCTGCAAATGATTCACTGGGTGGGCAGCTCCTATATCAGAATGCTAACAGTCCAGAGATGGGCTAGTTCTAACTTTGGTGCTCCTAACATGAGATGGAAATTTCTCTACTTAGTGTTTATTGTCCTTGTTCTCAACATCATCATCATAGCAAAGAAAGGGTGGGGCATTCACCTGCATCAATCTTCCCTGAAGGCCACCTTGAACAGTATCTTAACTAAATATCTCAAACAAGATACAGGCAACTATTATTCTCTTGTACATTTTAAAAAAATTAATAAAGAAACCATGGAATTTTGGAAGTGTGTGTATTTTGTCTTTTGTTTGGCCTAATAAAGAAATTGCTGTGATGTATTTATTTTTAATTTTGTTGCAGCCTATATAACAGCAGCTGGAGGCACAATTTACAAAGACTGCACAGAAAACTGCAAAATAATTGGAATAATTTTTTTCAAAAATTAATTTATATCAGGCCTGTAAATCATATGTCACATTGAACTTCTAGGCAGGCCACAGAGGAAAAAAGCATTAACACGAAAGCATAAATTTAGTGGACGACCCATTAAAACATATATTATTTCTTCATTCCTTTTTAGTCTTGAATTTCATTATTAGCTTACTTGCTAATTAGCTTACTTGCTGTTCACCGCTATGATCTTTGGAATAGCGGTATATAAATAAAACAAATTATTATTATTATTATTATTATTATTACACATTTTTTTTCTAACAAAATTTTCATATTTTGTGCAGATCCTCTCACTATGTTGTCCATAAAGATAAATCCAATTGTACACACAGTCTAAGTTAACCTCCCTTTTAGGTTAACCTTCCACTTTTTAGCTGCAAACAAAGTTTCTTTACAGTTCTTGAAAATGAATGAAAATTATTCTGAATGGCCTAAAATCATCTGTGAAATAGCAAAATCTGTTAGATGTCTTATTGTTTAAAAATATGCCAAAATTAAAATGTGCTAATTTCTTTACTGGTTAGGTTTAAGGAAGAATGAAAGCACATGTTTAGAAATGTTACTCTGCATTGATGCAGCAATGTCCCCAAAATTATACATTCAAGTATAACAATTCAAAATTGTTGACATTCAAGTTGACATTCCAGTATCAATACTGAACTAAAATTTGTTCTCTAAGCTGAAACATACAATTCCTCTTTCTGAAGAAATCTGTCAATAGCTGCCATTAAAGTTTAGAAGTAAGTGCTACGTGAAAACTACTTTCCTTATAATTAATCAAGTCCCTACTTCCAGGGTATGATCTATATCTCACACTATTGTGTTATACAGTGCACCTGTGTTATACATGGGCACGGCTTATGCGGCCTCCAGCATACGCTGGAAACCTGCGCTGGAAGAAGCCTCAACACGCCAGGAAGAGGTAATGGGGCATGAGCCCTGCGGCATGCTGCGGGCACGAGCCCCATTACTTCTAATGGAGCTTGACTTGACATGTTTTCCCCCTTATGCGGGAGGAGGGTCCGGAACAGATCCCCGCATAAGGAAACAGCACACTGCATAACTTATCTTTCACATGGCATGGAGCTTTAAGAGCTGTAAAAGGTACTAATTCTAGTTAAGATTAAGTGAATTCAAATCACAATGGTCTCAGTGGGAGAACCCAGTGCTTGCCATGAATTCAAAAACCAGAAAAGTACGCAACATTATTTGGATTGTGTATACTGGTGATTTTAACATGTATACAAAGCACAGCATCCTCTTGCATATGTACCTCCTTCCACTGTAGTATCTTCAAATATGTGTAGATTCTGTCATTCATGCAGTTAAGATGTCCAGCAGTGTATATGACAGAAACAACTTTCTGGAAGTTCTTTCCTATCCAATATTTTGATGTCTCTTTTTGTTTTCATCTATTGTTCATATCCTTTATGGAGGCATTTGCTATTTAAGACAGAGTACCTATTTTTATTTTTCATTTTTCAGAGTTTAAGTTGTTAGAAGTATTATCCCAATCAGAGCTGGAAAAAGCAGAGTTTTGTGCCTATACCTCTTTCCAAAATGTTCCATTCAACATGGCTATTAGCTAGATTCTTGGAATCATAGCCCAAAACCTAGGTGCTCTCAGTTCTTCTGTAACGGTTGGGCTTTAGTTTTTAGGTTATACAGTATAAACCTTTATTTTTGGTTCTATTTTTGTGGATCATGTTGCTGTATAGCAAGGGTGGGAACTGTTGTTTGACTGAAGTTCCCAACAAAGATGAAAAATGCTGGGAGTTATAGTCCAATAATGTCAGGAAGGTCACACAAGTTCCATGTCTGTGACGATTTAAAAAAAAAAAAACTGAAGTAAAAAAATCTAAGAGGCATACTTGTGAGGAAACAACAAAACATTTCAGCTTCATATTTGAACTTCATTTTATTCATTCATTCTTTCCAAACATTAATGATGGTCTTCTCCCACCAACAATTTAATGTTCATTACCTCGGATATGCCTTTCTTGGCCAGCAGTGATTGCAACAGATAGCTCCCCACTTCTACTTCTCTTTGAGATAACTTTTGGGACCCTTTCTTCTATGGCACTGGCGGGCTATCAAGAATAGCTGATATCAGACAAGTTTGAGGTCTGCCAAAGGATATTGTGGAATCTTTGGGACTAACTGAGAGATAGAAGTTTGTAACAAGTTTTCATAGATTGAGGCTACTTCACCAGCTGCTTGGAGTGAAGTGCCTACGGACAGACATTTACATCCATGAACGAGCAGGTTACATGTGTGAATAATATCCTTTTGCATACCAATCCAAACTAATGGGGCTATGTCTTTGAATTCTGACACCAAGCTTGAGGTCGGACACTTTTCACATTACAAATTAAACTTCAGCTGTATATTTTGTTATATTTAGCCACATTGCTGGAATGGGCTCAAATCATAAGGCCAATTATGCTGTCTAACTGTCCCATCCTCACCGTTCATTTACCTCAATTCCAATTTATGGTGTTATGTGCTACAGAAAATGTAATTATTGTCCATCAATCTGATCTTCTAAAAAAAAAGTGTACTGTCAAAATGAGACTGATTTCTGATTTTGATGAGTTGAAGACAGGCTGATAATTTCAAAAGTTAAACAAAGAAAACAAGCTCTTTTTTTAAAAAAATGGCTGTGTTGCTAGCCCTACAGTTAAGTCCACAATGAATCTATTACTCAAACCCTTTCTAAATTTCTTTTACCATCACTTCAAATGAATTTAAATTTCAAGTAAAGTGTGGTATTGTTATGCTGGATGTAGGCTGACTATCAGTTGAAGGTGGTGATCTAATATAGTGATCCTCAAATTTTGGTCATCCAGATTCTTTGGCCTCCAACTCCCAGTGCCCCTAGCCAAAATCCAATGGTTGAGGATTCTTGTACTTGGAAGTAAAGAAGGACCCAGGTTTGATGGGAATTAATAATCTACTTTAGATATCTGGACTTTGAAAAGATGTTGGCCAGTGCCCTCATATAGCACTAAAATTAGGAAAACTAATGGACAATAAGTTCAGGACAGAAAAAAAGAACAGTTCTTTTAATGGCGTTCTCTTCCACAAGATACAGTTTTTAAGAGATTTATCTCCACTCCTTTAGGTAACACAGCTAAATTCAGCTAAACACAGCTAAGCCAGAGCCAAGTGACAGACTTTGTACTTATGTCCTGTGTGTGAGTTTCTTGGGAGTCATGACCTTGCATTTTTTTAAAATGAGAGTCTGCTAACATCTCATCTGATGGACTTTCAGGTCTCATTTGGCAAGACTGCAAAATATCACCTACATGTACAACAAACAAAAAGGTCAGAGTATGAAAACAAGAGAGTCCACATTTGCTTGGCATAGGATAAAATGTCAAGCTCTTACCTGGTGCAGTTTTGTAAGACACAGTTCTGGTGGGTAGTGAAGGTGCATTCTTTGCAACAGGGCTCCGTGTTAGCTGCATTCCCTGCCTCTGCCTTTTCAGTTCCTCTTCTCTTTCTTGGGCTGCACGGATCTCTTCTTCTATCATGGACAAAGTCCTCTGTTTTTTTGACCTCAGTTTGAAAGGCCCTACGGTCACTTCTGCTTCTTGCATAGCCAGAATGGAAGCTGTGCTCCTAAGCTCAGCTGCTTCGGAATATTTGCTGAAATAGCTGACTTCTGGCTTGGTTTCCTCCACAGTGACTGGTTTGATGGCATGAGTAATGAGAGGCGGCTGAAGAGCCTGCCTTTCCCTGAGGGTAGAGCTTTGGACTGCTGAAGACTTTGGTGTGGCATCTCGTTTTTCTTGCACAGGAGATGACACCTGAGGTGGTTGAAATGTTGAATTGTGCTGTTTCTCAGAACACAGTAACTTGTTTGTATCCTCCTTGACCTGACAGTTCTTTTCTTCTGCGTGCTTGCAGCTTATTTTGCCAGCCTGCTCAGCTATGGCTTGCTGAATGGCATTTTGAACCAGGAGACCAGCCTGGTGTTCCAACTGCTCATCAATGAGCATGGAGTCAGATGGAGAATAAAAGCCATGGTCACTAAGTGACTTTGAGACACCTTCTCCTTGACATTCGGAAGGTGTATTAGCTTGAGGGGTCTGAGGCAAGGAGAAATCAGTGAGCGAATTTTCTTGAAGGGCGTTCATTGTTTCATTGGAGGCACCACTGTCACTGATATTATCCATGCTGAAGTCATTGGAGAGTGTTTCCAAAACAGTTGTATCCTGAGATCTTACAGACAATTCATCTAAACCAGAGTCTAGTTCTTCCGGAGGGGAAGACACATTGACTGACCTTGAGAATGGCTCTAATATACCCTGTTCATCATCTCTCACCACTGTAAACACTGCTTTTGCACTTGTGAATTCACTATCTTCTGACCATATTTTTGTTGCCTGGCCAGTCTTTGTGGGATCAATATAAGAAGACACTCGCTCTGGGTCACCAGAGATATTTTGAACACTGTTGTCATCTGAGATGCAAGAAACCTTCTCAGCTTTTACAATTGTTATATCACTATTGCCAGCCTGTACAGTTTGTCCACACAGAGACACAGGTTTAGTAACTGAGACTGATCGCCGGTCCATTTGAGATGGACCTATTGGTTTGTAGAAGGGTTGGACTGTGAACATTTTGGGGGTCCCTGATCTCTTGGATGCAGCTGTGCTGTTCGTCTGACTTGAATTTTCCATCAATTGAAACTGCTTCCGTGCAGCTGAAAAATCTATTTGCTCTGTGACAATATCATCTTTCTTAATGTTAACTTGATCAGGTGGTGCAAAGGAATATGAGACATGTTTCACAGGCATTGATGGGTGCTGCTGCAGCTTCTCTTTGCGTTCTTTATATTTTTTGTGAGACTCCAAATGTTCATCATCTAGCTCTTCCTCCAGGGTTTTCTCCTGGGGTGGGTTCCACCACTTTGCTGCTATGCCTGGGTTCTTCTTAACAGCCTGGCTTCGGATGAGCTCCCTTCTCTCTTTTTCAAGCTCTATCATTTCTTCAGAGGGTCTCACTTTACGCACTCTGTAATTCTCTTTTTGATCCTCCTCCTCAAAGAGCTTGGATGGCTTTTTCTCTTCATGAAATGCTCTAAGTTCAAATTTAGCTTCTTTCTTAATAGTGGCTAATACAGGCTCCCCATCCTTGGAAGACCTTGAACTGGTGGATGAGCATGGACTCACTGGCACTTTTAGATTGTCACAGTGTTCCTCTTCTAGTACACTCACAGAATGGCCATTTGGTTTTAGCTTCCCAGATACTACATTCATTTCACTATGCTCAGTGGCTGGTTGTCCATCGACTACAGTGAGGCCACTTTTACTGAGCACTGTGGAATCATTTGTAACATGAATAGATGGACCAGAGCCACCCCCAACAATGGATGATCTTGGCTCAGGGGAAGAGGAAGTCATACCGTTAAAAGGGTTATCAGTAGCAGAATCACAACAGTTTGCTTCAAGCACTTCATCAAGATATTGGATCTCTTTAGCAACCTCACTGTCTAAGGATTCATGTCTGTCTCTAAGTCCATTGTGACTGGCAGCAGGAGAAAAGAAGTGTGTTTGACTGTCTGCTGCATGTGTTGAAGTCCCCATTGTGATATTTTTATGTTCTGTGGTAAGGGCTTCAATTTCCATTTTCTCTTCTTTTGTTGCACGAGCACCAGCAGGTTCTAGGAAATTGGCACAATAACGGTCTCGCTCTTTTCTCAACCTGATGTCATCTTCAGAGCATCTAGATGATTTCTGAAAAGGCAAAAAGAGAAGTGAGTAACTATGAGGGTCTCTGAAACAAATTCTCTAATACAATGTGGCAAGAGCAAAAAAATAATCATATAAAAATGAATTAATTTAGCAATTTTTTTCATATGGTTTAAGCAAAATTTTATAGCTTAGTTGTAAAGCTACATCTGAAATTCAATTAAAAATTAGTTTAGATATTTCTCATTGAATTTTTAATAGAATCCTAGAATCATAGAGTTGGAAGAGACCACAAGGGCCATCCAGTCCAACCCCCTGCCATCCAGGAACACACAATCAAAGCACTCCTAACACATGGCCATCCAGCCTCTGTTTAAAAACCTCGAAAGAAGGAGACTCTGCTACATTCCGAGAGACAACACTTACTGTTCTGCACAACTGATTGCTTAGTTTCTACGTTCCTACATGGACATGACAACTAATATTTTCTTTCTTTCTTTCTTTTAAATTAAGAATGGTGAAGCAGCACATTTTCTATTTGAAAATTTGAATACTTTTTGGAACACAATTAATTAAAACTTGCTTGAGAAAGATGGCATGCATAGTGGTTCATTATTTCAAACCAAGAAATCAAGCTCAATGAGATGAGATTACTGGTTTAGTGCCTCTTTGGAACATAGGCCTGGTACAGACCGCCCCAAAAGGGCAGTCTGACGGTGCCTAGTTTTCTGTTGGGGGAAATGCAACGGAAAAACTGTGCAGTTTCCCGGCAGTGGAAAAAGAACCTGTAAAAAGCATTTTTTCTGCCGCAGTAGTGGCGTAATGAGTGCGTCAGTTACGTAAGTGCTGCATGGCACCATGTGGATGGTGCATGACACTTACATGATGGCGGCGCCCATCTGTACAGGGTGCTGACATTTTGATGCCCTCATCACATGCTAGGCTTGAGGCATGTGTGGGTGGAGCGCCCTCGGCCAACCCCTAGCACATGATGAGGGCGCCCCATAGGCCCGTCTGTACCGGGCCATAGGCTCCAACCAGAGATCTCAGAGGCTTCAAACATATGATGGAGAATGGAGTGCACCACGGAATTCCAAAAGAAAATCAGTGTGTGCTTTATAGACTATAGCGAAGTTTTTGCCTAAATCATGAAAGGCTATGGAACACCCTTAAAGACATGGGAGTGCCAACACGTCTGATAGTTCTGATGAGGAATCTGTATTCAGAACAACAGACTACTGTCAGAACAGAACATGGAGAAACAGAATGGTTCCCAATTGGCAAAGGGGTCAGACAAGGCTGCATCTGATCACCCTGGCTGTTCAATTTATATGCAGAACATATTGTAGGAAAAGCAGCCTTGGACAAAGGAGGAGGAGGAATGCAAACAGGAGGAAGGAATATCAATAATCTGAGATATGCTGACCACAATACTAGCATAATACTAGCAGAAAACCTCACAGATCTCGAACAACTACTAAGGAAGATCAAAGAAGAAAGTGCAAAGGCAGGCTTACTGTTGAATGTAAAGAAACAAAAATAATTACCACGGTTAACTTACATAAATTCAAACTAGACAATGGGGAAACAGAAATAGTAGAAGAGTTATCATATCTGGGACCCAATATTGATAGAAAAGAGGACTGCAGCCAGTAAATCAGAAGAAGATTAAGAATGGGGAGGGCAGCTATGAAAGAACTAGAAAAGATCCTAAAATGCAAAGATACACAACTGAGCAATAAAATTAGAATCATACAAGCCATTGTACAACTGACCCTCTGTTTTCAAAGGGATCTGTGCCAGACGCCCCCCCCCCCCCGTGAAAATGGAGGCTCACGCATATCCAAGCCCCATTGGCTTGAATGGGGTGTGCGCAGCCTGTACTGTAGCGGCGCATCCCATTGGAAACAACGGAGGTCACCTCTCCATGAGTATTCAAGGTCGCGGATCCCAGATATGCACGTTATGAGGGACGACTGTATTTACTGTTACAATGTATGGATGTGAGAGTTGGGGGCTGTACAGACCGGCAATTTGTGCCAATTTGTATAATAATAATAATAATAATAATAATAATAATATTTATCCGCATGCTATGAGCCCTCACCGCACTGCCTGGGCGCCATTTTGGTGCACACCCATCCACACAGCACATGCCATGATGATGCATGTCATGCACAGCACCCAAACAGCCCTGCACAGAAGGAGCATCATGATGTTGCGCTGTGGCGCTTATGACACCCCTTCCAGGAAGCTACTTGGAGCAGCTTCTCTTTGCTTCCTAGAGGGAGCAGATTGGTGTTGCTGTGTGTGGCTGCTGTGGCACCAATCTGGGGCAAAAAGAGGAGGCGTCCCACCGCCCTTTTGTAGAGCCCGTTGGACAGTTAAAAGAAGATATGAAAAAATCAATTCATTTGAGATGTGGTGCTGGAGAAGAGTGCTGAGGATCCCACGAACAGCCAAAAGGACAAACAAATGGGTCCTAGAGTGGATCAAATGAGAAATCTCCCTGGAAGCCAGGATGACAAAACGCAAGCTGGCATACTTTGGACACATCACAAGAAGACATAAATCACAGGGAAAATACAATAATGCTAGGAAAGGTGGAGGGAAGTAGCAAGAGAGGAACGCTGCATGCTAGATGGATGGATTCTGTTAAAGAGCATGAGTATGAGTTTGCAAGAGTTGAGCATAGCAGTAGAGGACAAAGGGTCTTGGAGATGTCTTATCAGCAGGGTTGCCATGAGTTGAGATTGACGCGAAAGCAGTTAACAACAACAACAACAAAGTAAGCATTACTTGTTTTCTTGGAAGATCAGTCTTTCCCCCACCTTCCAGCTATATCATGGTCTTATTCAAATGTTCATTCTCTTTCAAATGTTGTGGTATTGAATGGTGGTGCTAATAAGTAAGAAATAATAGTCCAAACCCTCTTTGTTATCAAGACAATATAAAGAAAAAGAGATAAACTAAAGTTAAAAGTTAGCAGTGGAAAGTACCTTGGTTTAACTCACCAATTATTTAAAAGCTACATTTTAAAAGATACCAAACTAAATAATATTTAGAGTGATCAGTAAGAAATAGCTACTTTTCATTTTTAAATATGAGTGGTTTTCTTTTCCACAATCCCACAGAATCAAACTAATTTACCTGAAATCTATCTGCTTTACCTTAAGTATGCTATGCAGTTTTCAAAGTAACAATTAACCAGAAGCTATGGCAGATCTCTTTCACTGTCTCCATGTGAACTACCTTACAAAAGTCAATGCATTATAGGTATACCAGAAAAATCAGAAAGGAGCTATTCATCAAGTGACACATGAAAGCGGTTTCCACTGCAAACCTATTTCCACAATTTCTATTGTTGAAAAGTGGCTAAATGGTGCTAAAAGCATCTGAATTAAACTAAAAATAAAGTATGTGCCTTCATGCTGCTTGCTGACTCATGGCAACCCCATGCATTTCATAGGGTTTTATTAGACAAGGAATACTCAAAGGAGGCTTGCTACAGCCTTCTTCTGAAATATATAACTAACAGAACTCAGTACTACCTGGTAGTCTCTCTTCCAAGTATAAGCAGCATCTGAATTAATCATAGCAGAAGTGTCTGAATAGTCATTTGGATAGCAGAAATAATTTAATCATGATTAGTTAACATCAGCAAAAGCTGAAATTCAGATTTTCTGTATCTGAAAAAAACTTGATTCTAAATCAGATTCTATGATCCATGTTCAGCACAGTTACCTCTTGACTCTAGTTAGCAAGTGGTTGAAAAACTACAAAATAGAATTAATGGAATTCCAACATAATATTCAATATTGTAAATAGCCACTTATCTACTTGCCAGTGGTGATTAACAATTACTTCCAGGTGACTTAAGCAGAGAACCTTTATTTATGTTGGTTCACTTTGTTTTGAACAACAAATGAGGAAGGTGCATAGGAAGATGGTTTAATAATATGGTCGTGTGATTGTACTGTAATTTCTCTGGTATTATCTGCAAAGCTGACACTGACGTTTAAGGAACAAAAATGGGATCATTTAGGCAAGCAACTCAGTATAACTGAAAAAGTGAATATAAAAAAGCTACCATTTAAATATAGAAGTTTTAGAACAACTGTGCATATGAGAAGAGACCTGGGGATCTCCAGATGTTGTTGGACTCCAGTTCCCACCATCCCCAGGCAATATGTCCAATGGAAAGGGACTAAGGGTGTTGCTGTGCAATAAAATCTAGAGAGCCAGAGGTTCCTCACCCCTGCTGCTGCAAGAAATTTGGTATGACTAACTATGGAATTAAAGTTTTCAAAATTAAAACGAGCAGTTAAGGCTATGACCCACAGTAATGACCCACAATAGGCCCTTTATTATCAACAGCTGCTGCTGCTGCTGCTATTAATAATTGAGGCACGAGGTCTGAAACATATGCACCACAATCTCTTATATCTACCCTAACAGAAAGGAAGGATTGATTCTTTAAAAGGGATGGGGAGTAATAAAAGATCTGTTTGAGAGCACTCAGAAATCAGAAGCTAAATCAAATGCCCCACTCTCAAGTTTAATTATGAGCAAAGCAACAAAGCAAACCATGTGGTTAGGAACAAAAAAAAACCTACCATAAAGAAATTAAATATATTATACATGCATATAAACAAAGTGCAGGTTGGGATTTTAAAAAAACCCAACCTGCACTTTCTTTATATGCATGTATAATATCTCAGATTTTAAATGTGCATATAAACACAGATACATGAGCATAAATCTAGAGTCCAGAAAAGTTATTTTTTAGACTACAGCTCTCAGAATCTCCTAGCTAGGACAGCCAGTGGTCATGTGGTTTTGGTAGCTGCTGTCCCCAAAGGTAACCTTTCAAGCTCTGTTCGAATGTCTCCAGCTGAAGGTAGCCAAATTGAAAGTTTTCATTTCACTGTAGCCTTCCCTGTGAATTCTGATAAGCAAGAGAGAATTTTTCTTTGGATTTTGCACATGAAAACTGATTTCATATTTAATCTAGAGCAGGGGTAGGCAACCTGTGGCCCACGGGCCGGATGCGGCCCGGCGAGGCCTTGGGACTGGCCCCAGCCCGGTCCTGCCGCCGATTGCCGCTGGGGCCTTTGGGGGGAAATTGTCTATAGAAGCCTCAGAAACATGCATTTATATTAACATTTTTTAAAAAATCAGCAAATTTTTTCGTGTGTCCTCCATTTTTTTTTTAAAAAGTGTTGTCCATTTGAAATTTTTGTCCTACATTTGTCCTGGTTTATTTATATATTTAATTTTTTTTAAAAAAAATATTTAATTATTTATTTATTGGCTTCGGCCCCCCAGTTGTCTGAGGGACAGCAACCCGGCCCCTGGCTCAAAAAGATTGCCTACCCCTGATCTAGAGCTTGGCTTGATTTACAATCATATGTAGTAATATGTGATTATGGTAATCAATGATGGACCATGAAAGAAAAATCACATTAATCCCAATGTTGCAATATATCAATAGCAATAGCAAGTACATTTCTATACCATTTTATTAGTGCACTTAAGCACTCCCTAAGCGGTTTACAATGTGTAAGCTAACTGCCCCCAACAAGCTGGGTATTCATTTTAGTGACCTATGGAAGGATGCAAGGCTGAGTCAAACCCTGAAGGATAACCTTGTGGCTGTGAAAGGCTGCAGTTCCAGCATTTAACCACTGCGCCAGTAAACATTCAGTTTTGAAATGCTTGTGGAGTTTCTAATGACCCTTCAAATACCAGTTTTATCTTAAAACAATGATGTTAGCAAATCATTGTATAAATAAAGCTAACTATCTAATGGACTGAATGTTAGACTATGATTCTGCAGACCAGGCTTCAAACTCCTGCTAGGCCATGGAAACACATTGGGTGATCGTGGGCAAATCACATTTTTTTAGCCTCAAAAGGAGGCAAAGGCAAACTCTCCCTCCAAACAAACCTTGCCAAGAAAACTCTGTGATATGTTTGTCTTTGGGTTGTCATAAGTTGAAAATGTCTTAAAGGCACACAACAACAACAACAAAACATCTTAATAATTCAGAGTAAAGCACAGATACAAAGTAAGCCGAGAAGAAAATACCTCCCATGCAACACCAAAAGTAAATGTTCGCTGCACTGTAACCCATTCCTTGCCTGAGCAAAAGAATGGATGACCTGCCAGCTATTTTATTAAGGTGTGTTTCTTTCAGACATAGAATTGATAATCTGGAATGACTTGAATTTTTCCTTAGCACATCGTTCAAAATTTGTCTCTATTTATATAATCTTTTCGCCTCCAAACACACAAATTTAAAAAGGAATGGAGAACTTCAGGTCCTGGGGCTCAATCTAGCCCTTCCAACAGCAGCTCCTCCTTCCCTTTAATACCATTATTCACTGGTTTTGATTCCCATCCCCATTTAAAGAGACTGAAATATTTTTCCCAAGGCTAGGATACAGGCAATAAGAAATTTTAGCTAAAATATGCACCCTTTTGTCTTTGGCTCTGCCCTTAACTGGAATGCATGGGATTCTCTCAATCTGAATTCACCTCTTGGGCTAAAAGAGGTTGGCGCACACCCCTGAATTACTCTGAAACACATAAACGAAGATCACAGCACAAATCAAAAGAAACATTGAGCTGTTGCTTGGTAGAGACTCTTGAATAGCTAGACTTGAGGATTCTCATGACAGTTCATATGCTTCATAGATGGGCAACTCTCTCAGTAGAAAACACTGCAAGCAGCATATGAAGTCATGTGAGATATGCAGGGACATTCCCTGTAATACAGAGCTGGACACAATGTGGTCTATGAGCTGAATGTGGCCCTGGATGACTTTTTGCACCTTGTTCCCCAATACGCACCATTACTTGCAAGAAAAGCCTGTTTGTCACTTCTGGGAGCTTCTAGGCACATTAGTTTTGCAGTGTTCAGGTTTGAAAGTCTTCAAAAACTTACAGAAAACACAAACAAGTAAAACGTCCAGAAGCCAGAAGTGGTCAAGAAGCCATTCCTAGATTCTATTTCTTTGTATGTTTTATTTCTTTATTTATTTTTGCTAGTTGCAGCCCTCATGGGATCCCAAAGTTTCAAAACTAGTTCCCAGGCCTTCAGCAGGTGGTTGCTTATACCAGAAGTAATTGAGGCAACTGAAGACAATATTAAGTATGGATAATCATAGTTCCATCCTAACCATCCTTTTAAAACCCTGGTTCCGAACTCTGGCTAACAAAGTGGTGTGGAACATGTGAAATTTCAGATGTTGCTGATCAACCATTCTTCTAACGTCTAATCATTGGCTATACTGGCTAGGAATGATAGATGTTGCAGTCCAACATCATCTGGAAGGTAGCACATTTCTCAATGTGGGTTAATGCAAGAAAGTCTAGTGGTGTCAGTTCCTACTTAGCAATAATCATTATTCAAGCCAAAAAGAAAGATTAAATTTGCACCCAAAAGTAAAGCAGGGAAGTAAGCAAATTTATCTGCAGCCCATAGATGTGCTTTTATCCCAACTCCCACCCACCCACATAGCCAAACTATGGCCCAAGACGTCCCTCCCAGAGTTCCAAACAAATGCTTGTAGGGATCCATTTAGGGTACAAACAGCCTGTGAAGCTGTGCATGGAAAAGGTTCTGCTCCCACTGAATTCTCTGGTCACAATCATCTTCCTCTGAAGCAGATTTTGTTTAAAAAAGGAAAGCCAACCAATAATATGTATCTTGCTTAAGTCAAGAAAAAGCAACGCTATCCTATTCACAGAAAAAAAAACAAAACCCCTGCCTGTTCTATATTAGCAATGTTTCAGCATAAAAGGTATTGCTGACTAAAAACAGATGTTGCTGTCCAAGCTTATTTATTTCTTTGATTGCTCTCTTAAAATCTGAAGCTGTGGAGTTATATTACAACATCTTCAGCATTTCGCACACAAAGCAAAGAAACAGAGTTTACAATTAGTTATGTAGGATTAAAAAAAACAAAACAAAAACTTAATAATATCATCATTACATTAATTATCTCATACACATGGAACAACCTAAAACCAGGACAAGCAATTATGGCATTACAGAATTTCTGAAGTTTGTGTCCTTATTATCATTAGAGTTCTGACTGCCCTTGTAATTACAATGTATGTATAGCCATCAAGATGTGCAAGAGGCTAATAGAAGCTTAAAAAAAACTAAACCCTGAGCAGTTCAAAATTTAAAAATGGCAGGTACAAAAAAATTGGAGGTCAGTTGGGTTGAGGGAAGAATGTGAAGACATTCAGCAAAGAGAGAGATAGAGAGGGAGGGAAGGAATGAAGGAGGGGCAGATATTCTTAATACAATGCAAATACGGATTCTATTCTATATGGAACTGAGGTCCAAAACAGACTGCAGAAATAATCCAGTTTGAGACTGCTTTAACTGCCCTGGCCCAGTGCTAGGGAATCCCGGGAACTGTAGTTTATTGTTGTGCCAGAGCTCTCTAACAGAGAAGGCTAAATGTCTCACAAAACTAGTTTCCAAAATTCCCTAGCACTGAGCTGGGGCAGTTAAAGCAGTCTCAAACTGGATTATTTCTGCAGTGTGTTTTGGACTGGAGTAGGTTTAAGGGCACACTTGAGCATCATGAAATTCTACTGATGTCATCAGTGGGAAAGATTTAAGTGTCATTCAGGCAAGCAAGATATTTTAGTTCTCTCAAGTCATGTTGTGATACAGAACTAGATATAAAAGGGAGGCATCTTACATCATTGTCACTTGAAAAGTTGCATACAATGTCCCTGAGTTTCAGCCACCTGCCATGTATGGTGTTGCTGTTGTTTCTCTAAACAGAAAAAAATGGCTATACAAAAAATCATACCAACCAATCGATATTACATTTGGGTTGGTTACATTTCTTGCCCTGCAAACAGGGGCTGATGATTAAACACCAGTAGAACCTTTCAAATCCATTAAAAAAGCAAAAAATATAGAAATATAGCACATTATTAAAAGACCCTTTCTCATAACCATTGAGTTCTTGAAAGCCTGTTGCAATAAACAAACATTCAGTTACAGAGGTGCCAAGTCCAGCCTCTCTAGGATGGTGCCTGTCTTGGCACAGCCATGGAGAAGGCCCTCTTCCATGTTCTCATCAGTAAAGGCAGTATACAAACAACGATGATGATGATGGTGATGATGAAAAGATAGTAGTAGTAATATGAAAGAACTGAGACAAAGGCCTATTTAATCTATTCTTTAAAAAAATCATCATTAAATATATCTTAATAAGGCAAGAATACAATACTTAGTAAGAAGGTTCACTGAAATATGTAGGAATTATTTCTGCATAAACATCAGAACTCAGCTGTAATGGGACCATTAAGCGTAACTATTGAAAGCATGCTGATTTTAATATACAAGTACTGTAATTAACCTTTGTTTTTCAGTAAAAAACCTGAAGAAAATAGCTTGAGATGGCGAGAAATGTACACGTTTTAATAATCAAAACCTAGTGCCACTGGCCCTCCATGTTCACAGATTCTTTATCTACAGATTCAACCATCTACAGTTTGAAAATATTATACACAGACTCTCAGCCCCAGAAAAGCCCATGATAGGTTCATCTTAGAACTGCCATAAGTCGAAAATGACTTGAAGGCACACAACAAAAATCAACAACCTATCCCTACAATGAAATGCTGTCTTTTCTCTCTATAGTTTATGCATTCATACACACACATATCATGCCACAACTTCCTATAAGGAGCTTTTCATTCTTTTCTGGCTGTCACTGCATGGGAGGTTCAGTAATCAAAAGCCTATTGATGCAAATGTGGAATGCCACTTATTAAGTAATCACAATTATACTTCACAAAAGATATTTTTAGTAAGAGCCAAGCCTTCCATACGTGCAACCCTTATTTTGGCTTGCGATACCAGATGCTATGTAGCCGTGACATTTGTACCATGTCCTTTTGTAACACTGCAATTATTTGTGCTTTCAAAGGCATTAGCATATTTTCCATTTTCTTGAAACTCCTATTCCACAATATATAAATGTCTTAAGAGCAGAGCATGTAGTAGCAAAGGGATGGGATGAATTTTTTCCCCTCTCCCTCCAGCAAGTTTTTCCCCAAATACAAACATAATAAACATGTTTCTTTTGTATATCTGTGAATCCATTCATGTCACATCAATATGCTATAACAATTGTTTCTAGAAATGAAGAACATTTTAAGAGGTTTAATATTTTTACTGGAAACTTTGGTCTTTATATAATATTTTCCTCTAATATTTATTTATTTAGCTTTCTTCTCAAACTGGTAAAACCAAAGAGTTTCCTTTCAGTACAAGTATTCTGTACAGTTCTGGGTAGTTCTTTGTAGTCCCATTTCTAACAACAACAAAACAATTTTTAAGTAACTTGTTTATATTCTGAGTAAACTGTACTTTTAATATTACCATGATAATGTTATGCCAAACAAAGTTTTACATATAATGCATTTTATGTTCTAAAGAATCAAAGTGACTGTATATCTGTGAAAGTGTTAATATTGCATTGTTTTTATTTTTCTGAAAATTTCTATTTTTTGGGGAAAGCCCCTGCCCAGAAAAAAACCCTTCATTTCTATCTAAAGCTTCACAGAAATCTCACACATAGTCATGCAGACATTCTTTAAGTGTCTCCAGTGAAGGCAAATCCAGTGCCTCCCAGAGCTGTCTGTTTCACTACTTCACAGCATTCAGTATTAGGACGCTTCTCTAATATGTTTGCCTAAAACCTCCTGATTTTTCCATCCATTCATTCTTGTTCTGCCTTCTGCAAAATCAGGGAAAAACTTAGCTCCATCTTCCACATTATAGTCCTTCAGAAGCTTGAAGACTATCATATCTTCACTTAGCCTTCTTTCCTCCAGGTTATTCAACTGTGAAAATGATTAAGTATTTGTTAGTGTCACCATGTAATACACTCATCTCTCCACATTTGTGGCTTTGATTTTAGTGGCTTTGATATGTTTTCTTTAGGAATCTCTTGGTCCTCCAGTCCAACTCTATGGTCAACATCTGTCACATGTTGCACTGGAAGATCTAAAGAGTCCTAGAGAAAACAGTTCTATAGGTATTTGTAGGTCCTCCAGTGCAATTCTATGGTAAACATTTGGAATATAATAATAATAATTAATAATTTGTTTTATTTATATACCACTATTCCAAAGATCATAGAGGTGAACAGCAAGTAAGCTAATTAGCAAGTAAGCTAATCTGCCCCCAACAGTCTGGGTACTCATTTTAGCGACCTTGGAAGGATGCAAGCCTGAGTCGAGCTTGGGCCCTTTTGCTGGTCTTGAACTCGCAACCTTGTGGTTTTTGAGTGAATGGCTGCAGTACAGGCATTTAACCACTGCACCACCAGGGCTCCTGTTGGCCACAGAGTTGCACTGGAAGACCTAGAGATTCCTAGAGTTGTGTTCTCTCAGGTGTGTGTGTGTATATTTGTAGTTTTCCCTTTTTCATGGGTATCCTGTACCCCTAACCTCAGCAAATGTGGAGGGCCCATTGTATGTTCTTGCCTTTACAGCCCCTTTAGTATGAAGTTTTGTTCCATTAACCTGCAAACAAGTGTGAAAGCCAAAGATCTGTTCAATGTCTATAGTAGGATGCTTTAAGTTGAGATGTACCATTTTTAATTTTCCAACCACTGCCAGCCTCTCAAATCTATACAAGTGAGGAAAGGAATCTCATTTCACTATCAATTAAAGGGAATGCTGAAGATCAAAAACATGCCATAATCAACACATTCTGTATTTTCTCCAGAAGTCTGTAAATAACTGCCACATACATCTCCCCCCTCCTTTTTTGTGGGCATAAACATCTCCACAATGCTATTCAATAACAAATCACCTCAATTCCTTTCTTGAACAACTGCAACCAATACACATACAGCCTACACAGTGATTAAGCCACATTCTAGGGCAATTCACATAGCCACCAAAGGACTTTACACATGGTGAGGCAAGAGAACTGTACCCCCTGCTATATATCTGACAAAAGATGTGACCTCATATGCACATTTATACAACTTGGCCCTTCTCTCAAAAGGAATGGCACAGTTCCTTCCTGGAGAGGTGAATCATGGAAAGGGGATGGACACCTGTTTAGGACCCCGGCCACTGGCCTGTGAGGTCTCAAGGGTTCTGTTCTATCCTCCATATTATCTAATACAGACATAAAAATGCTGGGACAAGGACTCCGCAATTGTTTTTAAGGTGGGAGGGCTCAACATTGCCAGGCAGCGTGTTATTCATTGCCACCTGGCAGATACTTGCAAGGGAAAGGCAAATTACTTTCCCCTGTGAGGCTCAGTCCAGGATATCTGAAGGACTGTTCTCCCATATGAGCCTGCTCGGGTCCTGAGATCTTCAGGGAAGGCCTTTCTTTCTGTATTTTAATCTTTATATGTTTTAGTGTTGTGACATTTTAATCTTTTTTAAACTTTTGTAAGCTACTTTGAGTCCTAGGATGGGGGCAAAATATTGGATGATGATAATTTTGTTTATTACCATAAAAGAAAAAGAAACACGTGTTACTGGAATTCATTTTCTAACTCTAGAAATTTAGTCAGAGAATACTATGAGAGCCACTAATATAATAAACAGCTTTCAGAAAGGACTTAAGGTTATTAGATTGAGTGGTTATCAACAGTGGTGCCTCTCCCCCGGGTGTCACCTGGTACGGCAGGGGGAGCTACTGGGGAAGAAACTCAAACATGTTTTTCAACCATTTGGGAGGAATATTTTTGGGTATTCTTTCCATCCCTACACGGAACTATTATAAACTCATCAGCTCCCTGAACGCAACTTTGCCCTAGAAAGTAATCCAAAAGTCTAGTCATTACAGGTGTAATACAGGAATGCAGCCATTTAAATGGCAATCTATGACAGGTAAACAGGGTTGATCACACAACGATGCAAAAGGAGAGCCTCCTCTCTCTGCTATTTGTCAAATTGGCAGTCTTAAACCTAACCACTACCACCACCACCCCCCCGCCACAAGAATGAGGGTTGTGTCAGTCCACTCTTCCTTTAAATTGCTCATAACTTCTCTGGGACGGATTCTGGTGATTATGCCACCTATGATTATTATGGCAAAGAAACAGGTATTCTTCTTTCCCATTTTTAAAGAAGCAGCCACTATTGATCTTCAGACACCAGGAAGATGTTCAAAAGATTCAAATCCAAAGGGGAAAATACAGCTGAAAGATAGAGCAGCCTAGCTTGATTTCAAAGAGCATTACATAAAACCACATGGAGAAAGGAATGCATATTCTCTCACTCTATATGCAAATATATAAATATGTGTATTAACTATAAGGAGAAAAACTGACACCAGGAGTTCTAAACTAAATATCTTTTAGAAATCTCTAGCAGTTTAAGGCGCCAATACATAATTTTCTCCATCATTAACACTTTGTAAGATAATAAGCCATAAATATAATTTCTATTGATTGGACTGATGGCAGAATTGTATAGCTAAGTCCTGCATCATTATAGCCAGGTTCACCCACTTCTGCCCAGAATATCACATATTACCTTCCAAACTGAAAATTAGATTTCTAGGACTGCTAGGAAAAATTGAGAGTTCCCAGCCAAATACTGGGGCACTGTCTAAGTACATACCGAGCTATGGATCTCATTGCCACCACTGATTTAGTGTGTGTCAATAGAAAAAGCTCTTGGATCATGATACCATGCATTAGAAATGCGTTTGTAACAATTCCTCCTTTATAAAACGAGTGAAGTTTCCATAACTAAACCATTCAGAAATCCATATGAAGCTATAGTATTTATATATAATGAGTGAAAAATGTAGTATGGTGTTTAAATCCAGTAGATCAAAAAAGGGGAAGAATACAAAACATTAAAATTGTATTACTACCATTATTATTGTTGTTGTTATTTCCTTTATATTCTGCCTTTTTCCTAATAATAGGACTCAAGGAGGCTTATAAAGTATCTAGATAAATACAGATTGAGATACATATACAGAAAAACCAGTAAAAATATATAAAACTTATTTTAAAATGAAACAGTCCATAGAATGAATACAATTTAAGAATCCATTAAAAGTCAAAAGTTAAAAATCAGCAAGGCAGCCCACCATTATAAGCCCATTGCAATCAATTCCTAAAACTTGGCTGGTGACACATTATTGTTTTTGTTTATTTTTCAAGAAACCAGAGAACCTCCACTCTTCTAAAACTGTAAAACCCTGTGTAAATAACAAAAAAAACCTCAATAACCGTAGGGAAGTGCTTCCATTTAATTGGGACATATATACTGAGAGTTTTCAGTATTAGGAATGAACTGTAGACATTTTGTGTATTTTAATTGGGGACTAGCTGCATCACTGGAAACAAGTGGGGGGAAATCAGAAAGGACAGCATGAATGAGAGAAGCTGAACTCTCCTCCTTTTCAAGATTTACTTTTTGGCAAGTTCCCTGGCAAAGTAATCTCTCTCAATCACATTCACATATGCCGCCATAGACCAAGGAAGGTAATTAGTACCTGGAGGAAAAGCTTGCAGGAAGGTAAACTACCGGTCACACACCTGCAACTCCACTCTACCTTATTACAGCAGTTCTACTAGGTAATGCATGACATTGCCACCATCATGTTTAGTTTCATCACTGTAGTGAATTAAGAGCAGATTCACTTTAAACACTGAAGTAAGTGATGTAGTGGTTTGATTATTGGACTATGACTCTGGAGACCAGAGTTCAAATCCCAGTTCAGCCATGTAAACCCACTGGGTGAGCTTGGGCAAGTCACACTTTCTCAGCCTCAGAGGATGGCAATAGCAAACTCCCTCTGAAGTAGGGTTGCCATTAGTCAGGACCTCCAAACCGGGACAAATGTAGGACAAAATTTTTCAAATGTAGCACACTTTTTTGGGGGGGGTCATCACACTTTGAAAAAAAACCTCGCTGAAGGGAGGCATCTCTTTTTACCCTGGGCTCCAGTTTTTCAACGGAGCCCGGGGAAAAGAATCCCTCCACTCAGCAAGGATTCCTTCTCCGCTTGGGCTCCGTTCACAGAGCCCAAGCGGAGAAGGAATCCGCTCCCTTTCCCGGCCTCTGTGGAGGCTTGGCAGTCACAGAGGCCTGGAAAGAGGGAGGAGAGCACCCCCGATCATGGCAATTGCGGGCAGCCCCCCTCCCTTTCCCGGCCTCTGTGGAGGCTTGGCCTTCACAGAGGCCGGGAAAGAGGGAGCAGAGCCAGGCCGTCTCCCTCGGCGGAGGAGGCCAAGCAGGGAATGGGCCTCGCTCATGCGAGGCTCCTTTCCCTGCCTGGCGTCCATCGCAAGGGGGGTGTCCTGGGGGCAGGGTCAAACCGGGGCGGGACCGTGCAGACCCGCCCCAAACCGGGAAAGTCCTGCCCCCAGGCTGGATATGGCATCCCTACTCTGAAGAAATTGACTAAGAAAGCCCCAGGATAGATTTGCCTTAGGGTCACCATAAGTCAGAAATGAATTGAAGGCAAACAACAACAACAACTACAACAACAACAACAGCCACTATATTAGCCCAAAAGGCTTGTGTGTGTTCTGAAGGATTTTTAAATTTCTTTCCATAAAAAACAGGAGGAGGCTCAAGAAACAAATGCCTCAAGATACAAGCTCCTTTCAAATTTCACTGTTAATTTTTTTTAAGCAATTGTTTTTCATGCAGGGCTTCACGTCTATTATTAGAAAACAGATCTGAGGTACAAAAGTGGTTGTGTGTCTCCTTTTGATCCCAGCCATTTGGTGGTGCAAAGGGAGAGAAATGGCTGTGTTATCCAGAAAGAAGAATCACAAAGGCAACCTAGACTTCCTTTTTGCATGTACAGTAGTGCTATGACAGGATGTTGGCAAATTCCTTACATGCCACTGGTGTATCCAGGCCACAATGTATGATTTACTTGAAACTAACCAGCATTTGTAAACTTCTAGTAATTTCACTATATTTTCTTACTGATGCATAGCTTAACCATTAGCCCCAATTGCCATCATCCTTTCAGCTCATTTCATCAGAAGAACAATTTAGAAATCCCTCTTATCTCTCTCCTTGTATGGGCACAAGACACTGAAGGAATCCTAATGAATAAAACATTCCCTTCTTCAGCCCTGCCCACGTGTCCTACTCCTTTATTTCCCCCAAACAGTCATGGATTCTCCATTTCCTGCTGAAAAAGCCACTAATGAAGTCACATGCAGCACATCTGGATTATGTTAAAGGTATTTATTTGACTGACACATTTTCATCAGCGTTACCTTAAGAAATGGAAAGAGAGACAGAGTCAGAGAGCAACTAAAAGAAGCAGGGAGGGGTAATTTAACAAGCATGCTGTACAATAGTTCTTGAAAACATCAAGTCTTTCCATAGGCAATACACTAAATATCCCAAGTAAATTGTTTGTGTAGCACAAAATTATGATGCTCTCCTGTCCATTATCTCACCCAGCTTCATACCCACTAGAATAAGCAAATCAAACATAAATTATCACAGCAAAATAGCTGAATGTCAATACATAGTTATTTCTACAGATGCATGCTGCTTAAATTCAGTTAGAAATTCACATGCCCATTTAAAGCATTATTGCTGTGTGCTTCCAAGTTGTTTCTGACTTACGGTGACCTTATGGGGGTTTCTTGGCAAGATTTGTTTGGGGGGGGGGTTGCCTTTGCCTTCAATTAAGAATTGGTTTCCATAGCCAAGTGGGGGGATTTGAACCATGGTCTACAGAGTTGTGGTCCAATGACCACTACACACCATACTGGTTCTCATCTAAAGTATTACATGGAAAGAGACAGATGTTGTGTTTTTTTAAATGTAAAAAACAGCTTTAAACAGCTAAACTGAGAGGGGGAAATGCAGGATTTTTTTTAATATACATCAACCACTACTGAATAAGTTAATTGGTTATAACATCAGCCTAGAAAACAGTTCTAAACAATGTGTTTCATCCACACTATTAAGTGAACAAAGGGTTGAAAAGCAGAATGAGGAGGCAGCTTGGCAAATGGTGGCATA
The DNA here is from genome assembly GCF_019175285.1 of Sceloporus undulatus. Classification (NCBI taxonomy): domain Eukaryota; kingdom Metazoa; phylum Chordata; class Lepidosauria; order Squamata; family Phrynosomatidae; genus Sceloporus; species Sceloporus undulatus. The sequence continues at coordinate 207,298,699 of NC_056523.1, forward strand.
AAGGCAGCATTCTCTGCTTGCTTTTAGACACACTTAAACACGCTCCCTGTATCAATGGATGCATTATCAGAGGGAAAGGGAGAGACAGACAGAGAGAGAACGCAAAGGAAAAAGAGACCCCACAAGTGTTGAACAAACCAAAGTGGCTACCCTTATTGTGTTCCTCCAGAGTCCATTTTTACACAGAAGTCCCAAATAAAATACAACCAGTATTTTAAAAGAGCTTCTTCAAAAACAAAGCTACACCATGCTAAGACAACTTGAAACATGTGGTATATATAGCACAACAGCAAGAGAAGAGGCTGTTCTGAATAATTCAAGACCAAAACTGCTATCATTTTGAGAACAGTTTCTTTTAAGGTACTATGGGCATTTTCCAAATCATATGTTGTGCAGATGTGGAGAATTTGTTCCATGCACACTAACTAACTTTTTTGTTAGACAGGAGCTAATTGTCTAAGTTATTAAGGATGGAAAAAGAAAATTTGCAGCTCGCTATTGCCCTAAGTATGCATAGTTTGCAAGACACAAAATCCTTAGAAACTTAGTCAGTCTTCTTCACAACCTTAAAGATAGAGATACCCTTTAAAAGTAAAATCTTTAAAGATAGGACAACCCATATTATCTGAGGTTAGGGGAGGGAGGGGGAAGGAGCTTACCTTATTTCTCATTTGATGCCTAAGATCTTTGAAACTAAAGTATGCCTCCTTCCGCCCCCAACTACAAAGAGATTTTTTTTAGCTCATCAAAATCAAATTCCTTCCTTGGCTCCTTATGGGACTGTGATGTCAGAAGGCTGAGGGCTGGTTTATCAAAAGGAGGGGGAAGAGAAAGAGCAGGAGAGAACGCAAGCAGAAGTTTTTTCCCCCCACTCTCAAACCATTTGCACAAAGAGTTGTTAGAAAGCAAATGTCAGGCTGATTCTATGTGCATTATAAAAAATGGTCACTTCCAGCCTGAGCTACTGTGACACTGCCATCGTTTTAAAAGTCATTTCAGTTAATTCAATGAAATAAACTACATTTATCCTCTGTTACAAAAGCAAAAGAGCCAGTGTGGTATAGGGATTAGAGTGCTGGACTAGGACTCCAGGAGACCAGGGTTCAAATCTCTGCCATAGAAACCCACAAATCACTCTCTCTTACCCTCAGAAGAAAACAAGGGCAAACTCCCTTTAAATAAACTGATTTTGTAACTATGCCTGCTTTTGTGATTTTCCTCCAGTTTTGCCAAATATTTTATTAGATGTGCTCAAGCAAAAGAAGCCATTGAATCCTGGGGCAGCAACTGTTGTGTCCTGGACAATGTAAGTGAAAATTTCACTTGCAACTTCCAAAAGGCTTATACTTACAAACCTCTTATCTGTAATTTTTATACTTAATTATCTTCTTAGAATCAAATTAAAAGTTATTTTAATTGCTCTCTAAGGCATCATACGTGTTTGTTTTTAAAGAAAATGTATATGGTGTGTGTGTGTGTGATTTTTACTGGAACAAATACCCAACGGGAGATTTTACTTTCCCTTTCCTGGGTGTGTATGTACCTACAAGTCACCTGTCAACTTATGGCGATCCCATAAATGTCAGAGTTTTCTCAGGCAAGGAATACAGAGATAGTTTTGTTACTTCCTTCCTCTGAAATATAGCCTACAGTACCTGGCATTCATTGGCAGTCTTCCATCAAAGTACTACCCAGGGCTGACTCTTCTTACCTTCCAATATCAGATGGGATTGGATGCCTTTAGGTTATTTAGACATCTAGGTTTACAAAACTCACCCATCCACAAAGACAGTGGCATTAAGCAAAAAACTTCAGGAACTGTTGGGGATCACTTTTTTCTTGGGTTCCAGCTTTTAAAAAGTTTTCTTCATAATCAGTTCCTTTATTTCTTCATTTCACTATTCTGGAGATTTCCTGTATATTGCTTTATTCCTATTTATTTAACTTGAGGCAATTTTGCATTGCCTGCACAAAGGAAGGCAGGTAAGAGTTTAGGGACCCATTTGCACTACACAATTATAGTGCTATGACTGTGATGGCTCCATCCTATAGAATCATGGGGTTTGTAGTTTGATTAAGGACTAGAATTCTCTGGCTGAGAATACCCTTCCATAAACCGCAAATCCCAGGATTGCAGAGGATATTGCCATAGGAGTCAAAGTGAAATTACAATGCTGTAACAGTGTAATGTAAAAGAGCCACGAGTACAGTAATAGTAATCTTTTTCACATTTGAGAGCAACTATTAATCACAACCATGAATATTTATCCAGAAGTATATTGCTACAGACGCTACAATAAATTAACAAAAAGCAGAGACAAAAACAGAAGATAGGAAAAAGATACATCTAGCACAGCAATCTCGTTTCTTTTCTTCTTTTACCTGTCCTTATTTTTTTTAAAAAAGCCCTCCCCTTATATTCCCTCTTCCCAAAAGGTAACAAAAAGTCATGATAGTGCAATTTGCTGGAAGCTGAGGCTTGACCTAAAGAGTCGCTTTGATACGCTGAAGATCAATACCTTATTTTAGCAAACAACTGGTCTCCTGCTGTGGAAGGCTCACTTTTCTGGATATGGAAATGGATGACTGACACATCTGTCATAGGGCTCCATAAGAAGATGACAGTGGCATTTCACCAGTTTGGAGACAAACTCCAACTGCTGATGTATCTCCCTTGACAAGGTGAAAACAAGGAGATTGCTTTCTAATGTCCAAAAACCTCACCAAGGTTACGGGGACAGTAACAGTTGACCATGGCTGAAAGGTGGGGTGAATGATGGGACAATTTCCATCAGCTCATCTCACTGCACAAAAGCTTTATTGGCCACTAAGTCAGTGACCATACTTTCTTTCTTCAACTATCTTTGTAATAATAATGGGATTTATGGGATAAAAAGAAATCTTCTATTTAGTGGTTGCCATCAATATCTGGGTGAGTGTTTTGCCTTTTAAATTTCACATTATTTTTAAAAAGGTTTTAAGACTGCAAGCTGAAGCCAGGAAGTTTAATAAATTTGTGAATAAACGGGGGAAACATTTTGTGAAAAAAGGACATAGCAACGTGGAATTACAAAGTTGGAATACTGATGGTTTTTGTAAAAATACTGAATGAAACTGGCTTATTTTGAAAAAAAAAAAGAATTGTTTTGGCTAGAGGAGGTTTCTCATCGAAACAGCATGAATAACATGAGAGATTAACTACTGTCATTGCTACACTACATTGGAGGCATTTCTGTGAAGAGAAAGGTTAACTTCTAGCACGCCAAGATTTGGCTTAAGCAGAAGAAGGTAAAGATTTAACCCCAGGAAGAGGAACCTGATTCAGCAACATGGCAAGAGATATGGGCAGGAACATAAATGGATAATTAATGACTTTAAGAATTATATAGTGAGATACAGATCGAAATTTGGATTGGAAGAAGAAAATGAGAATGAGGAAACTGAATTTTCATAGTAGAAAACTGAAGAAATAGGCAGTCCAGGAAAGGAGGACAAATGAAGAGCCAGCATTACAGATGGTGGCTTGCGGTCAGTTGCTGAAAACTATGCGGTGATTCTTGAGGGAAATGCTGATGACATTAGAAATGAGAGAGAATGGAGATCCTGTACTCAGCAAGGAACTGGACTCGATGGAGAATGGAGGAATGGCAAGGACTATGAAGAAGATGGGGGAACATGGGGTGCTGATGGTTGGGATGGATGGTCACAAGTACTGTTTAACTGGAGGAAAGGTGCTTACTTTGTTCAACTGGAGAGATCTGAAAAAAAAAATGCCAAGGGCATTTCAAGTAGGACTGATAGAAATAAAGGCTGGCTCTTCTGGATTTCAGATGTCATTATGGGTTTAGGTATGTCATGCTTATGTTAGATTTCAATAAGGGGTTTATTGTTAGTGGTTGATTTAATGCAAAGGATAGATCATAAATCAATGTTTATTGGTTTAAAAAAATATTGACAAAGGTTATCAAGACTGATTTGTGTAGTTTCTGGGGGTTTAGATGCCTAGAAGGCATAGGAATCTGAATGAGGGAGTATAAAGACATAATTAAGGAAAATGGAAAATGAGATAAATATATTTAGTTGAGGGGAAGACTAATAGTTATAGACAATAAACATTATAGTACAGCCCCCGTAACTGTGGGGTTATGTTCCAAGGCCCCCATGGATACCTGACACTGTGGATAATAATAGATAACCCTGTTATTTTCAATGACACTACCAACTTTCAGCCTAAGCATGCCATAGAATCACGCAGGAGGACCTGGAAATGCCTAGAGACAATATTTCTTTAGGCATTTCTAGGTCCTCTGGCATGATTCTGTGGTACGCTTATGACAGAGATTGACCACAGAATTGCACGGAAGGATCTAGAAATTCCTAGGGAGAATCAATTTTTTCTGACATGGATAAGTGAAAATACAGATAGCAAATCTGTGGATAATGGAGTCATACAGTGCGCCCGCGCCATACGCGGCCTTGAGCATATGCACTCAAGCTGCGGGGCGCGCGCGGCGCGTCCCATTCAATTGAATGGGCGCATGTGCCCGTTGGGCCCCGCGCGCGCCCACACCGCTGCCCACAAGCCCCATTGTTTCCAATGGGGCTCGAGCATAGGCGGAATTCGCCTTACGCGGAGGGATCCGGAATGGATCCCTCGCGTAAGGCGAGGACGGACTGTACTGTACTAACAGGTAATATATATATATAGTTAGTGTGTGTGTGTGTATATGTGTGTGTGTATATATATATATCAACATTTAATGGACTTTCTGCTAGGTATTATATGTTTGTAAAAGTTTTTATTTGAAGGACTAATATGAGAAACATATAGAAAGGAGCTGGTATATTTTTTCTGTATGATAGTGGTATTAATGGAATGAATAGTTCAGTATAGTTTAATAACCACTGAAGAGAAGATTAGAAGACATTTTTATCTTTTCTACTTTCTTTTCTTTTTCTCTTTTTGTGTCTGTTTCTTCTTCTTTTTCTTGTGTTTTCTTATCTATTTTTTGTTTAAAGTTTTGATCATGTTGTTCTGTTTTTATTTGGAAACTTAAATAAAATTGTAACTTTGCTTCTGCTTGCCGCCTGGTGAACTGTGGAAACATATTCATTCAAGGAGGGTGCTTGTGGAAAGCATATGCCAGTCTTCCCAAAGCTGGTGCTCTCGAGCTATGTTGGACTACAGCACCCATCATTCCCTATGCTTTGTGAAGTCTGGTGTAGGCTGATTAATTCCTACTGCCAATTTTGCTGTTCTTTGCTGCTTGGGGATCTTGCTTTCAAGGCTGTTGGTTTCTTGTTAATTGGATCACTTTATAGAATCCTTTTATACATTTTTAATGACTATTGTTCCTTGCCCTGTGGCTGTCTTTTCTGAGGAGAAGGCAAGTTGCTTTTTAACGAACAAACAAACTGCAGAATATCACCCACACAAGCTTTAGGGTATTTTAAAAATTGATTAAGTAAACACTTCCATGACTAAAGAAACAAAAAATATACCAAAAAAATCCTGAAAATTCTGTTTTATATTCTAAGGGACCAATCTATGGCCTCAACAGCTGAAGCAAAGGCTGTTTCCAGTTGCATGGGGGAATACCCCCGTTGTTTCTTCATTTGTACTAATCTCAATTCATTTTACAATTGCATTAAAAGCAATCCCATTAAAAGTAAGGTTTTTCCTCTTTTCAGTGCCTGAATTATAATAATTTATAACAATGACATATCAACTTGTGACACTGATAAATGCTGGCATAGGCCGATTAGTTTACACTACTGTTTTGGCTCCTGTTCTTTCTCACTTGGGGTTTTGCTTTCTAGGCTGATGTTGGGGAGTAAAGCGTTGCTGCAGTTTAACACCATGTTTTGAGCTAAAATAATTGCTGGTAAGCCAGCACACACATGACAGGGGCACTCTTGATTTAAAAACAAGATTACAAGATTTAAATATACATTATGCATCAATCATGGTTTCTCAGAACATGTAATTCAAATAAAAACCATGCCATCATTAGTCTAAAATGGTGGAGAGCCACTCTTGCTCCAAATTCAGCCCTCTGACAGACCCACAGAGATATTTTCCCTTCCCCATGATACCACGGTTTGGTAATTTCCAAGATTTTTAATGTCCCCTCCCCAGGTTGAAATGCTTTTCCTTGCTGCTGTTGTTGTTGCTGTGTGTCTTCAAGTCTCCAACTTACGGCGACCCATGGAGTTTTCTTGGCAAGATTTGGTCAGAGAAGGTTTGCCACTGACCCGCCTGAGGCTAAGTGTGACTTGCCCAAGGTCAGCCAGTGTGTTTCATGAGCAGGGAATTGAATCCTGGTCTCTAAAGTCATAGTCCAGTGCCCAAACCACTATGTTGTGCTGGCTCTAAAGCTTGCAAGCAACAGTAAAAGCTTTTATTTAATTTTTTTGGTCCTAGTATAGTATGTCTTTGGCCCTACCCTCCATTGGAATGAACCCCCAAGGATTAATCTGAAATGAATTCAGTCCTCAGGGGTGAAAGACACTCCTCTTTGCATATACTATAAAGCAGTATAATGTCTTCTGTGATGCAGACCATGTGAGTCATCAAAACACAGTGGCATGTGCTCTCTCAGCTTGACTACATAGTCAAAGGTGTTGGCCTTTGGCTCATAACAAGCCTTTGGCATAATAGTTGCTTCAATGCTCAGTTAGATGCTGCATTAAACACAGTGAGGCCCTTCTTGTGTTTCTCTTTGTAAGCATGTCGGGACCTCTAGGCACAGTGTGGTGGTTTAAATTTCCCCCAGCTGTATGGGGGGAATGTTTTTGGAGGGGGGAACTGGAGACTAAGGTTGAAACCTCCCCAGCCCACTCTCCATGGTCCCATTCTGGAAGGGAAGAGTGAGGCTTCTGTGAATGCTATATGCACACTACATAATGGGTGCAAATGTGTGGAGCAGCTCTTCTTAAGCAATTCATTCCTTTTCACTTTTAATTCTTGATTTCATTTTTCTCTCTCATTTTTCTCCCTTATTCTGTGCCCTCCCACAGAAAGTCCTGGCTAAAACCTTCTACCACCACCCCTCCCCAAAATATCTGGTGATTATTGGTAGCATTATTATTGGTAGTATTATTATGATGGTTATTATTTTGTGGGATGAAGGAAGCATTCACAATCAGTAAAAATGAGAAATGGAATAATAAATAAACCAGGGATACTAGTTAATGAGAATATCCCATTAAAAGAAGAGTTTGAACATTTTCTTTTTACTTGGACATGTTTATTTGGTTGGACTGCAATGCCTACTGTTTAAAATCAGTCCTTGCAAATGTGCTGAAAGCAGAACTGGATGGGATGTCTCCCCCTCCCCCAGTTTGTTGCAGACCTTAGAAAACTGAAATTCCAACCAGATATTACCTTACTTGTTGACTATGTCTTTTTTAAACTGGATGACATCCTCTAAGAAACTGTGGTTGATGCTTAATGTACCATGTTTAGATACACTGTCAGAGCCTACTGCCTGTGACATAAGCAGGAATCGCCTCCACATCTCAGGGTTTGGCCCTGAAATCTCAGGCCATGAGATACACCTGACCTGGCAAACTCCTGACCTGGCAACCCTATTAATATAGTCTCAAGATTAGCCCTCAGAGATACAGCACTGATACTTCCCTTTTGTCTGTGACAGCAGTCAGGGAAAGTATACTGCAAACTAGAAACACCTGAGGACACTAGCACACAATTGCTGTAGCATGTATTGTCATGCAATGCTTTTTATGACCCACTCCAACCACAGTACATCATGCAACTGCATTCACCAGCCAAGCAATTTTAGTTCATAAACATGGCTCATAACATGTAGCACTGTTACCATGACTGTTCCACGAAACGGCAATGGCCTATGCAACTAATCTTGGGTCCTGCAACCACATGAGTAGTGTTTTATCAGAATTAAGATTTAAAGTGCAATTTAAGTCACACTGCTTAAACTGCATGTGCCTATGAGCACTAGTACTTCCAGTTCAAATAATACCAAGCAATCATCAATGTGTACATGCCCCACACACTCACGCAAGTGGAAAACACAGTAATGGCAATGTCAGAACACATAAAAGTATTAATTTCATATTTTAATATGCTGAGGCAATTCTTAGCAAGGCTATTCAGAACTTAGCCTCACTATGGGCCTGAGCAGACAGGCCAAAATAAAGCTGCCTTGGGCAGCTGTTTAAATGATACATGCATTTTAAAAGGCCAGAAGCTGCACCAAAGCTGCACTCTAGTCCTTAGGACTGGAGCATGGCTTTGGGGCAGCTTCTGGCCTCTTAGGACGCATGCGTCATTTAAACAGCATACTTCCAAAGTGACCCAAAGCAGCTTTATTTTGGCCTGTCTGTTCAGATGCTATGTTCAATATAGCTCAACTCTAGCCTGTTTAGAAACCTTGCTGAAATTAGTGTTTCAGAATACAGAAGTTGAAATTCATGGCAACTGTTAAGGGTATACACTAGGGCTTGACACACACTGACTCAGGAAATTTCTGGATTTTTTCCCCCAAACAGCGAATAAATTTCTATAGGCTACGTTACTTGTCTAAATTCACAGACATCCCTCTCATCATTTGTTATAAAACAGTAGTCTTCACATAGTTTGTCAATGCCAATCTCAGTGTGAAGCACTGAAGCAGGAGCCTGTAATTTGCTCATTTCACATCACTGTGAAGTGAGAGCACAGGCATACATTCTTTCAAAAGTGATGTTTCACTATCATATCACTTCTCCAAGCATTCACTGCTCTGTGTCAATATCCTATGGGCATCCTTGCTGAATTTTCTGTTTTCACCTGAAGACAAATTATCCAAAATGACTCTGACTGATTTTCCATTAGAATTTGTGTTTCTTTTTTCTTTTTAGTTTTGAGGCCTTCCTTGACATCACTAAGTTCTGAAGAGCTGACACTGTTATGTTCCACTTTCTTCACAGCATTGTGAAAAATTACAATCAGATTTTGCAAAAAGTAAACATAACAAAGGAGGACAAATCTATGTTCCCATTCACTGAAAACAGCCCATATAATTTTCACACATTCTTTTCCCCCAGATATGCCCTCAACACAGATTAACACTGCAGCTAAAATGTATTCAACAGTAGCTAGAAGTGTCAGCCACCTTGTTGTTATGTGCTGAAATACATCATTGTATTCCATTTGTACAAACACAAAAAAGGATGGAGATTCTGTCTTCTTCATCAAGAGCCAAGCTCACTGTATATATTGTTTCTACATCAAATCTCAATGCCTTCATCCCACTGTTTGAGATAATTAAGGATTACATGATATTTATAAACCAGTTGTATTGAGTTTTAATTTCTGATACAGTACACTGACTTGTATTTTCCAACATTTATAGAGACACTGTCAACCACGTAAGACATACTGTTAATGATGAGGTACTTCTGCAGAATATTGGAGATCAATGTGAACTGCCTCAATCATTGTTGTAATAACAGTCAAGCAAGCCACACTTCTTTTTCTCCATCCCAGAAAAATAACATACAGTTAATGTGAATAATTTCTTTTGTTGTCAGCATCAGAATGAACTGGAAAACAACAACAACAATAACAAGAACTCTACAGTATGCCCCCCTCCACTCTGAATTATCCAAGTTTTTGGTTTTTGTCTCCCTGGTTTCATTTTGCTATTTTAGAATCAGCCTGTCCTTTTGGAAACATTGTTTTTGTACTTGTATAACTTAAATAACCCAAGGAGGTGTCAAGGAGGAAAGTACCAAAGTAGGCTTAATGCTGAACATTAAAATACCAAAAATAATGGTCACAGAAGATCTACAATAATTCACCCTAGACAATGAGAAAAATGAAATAGTCAAAGAGTTCCCATATCTTGGTCCAAATACTGATCAGAATGGAGGCTGCAGTCAATAAATCTTCTTATTTCTTGACTGCAGTCTCCATTCTAATCAGAAGACAGTGATTGGGAAGGGCAGCTATGAAAGAACTGGACAAGATCCTAAAGTGTAAAGGCATAACTCTGAACGTGAAAGTGAGAATAGTCCAAGCCATTGTATTCCCCATCCCCATTGTACTGATGTGAGAGCTGGACAGTGAAGGAGGCTGACAGAAAGAAAATCAACTCATTTGAGATATGGTTCTGGAGAAGAGTGCTACCATGGATGGCCAAGAATACAAACAAATGGGTTCTAGAATGGATCAAGCCTGAACTCTCTCTAGAAGCCAGGATGACTAAATTGAGACTGTAGTACTTTGACCACATGAGGAAAATGAATCGTTAGAAAAGACTATGATGCTAGGAAAAATGGAAGGCAGTAGAAAGAGAAAAAGACCACATACCAGATGGTTAGACTAAATCAGGGAGGACACAGGCCTGGGCCTACAGGATCTGAGTAGAGAGGCTAAGAACAGGGGTCTTGGAGATGTCTCATCCACAGGGTCCTTATGAGTTGAGGTCAACTTGAGCACAGTTAACAACAGCTATAACTACTACTACTATTACTATTTAAATTGTGGGAAATTTTCAGCTATGGTAACCTGACTTTCTTGGGGCATTCTTCTCTATTAGATCTCTGATTCCTTGTGTTTTATGCTTTCAGCCTGACTTCCCTTCTCTCATAAACTGAAAATCCTTGATGGCACAGGATGTATTCTGGCGTGACTGTCTCTGCATGTTGACTGTTGAAGTCAGTTTTTGAATGTATTTCCCTTTCATCATTTATCATTTAAACTCCATAAATGCCTTCTCTTTTTAAAACTGTGTCATCCTCTCAAAATTCTTCACCACTGTAGTCTGCCATGATTTCAACCATTTTGTTTAAATTTAAAGGAAGAAAAATGGTATTACTAACCAGTATATTGCAGAGGGACCTTCTCTTGGTTCAGCAGGCAGCGGTAGCTGAGATACAGGGAGCTGTTCTTGAATATTCTGCTCCTCCCTGGTACTCTGGCTGCCTCTGCACCTCTACAAGTGTCCTAACTCTGTTCTACAGCATTGTGCCATTTTTACCTAGGACTAATTTTCATAGTTTTCTCTTCTCTCTAGGAACTATCAATGTGCCCTCCTCATGCTTCTTTCACCCTCCCTGCTGAGGCCTCTTCAGATGACAGGGCAGTGTGAGATTGCAGTGGCAGCTTGTCACATCTCCAGTATCAGCTAAAGAGGATCTTGGTGATTGAGATCAAGTCCTGTCCTCCAGGCCATACCTGGTGGGCTGATATTTTGCTGGAGGCAAAGCTCAGTTTCTGCTTATTCCAGGTCAATACTGGACAATTGGTAACCCTAAAGATTTCCATAAATTTTTAGTTGCCTCTTTAAAATAATCTGAGCATTGTAACTAGGAAAATATTAGTCACTGCTTTTACTTATGTAACTTATTAGTTACATTTATATCCCACCTTTCCTCAAATTTGCTCTCTTCCACCCCATTTTATCCTCAGAGCAACCCTGTGATGTAGATCAGACTGAGAGAGGATGATTGGCTCAAAATCACTTGTGAATTTAATGTATTAGTAGGAACCTGAATCTTCCATCTTCTAGCCTAACTGCTATACCACCACCCCGACTTTTTTAAAAGAAGAGAGCACTGATTTATAACATATATAGATCTGAGAAGGTATAGATTTTACATTTGGGCATCTGGCACAAAGGGTCTTTCTTGTGAGAGGCTGCCTGAAGAACATTATCTACATGGTAGTTTAAGTTTCATGGCGTCTGTAAAAGAACCCTGACAACTGTAATTTGAAAAACAGCTGAGAACTCTCTAAGATACTCTAGAATGTTCCCCAACTTCACAGAACTACGTACAGTCCTCTGTACCTTCTAGGATGACAGACTCAGTTCTAAACAGTGTGCCTTTTAGGCATATGCTGGGATTCATAATGTAATATAAATGAATAAGTCTGTATTTGAGATAGTACAGTTCAATAATTTGTGAAACTGGTTAAAAATAAAGGCTCTCTTATTCACCCTACATGTTCATGCAAGTATTCTGTTTCTGAGGAAAGTTTAGCTCTTAACTAGAGGCAATACAGTGTGTTCCAATAATTTATATCTAGCAAAACCAATTATGTGAAATCCCTGCACTATAAATACATTTCAGAAGAGAACAAAAGACTTAGCTTTATTTCCAGCATCCACTGTGCTGCTCATTTTCAGCAGAAGTAATATACAAGTTTTAACTCCTTGATTTATTTTACAGGGGCAAAACTATCCAGTGTAATACAGTTTCAAAAAAGGATAATAAATGTTGCTGACAATTGTGAATGGCCTAACGTGCTTGAAGTCGGTTTAATAGGACAGGAAACCAGGCCATCAAGACATTTACATGCTAATACAATTATAGAGTAGATTGAAGAACACAGTCTCTACTGTAGAGCTGCAGAAGGAAAATCATTTTTGGGGTGGAGAAAAAGAGGTTATCAGATATTCTGCCCTGCTTATCAGCCTGTTTCCACTGTATCTGAAAAAGACACTTGCATAAATAAAGGCCCCTGTTCAGAGAGCTAGCATCTCCAGTTACAAATATGCTATAGAGACCATTATCGAAATAATAAGACTCCTCTTTAAATAGACATTATTCGTGAAACATGCAATCACTTCTTTTCTTTAAGTGAAAGTAAAATCTACGCATAAGAAACATATCCCACAAAGTATCAGATCTATTTACAAATTCCCAGAATGTTCATTCTCTCAGCCACTCATGGGCTTTGGAACCTTTAAGTGTATAAGTATAAGAACTATTTACAAGGTTGTCTTGTGCCCTGAGTGCCAGTTGGTACACTAAACACTTTTTCCATGAAAAAAGGAATATCCGTTCCCACATACAGGGTATAAGAAACTAGCAAAATAAGGGTATTAATTTAGCCTGGTCTTCTCTCTGTTTTTCTATGGCTACATCAGCAGTGCAGAAATAATCCAAGTTCACATCACTTTAACTATCATGGCTTAAAGTTATGGAATTCTGGGAATTTTAATTTTTTGGGGCACCAAGCTATCTAACAGAGAAGGCTAAATGTCTCACAAAAGTGCAATTCCCAGAATTCTATAGCTTTGGGCCATGACAGTTCAAGTGGTGTCAAACTGGGTTATTCCTTTAGTGCAGATACAGCCTTTGATATGTTATTTCCAAACAGCAGCATTCAAGCAGGTGCGCAAATGGCTTGGAGCCCCTCTATTGTTCACAGTTTAAGTCTATTAGTAGGAGCCATAGTTCAATAGTATGTCACAAAGGCTGCTTCTGCACTACAGAATTAATGCAGTTTGACATCATTTTAACTGTGGCTCATGCAATAGAATTCTGGGAATTGTACTTTTGTGAACTATTTATCATTCTCTGGTGCTAAAACAAACTACAAACCCCAGGACTCCATAAGATGGAGTTATGACAGTTAAAGTGGTGTCAGACTTTATTAATTCTGCAGTGCAGATGCAGTCGTAGTTTACATACAGACAAGCTCATGTTTGACAGTTACCATTTCCAGTTAATACAGGGGTGGACTAATTTGTCAGGTGGGCAGCCTCAGACCCAGGAACTGTGAAAAACATCCCAAAATCACAAACATTTAGATAATGAAGTGGCCTGATGTACATTTCCACTTTTTATTTGGGGGAAGGGTTTTTTGGAAGGTAGGTGGAGTGAGACCTCCCAACCTGGCTGAAGCAATCTTGGCAGCCCCCAGGATTAGAAAAACATGACCCCTTTAATTTTGTTTTCTATTTTGGCACAGGTGGGTTCCATGAAAGACTGAAACCACATGCAGTCAATGGGTCACACTTTGTCCACCTGTAAGTTAAAAGGGTGGTGGCAGAGTCACTGACCCAAAACCCAGAGAGACTATGCAGCCAACAACTGGCGAGATAAACCATTTGGTCTGGTATTAGGCAGTCTCTACAAGCAATTGTTTCTTACAGATTTTGAAAGGCTATCATTCACAGCAGTCTATACTAGCACAGTGCTTCTATAGCTACCTAATGTGGGGACCAGGCTTCATTTTCCCAAAGTGACAAGGAAGAGTGTTGCATTTGTGCTCATGTTTCTTTCTTTCCTGGAAATTTGCAGAGTGTAGCATACAGTCAATGGTCAGGTATGACAGGAGCTGGCATTCTACTATACCTTGATGGCTATAGTTGCTGACTCCATCTCTATAGAAGTCTGGTCAATTTGTTAATTGTATACAATGGTCTTCCAAAACGTTGTTACAAACAGAAACAGAAAATGAGCTTTTACAGTCTATGCTGGCCTTTAATTTCTGGTTACTGAGCAATGAAGTAAAGGGAAAATCTATTTGTTCTCTGATAATCACACTAAAGTGATGTACAGTGGTTTGGTTCCAGGATCCCCCGTGGATAACAAAATCCATGAATGCTCAAGTCCCATTAAATATAATGGCATAGCAAAATGGTGTCCCTTATATAAAATGGAAAATCAAGGTTTGCTATTTGGAATTCATACTTTTTTTTTTTTAATATTTTCAATCTGTAGATACTTGAATCCGTGTATAAAATATCTGTGGATGCGGAGGGCCAACTGTACTTAGTTTTACTGTTTAGAAATATACCCAAGGAGGAATATTAGAGATTCTATATTAAATGTTCAACTAACATGGAATCTGGCCATCCTTTGCAAATTCTCCATTAAATTAAAGCTAAAGGTCAAGGGGACAGCAAAAGAGCAAAAAATCATAGACCCTGCAATTTGGTAATTCTTTATGTGTGGGTGTTGGATGCACAGACTAGACATTAATATGCTTAAATTGCTTACGGACTGATTAGAGCAGCTACTGACATCTTGCACGCTTTCCCCCTCCAGTTTGAAGGGAGGATGTGCCTTAAATGGAATTAGGAAAAGATCACGACTAAGTCAGCTGTTTCAGAAAAAAGAATCTGTAGAAACCAACTGATGATTTCTCAGAAGCTATATTATTTAGTACCCCCACTATATTGTTGGAAAGACAGACCAAGAACGGAAAAGTGCCATAGCCGATTATTCATCGTATCTGATCAAGAGAAACCTTAGTCTGGCACTTCAACACATATTTTATTCACAGTTGCATTACACTTCATTTTATAGGGTTAAGCAAAACTATTAAAAGTCTCACTACAAGGAGATGCCCTCACCACCATTTTTGAAAAAGAAAAAGAAAAACTCACATGCCAAGTCAGCTACATAATTCTTAAGTGAAACTTTTATCAGATGGGAGCTGTATTTTAATAAACTCCATTGCCATGTTGGTTTTTTCTTTGCTTGGTTTACTCAAAGTATAAAGAACCACAAAGAATGCTGTAAAACAGTATGCTATAATGTGATCTCTTAAACAAAAACAAATGTTTCTGGTCCCAGAAGCTCAATGTGTTTATTTTATCAGAGGAGGCTAAACTTTTGAATATGCAAGAAGATAGTAGTGTGCCAAACTCTCTCTAAATTTTTTCCCTCGTTCCTTACAATGGAACTTGGTTTAGTTTTACAAGGGGATGCCACACACACCTAAGTGTACACAAGTCTGTACATGTTTATTAAGAAGCTCTGCTGTGTTTACCGGGGCTTACTCCTTGGGGAAGTTACACTCTCTCAGCCTCAGATGATGGCAATGACACCTCCCTCTGAACAAACTTGCCAAAAAAAACCCCTACAATAGGTTTGCCTTAGGAACACCATAAGTGAAAAAACACAGCAACAATAACAATGCTCTTAGGAAACTATGCATAGGATTACTACCTTAGACTTTGCTTAGGATATGACTAGATTTCCATTATATTCTTCAAATGTACAGTTAAGTATCTGTGGCAGGGGTCTTAACTTAATCCTTTAAAATATGTTTCTATGGGAAAGCTATCACAAAACTGCAGCAAGACTGCAGTCTACCTCCATTTCACCAATTTTGCACAGGACCTGGGTGTAAGTGTGGGTGTGACACTTGCACACAAGTTAGCTGGATACTAATCTTGCCTATATACTGTATATACTCATGTATAAGTCTAGAAATTCTAGTGAAAAAATTGATCCAAAAATCCCAGGTCGACTTATCTATGAGTCAAATGTAAATATTATACTTTAACTCTTATTAAAAAGGGAATGATCCCCTGGTATAAGGCAAGAGTGCAATCTGTTTTAGAAGCACTGACCTTCCTCTACTCTCTCTTCCATCCAGCCTTTAGTATGAGTTAAACCAGTTATGCCTGCCATCATTTTGCAATTCTTTGGCATTGTTTTCCTTTGTTTCATCATTTAGATCCTTTGTTACATGCCCATAAGTTTTACCCTCGACTTATCCAAGGGTCATATCAAAATCCACAATTTTGCCTCCAAAACCTGACCTCGACTTATACATGAGGTCGACTTATAGTCGAGTATATACAATATGTGACAGTCAAAAGAATCCAATCATTTTCCTGTTTTAAAATAAATTAAGCTAGGTAATAGAATCAGTGCTCCTCACAGTGTGTAACAGCAGCTATGTGTTACTGTGTGCCTTCAAGTTGTTTGTGACTTATGGTGACCTAAGGTGAACCTATTACAGGGTTTTCTTGGCAAAACCTGTTTGCCTTTGTGCTCCTCTGAGGCCACTGAGTCTAAAACAAAACAAACTAGCAGTGAAAGAAAAAAGATATCCAGTTTCAATGCTCTACTATCACAGGAATAATCTCTCTAGAGTATTACCATTTGATTATTCTGGACTAATATGAATTCAATTAATTATTTTATGGTGTACTTGTGAGCTTTATTTACCTGATGAAATAAACTATTCCACAATGCAAAAATATATTTATAACACATAAAGTCATACAGAGCATATTTTCCTTCAATAGAAAAAGTTTCCCAGAAAGTTTCTCGTAATTTATGGCTTATCAATAACACAATATATACACAATAAACCAAGCATACACAATAAACCAAATATGCAAAAGCAAAATTTGAGTGTAAACAAATTGCACATTGCCATTCAAATATAAAGAGCATGCCTTCAATCAAGAATGCTAAATGAAAGAAGACATAGGGCCTAAACAGTGCGCCGGATCGGGGCTGCAGCAACCGCATACTGTGGCCCCAATCCAGTGTTTTGCTGGCTCCAAAAGAAGCGTCGAAAAGCCGTTCCTTTTGGAGGCAGCAAAAAGCTGCCATTGCTGCCATGGTGGCACTTTCCAGCACTCCTTTTGGCATGCGGCATCTGAATGCTGTGCCAGAGGAGCATTGTAATGCTACCTACCATGCGGCTGAAAGGGTGGTGTGGGGGTGGGATTGGGACATGCAGCCACCACTCCACTCCAACATCAGCCTGTATAAAAACAGTGGCAGAAACTCAATGAGCACTGTCCCAGTCTGTAGAAACAATGATAAATGTGGTACATTCATGCAGTGGCAAGTAGTTTTAAATTCATATTGATGTAAAAACTACATTACAAACTGGGTACAAAAAAATAAAAATAGCACAATGAATTCCACTGCACAAGATGGCTTTGTTCACAAGTGGGTTTGAATTGATATAAATCTACAGATCACCTATCTTAGGTACAATAAAGTAATTTCAAAAGATCTTCATTAGCAATGTTAAGTAGTCTCAGTCATGGATTTGGATAACTGGATTCAACAACCCAGATTTTACTTTTTAATATTTTGCTTAATGTCTATGTTCTCTCCATTATTTTATGGCCTCTTTTTTGAATTCTTACTGTTTGAGAATGTTCCATTTACTTCACTGATCAGTAACAGTAACTAGAAATTTAAGGTCAGCATCCATGCCCTGTATTGCATATAATGGCACTTTAAATGGATTTATTTCCAGCCACTATTAATATATTTCACGACTGATGCATGAACGCATCATGGAGATATACAATGCCTCCCTACCATACTTTCCGGGCACATAAATATGCATTTCCATTTCCATATGTTTTACCTGCATTAAAGATCCCATTTATATGTTTCATGTCCTTGGGTTATGCTTGGAAATATACTTCATATACTTGGAAATTCCCAGACCAATTTTTTGCTCAGATACTGAAGTATTTTTCATCTTCATTTTAAAAAATTTCTACTGAGTTGGAGAAAATGAGATTATAAGGTTAACATAATCATGGTCTGAGCATGAACTTAAGAATGGTCTGTTGGCTCTGAGTATCTAGTCTGATGGTTGAAGACAACAAGGGAGCAATGATCGGCTCACAGTCTTATAAGAGTCCTATATTTGTACTGTGAACTCAGTAAGAATGTAACGCCATTCACAATATATCCTAATGAACTGGTGAAATTTATATGCTGAACCAGTTACTTACAAACTTTGGTGGCACCACTACTATTTCCTCCTGTTTTAAACAAACATGGCTGATAGTTTAAATATGGAACACGTTTACAACATAATAATAATAATAATAATAATAATAATAATATTTATTTGTATACCGCCCTCTGGCAAACCAATCCGGGCGATTAACAACAATAAAATATAAAATGACAATTAAAAACACTTTATCCCTCCCCCCCTTAAGACAGTATTAAACAGTATAACATATTAAAACACAATATCAATGCATAAAACAACAATTAAAAACTAAAAACCCTGACAACACCAGTGGTCTAACACAAAAGTATCACTTAACCCAGTCCATTTCCATCTATGTCTCCAAATAAGGGTCAGAAATGAAAATAATTAAAAGAAACAATCCTCATACTTGTAGATATCCTAACTTTGTGTATCTTGCATTAGCCTAAACTATCCCTGCTCCCCTGTCAAATATATCTAAACACAGACATGCATTACTTAACAAAGCCTGTGACAAAGAAGCTCCTTTTTACAAAGTCTTTTTATACCTGCCTAGGCTCCAACATATCATCCTTTCCTCTGTTTAACTGGAAGGTTTTCAGCAGTATTGGCACTTGGAGAAAGAAAAGGAAGGCTGATACTACAGAATTTCATCATCATGATTTATCAGTGTCTTAGCAGTAAACGGTGCAATAAAGTTTGAAGAAAAACTGGGATTCTACCATAGTTGGTCCTACTGTAGTTGTGTGAGTCTGTCTACAACAAGCAAGGTAAACAACAGCTGCTTCCAGAATCCCTTACTGAACCTGTGCAAACACCAAAACAAAGAGAAAAGGTAGGCAAATAAGCCTACCTGAGCAGGCCCCCCCCCATGTTAAAAAGGCAAGGATATACATGTACAGCCACCAAAATGAAAAACGTTAGAAAAATTTAAGCTGTTAAAAGGGGGGAAAAATCCTTGGGTACATTTTTGGACAAACGTTCAAATGGTCTCAAGGAGATTTAAAATATTTGTTTATTTAGGTAAGGCTCACCTGATCTGGTTGTTTAATTTCATACATGCTTATTGTTAGATGTGAATAAAATCTTTGCTGAAATACGCTGAATTGCTCTTATTTTTAAGTGGTGTAAGAAGCTATCCCTATTCTTTCCATGTTATTTCTGCCTGTGGAGTCAAATTTTCTGTTAGAGAAGTAATGATAAGCAACACATCTACTTTGTTAATTGAGGTATACCTGAATGGAGCAGGTATATTTACTATGGAGAAGAGAAGCATGAGAGGTTAAGTTTTTAAATATCTGAAGGGACCTCATGTAGAAAATGGAGCAAGTTTGTTTTCTGCTGCTCAGAACAAGAATCAATGGATTCAAAATATAAGAATTATAAGAGAAGAGATTCCACCTAAATAAACATTAGGAAGAACGTCTTTAAGAACTCAAAGATATAGCCATGTTAGTCTGTAGAATCAGCACAAAGAGAGATCTTGTAACACCTTTGAGTCTAACTGAAAGAAAGAAATTGGCAGCATGAATAGACTGCCTCAAAGGATTGTGTACCATCCTTCTTTGGTGTTTTTTAAACAAAAGGTTAAACAAGAGGCTTCCACTTCTCTTTTTAAAATTGTAGGTTCATTTTCAATTGGTTCTTTCTTGAATAAATCTGTCATTCTTTCATTTCTTTTATATAGTTCATCAGGGTATTGTTTCTATTGTATTTTTATTTGTACTTACTGGGGAAAGTGTGGCCCCAGGGTCATTTTCAGAATCCCAAGGATACTCCAACACCTTTTTCATTAATTGTAAAATACAATTTTACCACAGTTTTGGCACCTTAGGGCCATTTCAGGCACAGGCAAGGAGTTTCAAAACAAAACAAGGAGGTGAACCAGAAATGTACTTCCAGGTGATTCTTTTTTTTATGTCCAATCCTGGGTCTAAAAAGGACTAGAGGGAGCCACAAATATCACACTATTGGGCTATCTTGGTGTGTGTGTGTGTGTGTGTGTGTGTGTGTGTGTGTGTGTGTGGAGCTAAAATGTTCAGGCACAGTAGGAAATTGGTGCAACATTTCAAGATACCATAGAAAGCCAGTGTGGTTTTCCAACCATTGACAGTTGCTCAGGATGGCCACAAACAGTTTATTTGTTAAAGTTTTACCTCATTTTTCTGCTTAGTAGGGGCCCTCAAGATGACAGCAAAAACAAACAATAGTTCCAATCATATCTGTCCTCTTGGATAGATGCAATCCCTCATATCCTTGGACCTGGTCTGCAATGTCTCCTCCTTTGCCCCATGCTATATTCCCATTTTGGTGAGATTTGTTCAGGAGGATTACTAGCTCTATCTGCTCTGGCTCACCAGTCTCTCCATTCCAAAAACCCATGTGTCTCATCAGGTTCAAAAGCATTAATTAAATCAGAGTGAGGTGCCTCATGGGTCTCTGCCAACATCAGTACAGAACTAGAAATAGCAAAAACTGGGAATCATTACGCCAAATGCATCATCAGACGAAGTACACCATCAGGTGAAGTTGAGGAGTTGGGGAAAAGTACAGCATTAGGAGAAAGAAGCCCCTGGATTCAAAGTACCCTGTCCACTCTAAAGTGGTACATTCCACAGTTTCTCCACCAATATTTCCTAACAGGCATCCTTGGTTCAGCCAACAGCTCCCTGGTCTAGTTTCCTTTCTACTACTGCTGGTTCCACTCAGGCACAGAAAATGAGAAGGGAGCAAGGACAGCCCTTGCTCCAAACAAGGAAGAGATGCCTCACTATGAAACAGCAAATGAATGTAACACACACAGACACCCTCAGTGCTCAGACCATGAGTGGTTAGTGGAAAGAAGCCTCCTTCAGCCAGGGAGACTGTGAGTCCATGTTTCATTATTTTTTCATGTTTAGATTTTAGCCTGTCTTTCTCTCAACAAATGGCCCAAGGCAACCTACAGTAAGGTTGAAGAGACACAGCCCATCTCATGCTTTGTTTCCTACTCAGTGTCCACCCCTCTTCATGCCTCAGCTAAAACTCTGTCCAAGAAAAGGAGGTGGGAATAGAAATAAGCTGACAGCAAGCTGCTCGGATGCCTCCTATCTTCTCAAAATATCAAGAGAGGGTGACTGAGGAGGCTGTTGTTCCACAGATTCACAAGCAAAGGAGTCAAGGAGGGTGGGTGGGCTTTACTGGTGAGTAAAACATGCATGAAGAGATACTATAAATTAAGTCAGATGATCTGGAAATTACTTGGGAAGTAAAGAAGGGACTAAATGAACTCAAAGAACCTTATGTCCACTTCACATCCCAAATTGAGACTGTCTGGATAGCTAAATAGAACAAGAGTTCACATGTGTGTGAGAATGGATAAAGAGTATGTGTGCTGAGAGGGGAATGAATATATAAGTTTAGTCTCCTTTATGTGGAATTCTGGAATATTTCAAAAACCAAAAACAAAGTTGGCTGAGATGGTGACACCTTTGCTTTCCGATGACACAATGTACACAAACTTTGTTTTGTGCATAAAATTATTTTTAAAATATTGTATAAAGTACCTTCATGTAGAAGTTGTATATGAAACATAAATGAATCATGAGTTTAGACTTGGGTCCCATTTGCAAGATATCTAGTTATGTACGTATATGGAAATACAGGTATTCAAAAAACAAACAAAACAAAACAAAAACACAAACCCCAAACACTTCTGGTCCCAAGCATTTTGGATAAGGGTTACTCAACCTGTATTATGAATGAATAGCATTTGCACTTGTTTGTCTGTGCACAAATGGATGGTCCATGTGTGTGATTCTATGATTGTCTCTGTGTGTGTGTTTGTGTGTGGTTACATGGAGAAGAACAGGCTTCATTCACAATGGCAAAAAAGTCTCACTGTCCCCACATGCACCATGTAACTTTCTTCCATGTAAGTGAGAACATGTCATTTATTCCTACAGGGGAAAAGTCAAGCACCTACCAGCATATCAAGGGGATACAGTATATGTTTTATCCCCTTGACACTGGGTGGCTTGGCTCCTCCAGCAATGTGCAACAACCCCTCTCTACACATAAATGTGCTGGCACTGCACTCCTGCACTGTATAGGCCTTTGGCAAACCTCCATTTCTCAGAATAATGGGTATTTTTTCTAAAGAATATACAGTACATACATACAAATTTAAATAACCAGGGTTGAAGAAATGCAAACTCCGGAAAGCTGCCTCTGAAAATCTGAAGAAAGAAAAAAAAGCTCCAAAATAAGTCAGGGAAAAAAGCTAAACATTTTTTTTTAAAAAATCTAATTAATGTATTATTCTTTAATTCAGTTATTCATTCTCATACTGCTTCTCTCTGAATTTAAAAATATACAGAAAATGTAGACTTTCAAGTATAGCTATATCTTCCAGCTAAATTCACATATGCATAAAGCAGTATATAATCCGTGGGGAAAAACAGCTTGTTTTCATCCGTCAGATTACTTCTATGACACAAAGAGACAGACAGATACACACACATATATACTTCAGACCATTCAGGGGGAAAAAATGCAATTTCTGACATAAAATAAATTATTCTCTTACCCTCAAACCTTGTTCCATCGATAGACAGAGAACCTGCCAAGGCGCTGTGTACCTAAACATCTTTGGCAATTTCACTAAGTATATATTTTTCCAAACAAAAAACAAAAACCCTGGTAAAAGGCACACTGAATCTCTCAACTGGTTGGGTTACTTTTTATTCAGAAGATTCAACATGAGAGAATTTTTCAAGTTATTATGTTCCTTAAGGGTCTCCTGTGCCTGAATTACAAGCTACAGTAACAACCACCACATTTGCACCCAGGGGAACTGAATAAGTAATTCCCTAAGAGGCTTTCTTTCCTGGGAAGAGCTTAGCTCAAACTCAATTAGCAAAAAATAGGATGATAGCCTCTGAAGATCCCAGTTCACAAAGCCATGCTTTTGACAATGGACAGTACTGGGCCAGTTTGGATGAGAAATAAATCACAGGAATGAGCAGCAGAAAAAACTGAGCCTACTCTTCAGTGGTCATGAAAGCTTTCATTTCCTTTTTTTAAAATTAAGCACTCATGGTCCTTTTATGGATCCCCAATAAACTGGCTAATCTTAGCTAAGATTTGTTTGAAATGTGCTAACTTTCAACCTTGAGTTATGAAGCTGGTATCTTTCAATATACCACAGACAAGATAAACTACAATTTGTGGTTAATCAAAACAGATACAAAAGTTTACAATTTCTTCCTTGTCACCAGATTGAAAGGGAACAACATGGAGGAGAATATAAGCCCAAGGACCATAGTTTACTGTGACATCCAAATCAACTCTCTCAATGACATACAGCTCTTTTACTGGAATGGTGGGAAACCACTGTGTTTTTTAACCAGATTATTGATAATCAAAAATGTGCACGCCTATTAGGAAATCAAAGAGATATATTCTGCAAGACTATTAAGAAATCCAAAAGCTACATTCTGTGTTTTTATGTTCATATTTTTATCTCTCACATAGCACAGACAATGCAACATTTTAAAAAAAATCCCTCTACGTCTCATTGAGGTTTTCTTCTACTATATAAATTTGTACTGGCAAAAAACAAAATCCAATAAAAAAAGTCACTGGACAAACTGTCTTTGTCAAGAAGGGATGGGGTGACTATGGGTTTGAACAGACATAATAAATATTCCATTTCGTAATCTGGTTTAGGAGATAGGAATGGATTTCTTCTCTTGTGAGCTCCCATATCTCACAAATGAATCTCCTGCTGTCTCTTCCAAGAGCAGCTTAATCATGGCTTTGTTTTCATACACTTTCAAGTCATTTCAAATTTATGGCAACCATAAGCTGATCATTTGTTTGGCAAGATTTGTTCAAGAGGATTGCTATTGCCTTCTTTGGCTGAGACAGTGTGATTTGCCCAAAGTCACCCAGTGATTTCAATGGCCGAGTAGAGATCCAAATTCTAGTGTCTTGGAGTCAGTCTAGCACTCACACCATTACATCATGTCAGATCAATATTTTGGACTATGAAGTATTCCTCAACTGTAGGTATTTATGTATATATTGCCAGCAGTGTGCATGGGATTTTATGTTAGCATGCAAGGATGCACATGCAAGGACAAATAATTAATATATTTTTATTCTCACTATGGAAACACCATTTCCATCCATAATTTATGCAACTTTCTCTTCATATTTGAATGTCTTGAGGTGTTCTGGAAGATTCTCCTGTACAGAAAAGGACATAATATTCTGCACAGGAAAAGACATCTGAATATAACAGAAAAGCAGACAAAAGTCTCACGGCTCTATTATTCCTCTTGGTGGGTTTTATCAACTGTCAAGAAACCAGTTTTGGTTGGATAGATGAATAATTGAGACTATTTTTTCCATCCATAGTTAACACTAATTGTACTAACTCAGGCGCGTTACAGACCGCCCCTTTGGGGCAGCCTGTAGGCGTGCCTTTCCCCCATATATCGGGGCCTCAGCAGCCAGAACAGCAGCGCTGAGGGCCTGATCCGCCGCTTTCCGGGCCGCGGGGAAGCGGCAAAAGGCCGCTTTCCCGCAGCCTGGAAAGGGTTGTCCTTGGGGCTTCAAGGCCCCAAGGACACCCCGCGGTGGTGTGGAGGAGGAGAAAGGGGCCGCTTGGCCCCTTTCTCCATTGCGTAGCTGGCCGCAGCCGTCTGAAAGCTGCACCCAGCGACACAAACCAGGAAGGAGCTCCGTTTTGGAGCTCCTTCCTGCTCCGCGGAAAGAGCGTGTTAAGTGCCCTCGCATGGAGCGATGGCGTCACGTCCGCGCTGCCTCGTTTGGAGGCAGCACATTCATGGCGCCATCACGGCGGCGGCTGTGTGGAACGGCCGCCACCATTTTGTGCGCGCGGAGCACTTACTAGGGTTAGGGGGGTGCGGAAGCACTGCCCCTTCCTAACCCTAGTACGTGCTCTGCGCGTACTTTAATGGCGGTCTGTAACCCGCCTCAGTTTTTTTGCAGCCATGGTTTTTTACTCTGCTTCACGTTTAAGCCATGCATTCCACAACACATTGCAAAACAACCTGTTACCTGACTTTCTACCTGTTGGCTCATTTTTCTCCAGCTCCTTTTGTCAATTCATGTTTCAGGTGAACGGATAGGAAAATAAGTCAGGGAAAAAACATGTCTTAAGCAAACCAAAATGTGCAAGTCAACAAGAAATCATGGGTTCAGAGAGTGCTTTCTGGCTAACAAAACACCACAACAAGCCAGATTTCAACAAGTCACACTCGGCTGTCATAACACATAAATGTAGTCAAATCTAGGGGTGCATTTACACTATATAAACAATGAAATTTGACATAATTTAAAGTGCTACAGCTCCATTCTATGGAATCTTGGGATTTGTAATTCTAGGCTTTAGCCTTCTCTGCTAAAGAGTGCTGGTGCCTCACAAAACTACAAATCCCAAGTTTCTATAAGCTGAAACCATGGTGGTTCAAGTGGTGTCAAAGGGCATTATTTCTACAGTGCAGAGACACCCTTGAACTGATGGTAGTGACAATGTCAGAAAGGAGAAGGGCTTCAAAAATGATGTGTTTCTTCTGTGCACAACCAGCATATTATACGTGACTGCCAAAAAGTCAAGAACAGTAAGAGAATGAGGTGAAGGTAGACAAGTATGGGAACCTAAACTCTTGATGTGCAGTGATGAGCTTCTCACTTGGGAGAAATACAGCAAATGACAGAAATAAAGTAGGAGTGGGTGAGGACTCTGTCCAGTTTCCATTTCTATTGAAAATGAATTCTATTTCTATTCTATTTCTAACCACGTCTGCACCTCCTAAGACTAAATATTAACCAGAACGATTCAGACCTTGAAATGTTTATGAAATTTATAGTAATGTTTATGAGAAAAGCTGTACAAAAAAAAATCACAAACATTTGAAAAAGTGCACAGAAAAATAAATACAGCTGAAACAGTCCACACCCCTTACTGAATGAAATAATCTGGGAAATGTGCACAAAGATGCAAATATTCTCAAAAATGTGCATAAAATACATAAAGAAATTTGTACAATGCAATTACCCTGAAGTAAATGCCCCCTCTACACATGTATTGAGACATTTGACACAGTACAATGGATCCCAAATAAGTTGCAGCCAAATCTTCTTTGAGGAGGATATGTTTGGCAGGAACAAGTGATTTGCAGACAATGCAAATTCCACATACCACTTGTTGGACACACATTATTATTTGCATCTGTTCCCTTCAAAGAATTTTCCCAGAGTAATAAAAATAAAAATAGAATTTTTGCTTGTGCACCTATCCACTTCCTTCCACCCATAGCTGTGAATACCATTTCCCTTCTCTTCCTTTTCTCTGTCCCAGCCACTTTCCTCAAATGCTGGACTCAACAAAAGTTCCTTTGCAATGTAAATAAGGGAGATGGCACTGTACTCAAAGTTTCCTTTCCTGAACTACTATGGTAAGTATCTTTGGGCACTGCCCATCTAAATCTACGGTAGTTCTGTTTATATTTCTTTGGAGGCTCAGTATGAAATAGCATACTGTATAAAACATGGCAACTTCACTGAACTTTGTTAGTTATCGCTCACAGCACTTAATAATGTGACACACCAGGACCCAGTCGTACAGTTCATCTTCAGATTTAGCCATGTGCTTACACAAATGTTCAGTTTTCAAGAAATAACACCAAAATGGTTAATTACCTAACTTTTGTGTTACGCATTATTTTTGGTCTCCCACAGTCTGCTAAACATATAAAACTGAACAAACTATGCCGACTAGCCTTATGGTGCTTCAAATCAGAAATACCAGACACAACAGGTGCATTTGCACAACACAGCAAGCCAGGGATCTGCAGGAACACTGGTTTGTCAAGACTGAGCAGCATGCTGATGCATACTGAGCAATCCTTTCCACTTCCAGTGAGAACAGCTAAAGCAAAACAAAAACAGAAAGCTTGTTTAGAATCTAGAACAAACCCTGTCTGCCTTTTCCAATTCATTGGTAGGAAAACAATCAGAGAAGGGACAGAGAAGGTGACACAATATACCATAAGCTCCTTTAGGGAGCTACATGGTTTGTTACTGCTCTCAGTGCAAGCAACAGTGAGTACCCACGACCACCATCACACTGCTTGTTCATGCCAAATGTGCAGATCCCTGGGAAGCCACATCGTGTGAATGTACTCAACATGTGCACAAATCTTGGATCCATAATACAGATTCTCACTTGCTGCAGAGCTTGTGCAGCACTTTATGTGGGGGGACTATTTTTCTGTTACAGCTTTAGCTATCCAGACTCAGATGAAATAACAATAAAATAATAGATATATTTTCCTCTAAAGACCTTTTCCTTTCTATCTTTTTTTAAAAACAGCTTTGTAACAAACACTCTTTTCTACTACACAGCTGCTTATGAGTTAGAGCAGCGGTTCCCAACCTGTGCTTAGGGTTCCGTGAGTCAAAAAGTTGGGAACCCCTGAGTTAGAGAATGCCTCTCTGTGTGTGTGTGCCTTCCAGTTGCCTGTCGACTTATGGTGAGCCTATAGTAAGGGTTTTTAAAGACAGGTGTAGCTGTAAAGCCTTTACAGAATTTCTGCATGAGCGGCACATTTGATAATGCTAGATCACATTTGATAATGCTAGTAGCTCTCATAGTAGCAGAAACATTTCAAAATTATGCTAAAATATGTCAGTAAGAATCTAAAAGTGAAAAGATGTCCAATCCATATATTTTCATTTGCTCCCAGTCTACATTGTTTCATATTGAATCCAAAGCAATTATTACAAAGCTGAATTTCCCCTGCCAAAAACATGGGAACTACAGTAAAGATTTTGGAGTGTCCAGC
Organism: Sceloporus undulatus; assembly: GCF_019175285.1. NCBI lineage: Eukaryota > Metazoa > Chordata > Lepidosauria > Squamata > Phrynosomatidae > Sceloporus > Sceloporus undulatus. The sequence continues at coordinate 207,326,812 of NC_056523.1, forward strand.
CTTTTTCATTGTTTATCCAGGTCTTGTCAAAAGGCACATCTGTTTAGACTGTGCATCACCAATTTATGCCTTTCTGATAAAAAGTGGATTCTTAGAGTAAGCACTGAATGGTGGGAGGAATTAGCAATAACCTTGGGATCAAGTTCTTAAATGTCCCTTAGCCATTCCCATTAGCAGCTATTCAAGCATCTGCTATGCATGGTATGGAAAGAAGAGTCTGAATCAGTTCCCATCTCTGTTGTTTACTCAGGAGAATATGCAGCTGTTATGACTTTTTGACTCATCTTCATCCTTTTAAGGCAAAGGGCAGAAACTGGTTCTATGTACATGCCACACAAAAGTAGATACTTAAGGGACAAAATAAGCAAAATTCTAAAGAAGATCTGGCTGAGTTTCTGAAACATCTGAACAACATCCATCCAAAATATCCAATTTACGATAGAAAAAGAACAGGAAAGAGCATTGCCATTCTTGCATGTCGTGGTCATCCACAAACTGAACCACCCTTTGTGCCACACAGTATACAGAAAACCTACACATATGGACAGATACCTGCACAACCATCACCAGGACAAAAAAGAAGCACAATAAAAACACTGTCAGATTGGGCATAAGGGATCTGTGAACCCAACTTCTTGGAAGATGGGTTGAAGCACCTGGACTGGGCTCTACAGGCTAATGGTTACTCCAGCTGAGAGATCAGAAGGGCTGCCAGACCCAGAAAAACCCAGAAGAGTGAAGACAAGCAACCACCAAAAGGGAAGGTATTTTTACCCTACATCAAAGGAGTCACAGACAGAATAGGGAAACTGGTGAGGAAACACAACTTCCAAATGCTTTACAAACCAAGCAAAAAGATCCAGCAAATGTGGTGCTCAGTGAAGGACAAGAGAGACCTTCTCAGAGCCCCAGGAGTTTACCACATACCATGCAGCTGCGGACAAGTGTACATAGGGACCACCAAACGCAGTGTACAAACACGAATCAAGGAACATGAGAGACACTGCAGACTGGGCCAGCCAGAAGAATCAACAGTAGCTGAACATGTTATAAACCATACTGGGTAGGATTGCCATTTCACGGTGGTGGGCGGGACTTTCCCGCCCCCGCCCCCGGGTGGCTGCCCAACTTTGAGCTCCCAGGGCTGCTGCCTGCCTTCTATAGAGTGCCGCCTGTGAAACATGCCTGGAGCAGCAGCAACAGGAGGACTGAAAGCAGCAGGGGCGGGGTCTGCTGCACTGCCCTGCCTCTATTGGCCAGCCCTCTGCTTCCTTATTTGGGCATGCTCCAAATTCTAAGCGGAGAGGGCTTTGCAGGCAAGTTGCTTTTTGTTCTTCCCCTCTTTCTCTTTCTCTTTCCCCTCCTTCTCTTCTTCTTGTTATTCCGTTTTTTTCTTCTCCTCCTCTTCCTCCTCTCCTTTTTCTTCCTTTCTCCCCCCTCCTCATCTTCTTTTTCTCTTTCTTCCTCTCTCTAAGCCCCCCTCCTCTTCTTCTCAGGGGTCCAGGGCTTCTCAAGGCTTTGCCCCCATTAGGAAAGGAAAAAGGCTTTGGATCTGTCCCATAAATCCCTCCTAAGTTGAGACATACCTGGGAAAAAGAGGGGGTTGGAGGGGGCAAGGAAAAGGAGGAAGGGGGGAATTGCTAAGAAGGCTTGGGAGTGGGAAATGTAGTTTGCAGTGGCACAAGGGTCTGCCTGTGATCTTGCAAATGCTATGGCTGCTTGGGAGTGGGAAGTGTTCTTGTAGAATTGGGGGGGGGTGTTTGGCCAGAAAGAGAAGTACATTTCAGCCTTCTGTCTAGGAATAATGCCAAAATGTCCTCCATTTTAAGCATGCCTAAGAAACATGCATTTATATTAACATTTTAAAAAAAGTATCAATTTTTCATGTGTCCTCCATTTTTTAAAAAAGTGTCCTACATTTGAAAATGTTGCCCTACATTTGTCCTACATTTGTCCCAGTTTGGAGGTCCTGCCTTATGGCAACCCTAATACTGGGCATACTTGAAAACACTGAAATTCTGGACAGCTATCAGCTCAGAATACACATGGAAGCCACTGAAATCCAAACACCAAGACAACTTCAACAGGAAATAGGAAACCCTTAAAGTTTGGCTACCAGTCCTGAAAAACACTAAAATTAAGACCCAGCAAAATGCAAATGAATAAAACAACACCCAAGGTCAGGGGTTTTCCCAGCAGACAATGGATCTCTAATTAAACAGACACAAATCCTCTTTGCATATCCTCCTACTCTGAGGACTTGCCACCAACAACAGAACAATACACAGATTAACATGGGAATCACTCCTCCCTAACCAGGGTAACACAGTGTGGGCGCACACAGATGCGCGCGCGCACGCACACACACACACCACTCTCTTCCATGCCAGCATTCTCTTCCATGCCAGCCACAGATGCTGGTGAAACATCAAGAATAAACTCTTCTAGAATATGGCCACATAGCCCCAAAAACCCACAAAAAACTATAAATTCTAGGGTTTGTTTTTTTTGCCAGATAACCACTGAATTAGCAACTCAATTATAATTAGCACAAATAAAATAGGTACTTGGTCTAATGAATGAGGGAATCTCATCATAGACTCTTGATTGTTTTACTTCAGAATGGCAAACCATTTTATGTCATACAACAAACTAGTGTCTAACAGTGTACCACATATATCCAAGTGAAGGCTTTCTGTTCCTTAATTATAGTCAAGATATGAAGAGTCTGCCGTTGGTTCCTACAGATTTCCCCTACTACTTCATAGTTTTCCAGCATTAACAATTGGTCAAGACCTGATGGGTTGTTGTTTCTTATGGAATTGCTTTCATTAGCAGAACCAGGAAAAGAGTGATTCCCCTCCCTTTCGCAAGCCCCAACATACTCCAAAATATGCTTTGCAGGTCTGGAAAATCCTCTGGAGCAGGTTCACAGGTAGCGTGGAGGTATGCAAGGGAAACTGAGAGGAAAAAAACTGAATGGTGCCAAAGTCAACATTTAATATAAGGACCAAAACACACTGCAGAAATAATCCAATTTGAGATCACTTTAACTGTCCTGGCTTAGTGCTAGGGGATCCTGGGAACTGTAGTTAATTGTGGCACCAGTTCCCAGTTCCCAGAATCCTCTAGCATTGAGTCAGGGCAGTTAAGGTGGTCTCAAACTGGATTATTTCTGTAGTGTATTTTAGACCTTTGTTGCACTGATTTAAAGGAATTCTTTTAGTTGGGCATACGATCAGTTCTAGGTCCATGGTTTTCAATCCTAAAGCTATGCCAAGCCATTCTATCTGCTCCAGGACACAATGGTTAGCACATAGCTATTTTATATATTACAGGACCACCAGGATTTTATTTTTTAGTGAAAAAGAAGCCCAAATGGACTTCTAAGCAAGGATGAGTATCTTTCCCCCTCTCCCAAGATGTGCAGTACTAAATTTACATAGCCGGCTGGCTTACTATCACAAGCAAATTCCAATTACACATATCCTGTAACTTGGTTCATCCGGTTTAATGCAAACTAGCAGCAGTTTGCTACACACAGCCCATTTGGTTTTATTTTGTTTGTCCCTCTGTATGAGTCTCAGAAAGTATTATCAGCACAGTGATCAAACTTAGGCTCTGGATTTGGTGCTGCCAAACAAATTAGAAGATAGCAAGCTAACAAGCCCTGGCTAACTAATACTTCCTGGTTAGCTTTACTCACTTGTACGATGTGAGAAATGAACAGGCTGAAGTAACTACATAGTACTGTACACTATTCATTCACAGTGAAGCTTGAGGATGGGATCATCCTCCAGAGCCAGATGACCATATCAAATCATTGTCGCTACCATTTTGGATGGCCAAAAATGAGGATGTGTCAATTTGGTCACTTTTCAGGATGGCTTTGGTTTATTTTAGGGGCAAGAGCCCCCCAAAAGCAGTATACTACAACTCCAGAAAGGTGTGTGTATGTGGTGGAGCAAAATCAGTGTTCTATTTTTTTCCAGCATAAAAAACTTTTTGGCCGCAGAGGGGGAGAGCCGTTCAGGCCATAGATATTCCAGGAGGCACAATGGACCTCTTACCAATCTCATATGGCCTACAGAATGCATGATCCAGTCTCTGCACTAAGCGAAATAACTTGAATTAATATTATATGCAAGGGGATAACTGAATGGCCAAACAGTATATACCTTTGCTTTTTGAGAATAATGCATTTGAACTTAAAGTGCACAATAATGAGTACTTGCTACACTTGAAAGTCTATTCTTTTCTCCTATAAGGGAAAAAAGGTGAAAAAAGGAGAGCCACTAACATTATCAGATGGTTATTGAGACTAGACCCTCTATTCAAAGCACTAGGAAAAATCTTAGGTAGAAAGTTTTCAAAGAGGCTTGACAGACTGCCCCCAAAGGGGTGGTCTGGAGCTGCCCATTTTCCCTCAAGAGGGAGCCTGCAGCAACCAAACCGCGCGGGCTCCCTCTGCTCTGAAAAGAACCCGCTAAAATGGTTCTTTTGGGTGCACGGGGAGGACGTCATCAGTGCACCACTAGTGCACTGTGACACGTCCACAACGCAAGTGCGATGCCCAAAGGTGTGGACGCAGCACCGTGCTTTCTTCGTCCATACACACGATGTATGAATGGCGCCACATAAAGATGGGGCCGTCCATATGTATTAGGGTTCCAGAGCGTGTGGTTGCCACATGCTCTAGAACCCTAATTTTGGTGTCAACGCGGCACTTTTGGCCCGTCTGTTTCGGGCCCAAAACAGCTTTGAATAATAGGGAGGATTCATGGCATTCTGCCCTCAAAAACTGCATTTAGCATGCATATATAAGAGACACAAGAATATCTTGTTTTAGATCATTATGGGTCAGTTATGTGATATGCCTGAAGGCAAGTCCTACTTTTTAAGGGGAGTATCAGTGCTAGCATTCTACACTTGTTCACCACATCTGCTTCTTCATGAGCTTCTCTATGCTTGTAAACAGTCAAAAGATTCTTTAGTAGCCAAATCCTAACAGAACCACATATCTCAGAGATGAACGCACATAGTTGGCAATAAAACATATTTATCACCCTCTTGGAAAACTCTACGCTGTTGTCTTATTTCATGACTTCTGAAAATTAATTTGTACTTGATTTAGATAGTTATTGCTTTTATTGGCAACCAATTGATTCATTTGGAATCTGGTTTGAGCATTGGATTATGACTTCTGAAATACAGGGTTCGAGTCCTTGCTTGGTCACGAAACCCACTGATGACTTGATCCTGGGCAAGTCACATTCTCTCAATCTCAAAGAACAGCAATGGCAAACCCTCTTTGAAGAAACTTGTCAAGAAAGCTCTGTTAAAGGGTCACCATAAATTGGGAATGACATGAAGGCACACAACAACAGTAAGAAATGTCAACAGAAGGTACACGTACATACATGAGGACAGAACAAGACTACCCATTGTAACATCAGGATGCTCAACCAAAAAGGGACTTCATGATATCAAATATCAGGTGTTTGGGGACCATTCTCCTGAATTTGTCAGCTAAACCATTCATATGTCTCCAGCTTATTAAAGAGATACCACTAGAAGTTGCAAACCCCACTTTAGCAGAAAATAGTCATCCAGCTACTGTGTTAGCCTATGTGAGGAAATGTATAGGTCAGTGATGGTGAACCTATGGCACTCAGAGCCCTCTCCCTGCCATCATCCCAGCACAGAGTTTGCCAGAGTTTGTTACTAGAAAGCCACAGAGGCAGGGCACTTTGCAATAAATAAGTAGGTTTTGGGTTGCAGTTTGGGCACTCAGCCTCTAAAAGGTTCACCATGACTGGTATAGGTACTGGCACTCTGTGCACAATGATTAGAAAATAGCCCCACAGTATTAAGTTGTAAATATAGGAATATAGAGAAACTGATGGGTGTAGACTAAATGGTGTTTTGTCTTTTGACTGTGGTTACCACTACTGTATAATCAACATGCCAGTATAAACAGAAGTGGAAAGATAGACCCTTAAAGTATGTATTCATTCATTGCTGCTTCTTGGAATATGTACATTCCCTGCAGCCAGAGGATTACGGTCTTAAAGTCTGTTGTCATAACCTAAGTACTTTAGGTATGCTGAAACAGCTGTAAGGAGGCTAAATGGTTTGTCAATAAAAGCTTCTATTAAAAATATTTACAGTCTTTAAAAACACTTCTGTTCATCTCTGCACTTACACTTCACTGGTGGTGAAAGAACACATTTGTTTGTCTCACTGGAAATAATGTGTCTCATTGGAAATCAGTTGCTAAAAGGTATGACACTCTTTAGCAAGTAATTTTTACAAAAAGGGTGCTAGACTATGAAGGCTCCTGTCACAACCAGCATTAGCAATTTGGTTTGCTATCATGTTCAAATCTGTTACTGTAAACAAATCATGGTTTGCCAGTAGCAAACTACAATTAGAAATCATGGTTTGTTATTAGTGTATGAACTTTAGCCTGTTCAAACCATGGCTTGGAGTTGCATCCAAACCTACAGTTGCAGATTGTTCCTGGCTTCTTTCCTCAGTAGTTAACCCTGAAACAACAACAACAACTGTGGATTGTTCCTGGCTCCCTTTATTCACCCTGAATAAACAAAAGACAACAGAAGAAAAAGAAAACACACCAGAAACAGGAAAATAAGATGTGATTTGTTTGGTCCTCTATGGGACTACCATAGCTTAGCCACTGTGTTGTTGGGCTTTTAGGAAATGTGATTTTGGTCCAAAAGTACAAGCACTAATATATGAGATAGTATTCTTCTGTTAGCAGCAATAAGCTACTAGGGCATCCATTCAGATTACATTATTTTATATGGTGTCTTAAATCACCCTTAAAGTGGCCCTTATCCATCAATAAGTCAAATTATTTTTTATTAAAATCTCCGACATCCTCCTTACATATAACCTGTGGGGAATAGGAGGCAGGGATAAACATTCATATCTATCTTTTATATAAGATTCCTTAAAAGAAATACAACATATCAATAAAAATACAATAAAAATGCAGTCGCCCCTCTATATCCATGGAGTCTACATCCATAGATTCAACCAACTATGGTTAGAAAATATTAACAAACACATACGCAAAAATCCAAAAAGCAAATCTTGATCTAGCTGTTTTATATAAGGGAAGCTATTTTACTATATCATTGTCTATGAGACTTGAGCATCCATGAATTTTGGTATCCATGGGGTGTCCTGGAACCAAACCCCAGTGGATACCAAGGCGGGATACACACCGCCATTTAGTACGTATAGGATACGTACTAGGGTTAGGAAGGGGCGGTGCTTCCGCACCCCCCTAACCCTAGTACGTATCCTATACGTACAAGATGGCGGCGCCCCTTCTACATGGGCGCCGCCATCTTTACGTACTGGACGCACAGCGTCCAGACGTGTCGCAGCGCCTATGACGTCGCAAGTCCGCGCCAGGCGCCTCGCGACGTCATAGATGCGCCGCAGAAAGAAGCTCCGAAATGGAGCTTCTTTTTCGGTCCGCGCGGGAGTCGGGCCGTGTGAAGGCTCCGGCTCCCCCGTGGACCTACTGGCGGCGGCGGCAGACCGCCCAAGGGACTAAACAAAATGAAATGAAAATTAACTCTATGCATAGAGCACAGCTTGGGAAAGTTACTGTTTGGACTATAAAGCCCAGTACACCCTAACCAGCATAGGAAATGGAAGCTGAAGTCCAGTAAAAGGAACTTTCCCAAGCTTTGATTAAATGTGTTTCTATAATATTAATTAGAAGTGTTGGGACACATATTTTTTCAGTTTAGTTAAGGTGAGGGGGAAAGAGAGGAGGGAAGGGCAACTTGCCAAACACCCTTCACAACAGCTGTGTACAAGGGTAGCCCTTTCAACTACATTTCTCTGAAAGAATGTATGAAGTCATAAAGAACAAGGCCTTATCAACAACTGGATATTTCACTAAGGCAGAGCCTTTCCTCTTCCACATCCTGCCTTGAACTACAAACAACTCATGTAAAAAGAAAGTGCATGCTTTTATAATTCATATTTTACATAACAAGTTGTTTTAACTGCAGCCTTTAAATACCGAATAGCGTATCTCTAAATCAATCTGTTAATTAGAAAACATGATGTGAAATGGCTTGATATCTCAACTCAACACTGAAATTTAGTCAACTGAATAACAGACTGGGAGGTTCATCGGGCTTTTAGCTAGTGCCTAACCATTTCTCTGAAAACCCAGGTTCAAATATGATTCCTCCCAAACTGATTTTGATTTCTAATACCCTTCATACTTCATTTTATTGTTAGAGGAACAAACCAAGGAAAGCCTTAGATGTACATGCTTCTTTCACTTCACCACTGTCAGGAAAACCACAAATAGGATTTTTAGTTAGCTGCAGCTTGCCATATCATCTAAACCAGCGATGGACAACTCTGGAAGGCTAAAAGGCCATATTAGTCTAAGGAGTCCTTGGAGGACCACTCTACCACCTTCTCCTGCCAATAACAGATGTAAGACAGTTGTTCTTAAAAGTTTCTTTACCAGTGATCCCCTTTAAATATATTTTGTTGCTGTGGGTCTCCAAGACTCAAGATGTAAAAAGCCATAACAATAACAACGACTGAACACTGAACCATTAACAATTGCACCATCCCTTAAACCTGCCCTAAAAGGGGCCAGAGGGGGAATGAAAACTTTTCTCCTGCCTCTTCCCACCAGTTTGTGGCAAGACTGGATTGAACAGTAACATGAGGGCCCAGCCAGCCAGCCAGCCAGCCTTTGCTTTGCTTTGGCTCCTGCCACATAGACACTTCACTGCAGGAGAAGGTGGGATGAGCAGCTGAGCAACAGCAGGGTGGCCACATGATAGGAGCCAAGGCAATTTGCTTTCAAGCTGGAGCAGACTGAACTCTGCTTCCAGAAATGGGCAATCACAAAGCACTGCCCTAAAAGGGACTTGTACACATGGAAGTCAATGGCCCCATACAGACAGGCTAAAATAAAGCTGCTTCAGGTCACTTTGGAGGTATGCTGTTTAAATAATGCATGCGTCCTAAGAGTCCGAAAGCCACACCAAAGCCACGCTCCAGTCCTTAGGAATGAAACGTGGCTTTGGCATGGCTTCCAGACTCTTAGGACACATGCATTATTTAAACAGCATACCTCCAAAGTGACCCAAAGCAGCTGTGTTTTGGCCTGTCTGTATGGAGCCAATGTCTCTGTTCTCTTTGCAGTCCCTTCCAACTATAAGATTCTGTGAGTCTATTATTCTATTACACCCCTCAGAATGTTTTGATGGGATCTGAAATGAACTAGGAAGTAGAAAAGAAGTGGGGGAAGCGTTTGAGGTCTGGCAGAAGCAGCACTGGGGCAAGGCAGAAGCGTCATGGTGCCAAGCTCGGAAAGAGAAGTACAGAGGTGTTAGCAAAAATGAAGATGGAGAGGAGGAGGAGAGGGGGTGAGGAAGACACAAAGTGGGCAGGCAGTGGCAGAGAGCTGTACCGGTAAATGCCCTGGTTAACTTTGAACAGGGTAGTGTTAGTTGACATCAGTGCTGAGGAGGGGTGCCAGACCCTTTGCTTGCTGGTTCACCTGCCCTTCCTTCCTTCCTTCCTTCCTTCCTTCCTTCCTTCCTTCCTTCTCCCATCTTGGTCTCTTCCCCTCCTCATGAAGTTGCCAAAAAAGGGGGGGGTTGAATAATTTCCGATAGGAGACTGGACAGTATCCGACTGGAAAGGAGGGGAGGGAGGGTGAGAGAAAAGGGCAAAAGGTGGGCTGACTGTCAGCTCCATTGTTGCTCAGCTGCTCGGTCCCCCCTCCTCACAGAGAAGCAGCTACATGACAGGAAATGTGCAGGCCCAGCCAGCAGCCAGCCAGCCAGCCAGCTTTTGCCTTGGCTCCTGTTATGTGACTGCTTCACTGCGGGGAGGAGGTGGACTGAGCAGCCTTCAAAAACCTTTGCATATCCCCTCTGTGAACATCACAAACTGCTAGGGATCCATGGACCCACTGATATAAGAATCATTTTGGTATGTGAAGGACCAGTTTTTTCAACTTCATTAGCCAAGAAACTTCCCCCCTCCCAAGTTCCTCATTGTCACCATTGTTTATAGTATTTTACAGTTTCTATCATGGTTAACGTTCTCTGTCTAATGCACAGACAATATTTAGTTCTGATGGCTAGCATGATACAATTATAACTCTTTATATATATTCCTCCAGCTGCACAGGGGCTGCTCCTTCATGCTAACATTCTTTGTGGATATGGTACAAATGCATGAACACTGTGAATATTGCAAATACAGCGACAAGATCTGCAGTGAGCTTGTTTCGATCAGGTTGGATAGTACTAGAGGAAAGTGGATCTTGAGCAGTTATATACAGTATGTGTGTTCATGAGTCTAAATGCATTAAAATATACTATATACACAAAATCTCAAAAACAGAGAGGTTGAGAGAGAGATATACTGAGTGACTGATTTAATGCTTTATCTACTTAGTTCAGTATTTTAATACTTACAAAAATAATTGTATTATGATAATATATGTAATGTATTATCACCTCCCAAACTGCCCCAGCCACAAATGGGTGGTTCACATAAAACACAGCTTAAAATATGATGAAAACAGCACACAATACTTGCTGTGTGTTGCCTGGCTTGATTTAGAGAGCATTACAGTTCTTTTTAGCCTGGCAGGGGGAGGAGGTCTTCAATGGGATGGAAGTGTCCTCCACATCCCTAGATGCCTTTTGGGAGCATTCTGAAGCATAAAAGAAGAAATTTGGCCCATTGGCTACATTTTGCCCACCCTAATCTAAACCCAAACAAATTGAGTTTAAACTTCAAGATTAGAGGAAACAAGCCACAGTAATCTGAAATGAGTTGATCTTGTAATACTAAACCATGTTTTAATATCACATGCAAAGTAGGTCATCCTTAATGTAGACGAGAGAGCAAAAAGGTTTCACTGTTCCTCAGACAAACGTCAAAATAAAGATATGTAGCTAAATTTATTTTCCTCCTGGGACCAGAGAAACAAAAAGAAAACATTGCCTAAGATAGGAGTGTATTGCCTCTAGTATTCTTGGCAAACAGTGATAAAAAAATATTCATTACAAAAGACCCAAGAAAAAGACAAATTTTAACTCCAAGAGACTTAGGCGGGATACAGACCGCCCCTTTCCCCGACGGATCGGGGCCTCAGTGGCCAAAGCGGCAGCCCCAGAGGCCCATATCCACTGCTTTTCCAGGCCTCAGGGAAGAGGCAAAATGTCGCTTCCCCACGACCTGGAAAGGGGTGTCCTTGGGGCTTCATGCCCCAAGGACACCACGACAGTGGCGGGGAAAGGGAGAAAGGGGCCACTTGGCCCCTTTCTGTCTGTATCGCTGGCGTGGCTGTTTAAACGCCGCGCCAGCAATACGCGCAGTGGATGGAGCTTGAAACGGAGCTCCTTTCGGCGCCACTGAAAGGCCACCACAAGCGTCCTTCAGCGGCACCAAGACGTAATGGCCGTGATGCGCCGTTTGGATGTGACACGGCCATTACATCAAAATGGCGACACCCGTGTGTACAGGGCGCTGACATTTTGACGCCCCTATCACATGCTAGGGGTGAGGCTGGTATGGACGCTGCGTCCTCTGCCAACCCCTAGCACGTGATGGGAGTGGCACAAAGGCCCATTTAAATCGGGCCTTAGATACCCTTCATGATACACTAGAATAAAACTAGATCATATGAAGGACTACATGTTCATTATTGAATAGCATATTTTTCAATGATAACTGGAAAGAACCAAAGTGATGTAGTGGTTAGCATCATAGGCTGCTGCCACACTGCAGTATTAATGCAGTTTGCCACTGCTTTAACTATCATATCATGGTTCTATCCTATGGAATCCTGAAATTTGTAGATTGTTGCAGTATCAGAGCTCTGACAGGTAAGGATAAATATCTCTCAAAGCTAAAAATCCCAGAACTCCATAGCATTGAGTCATGGCAGTGTCAAACTGCATTAATGCTGCAGCGTCTAGACTGAGACTTGGGAGACACAGGGTCAGGTGCCCACCTGGCTAAGAAATATTCTCAGGTTGCCACTACCTCTCAGTTTGACCTACTGAGAGACCTTTGGGCAATCATTCTTTTTCAGCATGACTTAGCTTTAAGGATAAAGTGAAAAAGAGCACAGCCATGTACACAACCTTGAGCTCACTGCAGGACAAGTAAGACAGAAATATAACTAATGAAGAAAATAACCTCATTAGTACAATGTGGAGTCCCTGAGGGAGGAATGACAAATAAAAATCCTGCATTCTTAACTGCAATCCATGAAGCATTTTTACAAATAAATGTCTTAGTATAAGGCCAAACAATGATGATCCCGGGGAAATCCCGCCATCAGAAAATGTGCCCCAGTCTTCCTCAACTGGCTACCAGTGGCAAATGTGTGGTGCATTAGGATAGATGTACAATAGGTAAACCACCTGGAAAGGTCAGAATTGGGGCCTTGGCCTTCTTGCTCGTATTTCTTATCTCTAGTGGTTCTTCAACAAATCTAGTTGCTGGCCAGCAAACTAGCAAATTGCTTCCATGGCTAACTCAACACATTATGCAAACCTATAACAGTGCACCAGGAAGGAAAATAAGCTTCCTATGCTAAAATAGGGAGGCTGGCCTCACACACTGAGAGAACCATGCTGTTATATAGGTGTATCTAGGAAACTGCAAATGGCTTATAAAGTTCATATATAAAATTCACATATTTTGAAACACGTAAGATGGAATGTAGCATCTTTTACTTACCAGATAGACTGAAATGTCACAACATCCTTAATCAGATGAGAGAGACATGGCTGAAACCATTTTGCACTGAAGACTCACTAAAATCTAAGTCATTAACATCATTTCTCATATTCCAGAGCCTTCCTTGGCAGTGTGTGTGTGTGTGTGTGTGTGTGTGTGTTCCTATCTTGGCCCTGCTAAAACTTACGAAACCCAATGAACTCACAGTCAAATCTCATATGTCATCAAGTGTAATTTATGCTAGCAGAAACAGCACTTCTTGGCAACCCAACAGGACACATAGTCAGATTTTTTTTTCCAAAAGGCAATTTCAATAGTGTTGCAACAGCAAGTCATTGGCAAGCCAAAGGAAAGAGAGGAAACCCAACAAACACAGAGTTGATAACTTTAAAAAAAATCAGGTAACTACACAGGGTAAAGAAAAAGAATACAGCTTTAGGTGGAATTCTGATAACTCATATTTCATATTTTTAGTTTTGTCATCTGCAATTCTAAAAACATCAAAACCCAAAAAGAGACCACTATGAGACTTGAAAAGGGTAGTCAAAAGGTTACGGTTCCCTCTCAGGCCAGTGAGAGCAGCCATTCTCAAATTCCAAGGAAGCAACATGGGATATGAAAGGAAATGATATTATCCCTGTCCACTTCATCTTCTGCACACTTCTCCGAGGCAGAGTGACACAGTTTCTTACCCTCTATCTGTCTTTCAGGCACAAAGAACTCAGACCTAATAAATGAATGATTAAGCACCAGCTTGTGCTACAGTATGCCCTGGATACAGTTACCAGAGTTTCTCTACTGAGCCAAATTCCTCGAGCTCACTTTCTTAGCACTAAATAGTAATGCCGGCACGGGTTGGGTGTGTGTCTCATTATTCAATTTGCCTACTGTGTAGGAAATCTCAAATAACTAAAGCCTGAAATAAACTGGGCATAGATGGGTTAATGGAGGTAAAGTCTAGTTCCCTAATTACATATTTACAGGAATGCCAGGAATCCTGTGGTCATACAGTTTTCCTGCAATGTGAGAGGACCATATATACAAACAAACACACATACACAACCCCTTTACAGATTCATCTATATCACTGCTAATCCAAGTGGACTGGTGCCAGTCCTTGGCAGGCTTCCAGGAATAAAATAAAGAACTGGGTGCAAATTTAGTGTCAGTCCTTGGCAATGGACAAAAAAACCTACCAGTTCCTTACATCAGATAGCTTGAGAAGCCCTGATCTATATTATACATATTATACATAGTGCACACTACAAGGAAAACAAGGTGCCAGATGCCTGGATGGCCAAGATACAGTTCAAGTAAAATAACCAAGACAAGCAGAAGAAACCAGAAACACCTGCACATCCTGTACATAACTGCTTTAGAAAGTGCTTATCACATGTTTACAGAGGCAGTTTATAGATTCAGTAGAATCATGTAGTAAGGCTTCTCCTAGCCTCTAACATTTCAAGCTGTGGGTGGCATTTTGCACAGATGAGTGCAAAAAGGGGAGAGAAGACCTATTCAAACTCAATTCCTAGCATGAAACAAAAAAGGGGTTAAACCTACTTAAAACACAAGTGTTTTTTATAAAGCCAATCTGCATCCTGCTAGTAATTCAAAGTGAGCTGTTCAGTTCCCTGAACAGAGGATAGTATGTATAGAGCAGAACAGTATTAAAGTTACTTAATTCTGTGAAATGTGTCTAGCACATATCCAGAAGCAAGCTGTTAGAGTTAGTTCCTTTCTCTCTTCTCTCAGATGTCATGTCCTGCATTTGAACAGGCTCCCACTATCACACAAATCACCAAAGTGGGGGTTGGTCTGTATATTTAAATCATGGTTCTCGGCATGGTGACCACACAACTCTTCATTGCTTCTGCTTCACCAGCAACTTCAATTAGGATTGACAACAGCTGCTGCTACAGCCAAAGATTGTGACTTAAGATAAGGGCTATTTTCATGGATGGGAGCATTAGAGGCATTAACAGCAGCCTGGGGATCCAGTAATGGAATAATTCCCTTAACAGCTTCATAGCTTGGCTGGCATTTGTTACATCATTTATTATGTGTGCTTGTTTTCCTATAGAAGCTAGACACTGTGCATCAGGGCAACAGATCTGTTAGGCTCATTCCGGTCCTGTGGCAATTGCATCAAGGACTTTGCTACCCATCCTTAATGGGCCAAGTCCAGGTCACACATTGGGGTCCATTCATTTTTGAAGACTTAATTTGCAACAACCTCTGTTCTGTACCCAGAGATTTGAAAACACCAGATGTTGATTCTTGCTTGCCAGTGTTATTAGGCTTGTTTTGCAGCTGTTACTCAGTTCTCAGAGACATTTTACTAAGCGGCAGTGAAACAGGAGTGCACTGCTCAATGGGTGACACATCTAATTCTGTCTTCTTGAGAATAGACATGTTTTATAATTTACATTTTAAAATGTGCATTTGAAACATTCCACAGACAAACTTAAACAGTCTAACATGTTAAGTATCCCTTAAAATAAACACATGCTTCAAACCAGGGATGAGTAAGGCATGAAGGATATAGAATAATTCTTGTCCTTGTAAGTGAAATGCCCTGCATTTTATTTCTGACACTGAGTCCTAGAAGAGTTTGATGAGGAAAATCTAGCTATTTGTTGATTACTATTGTTTAAGAACAAGCTTGCCGGGCCAAAGAGGAAGTGCTCTTTCTGTTCTTAAGGAGAATATCAAATGAAATACCATCAAAACAAGATAAAACCTGAAGTATGAACACATTTTTCAGCACGTAGGTATTTCTCTACTAATATTTTCCCCCATGTACAGTGTAGTGTGGTGCTTTGAGCATTGGACTATGACTGGGGAGTTCATGGTTCAAATCATCACTTGAGCATAAAAACCTACTGGGTGATTTTGGGCAAGCCACACTCTCTCAGTCTTAGAGGATGGCAATGGTGAACTTTCTCTGAAGAAACCTGCCAAGAAAAACCTATGACAGTTTTGCCTTAGGGTCACCATAAGTCTAAAATGACCTGGAGCTACACAACACCACCACAAAGACCCACAATCACTTTCTTCAGCCACAGAAACATAGGGATCTGCTTTATACTGTATCAGACATTACCTTAGCTGAAGATGCCAGGGACCGAAACAGGGACCTACTGGATATAAAACATATGTTTTGTGGAGTAAGATTTTTTCCTTCTTCATGTAAACATTCTCAAGATTGTGATTAGTGGCTAGAATAACAGGTTTTCAAATAGACTTATTTAGCATCCTTAGAACATAACTTTCAGATTCATTTCAGTCTAGCTTGGCACTCCAGAAACATGGAAGAATACTGTTTTAAAAATCCAATCTGATCAATATGTTTTTAAAAATTAAGTTCATTTTTATGCCACTTTTCTCCCAAAAAGTGACCCAAGGCAGCTCACAAGAGCTTTTGAGGATGGCAAGCCCTGGCTGCACGATTGACCTGTTGTTGAAAAATCTGTGGGAGAAGTCTGGATTGCAGATGAGCTTTCAGAGTGGATACAGGCTGCCTACAGCCTAGACATGGGTAAATGCAATAACATCCATTTTCGTCTTTTAGAACCCACTTTTCTCCCAGCGGGATTCCTGGGTGCGATAATCTCCTAAAAGAACATCTTCCCCTAAAGCTCTTAGAGCTCTAGCAGGTTAGTATGGGAAGATATAGTCTCTCAAACAGTCTGGATTCTTTCTAGATTTAGAAATGTGTGTCAATGTTCAATACTTTTTCTTTCATATAGTTCTACATTCCTCAAAATGATAACAGGCTTAAGAGCTGGACATGAGAGAGAAACTACAAAGTAATATCTCACACATACAACTGAGGAAGTGAAAGTCTACGAAAGCTTATGCTACAAGGTCTTTCATACATCTCAAAGATGCTACAAGATGCCTTTGCAAAGCAAGAGACAGAGACATGCATACAACAGTGTGGCACTATGACTTTCTTTACATCTGATCTTTACACTTTATAATATCTTTTGAGCTAGATGCTGAGAATCACAAACAATATCCCTTAAGGAATTATTAAGCTATTACTATCTGATGTGGTTTTAAATTTAGTTTAGGCTTACAACTGCTGCAACCTATACAAGTTGACCAAAAAAAAAAAAGGTACAGAATACAACAATATTTTCAAAATGATTTATTAAAATCTTATCATTGAGAACATCAGCTTTATACAAAGGGTCTTTAGGGTCCAAAACACACTGCAGAAATAATCCAGTTTGAGACTTCTTTAACTGCCCTGGCTCAGAGCTAGGGAGTTCTGGGAACTGTAGTTTATTGTGGCACCAGAGCTCTCTGATAAAGCTAAACGTCTCCCAAAACTACAGTTCCCAGAATTCCCTGGCATTGAGCCAGGGTAGTTAAAGCAGTATCAAACTGGATTATTTCTGCAGCGTGTTTTGGTCCTAGATTATATTAGAGAAAGAGGGACAATGGAAAGGAATGTCCTGCCCATTGTAAATTCAAGTAAGGATTTGAGTGGTTTATTCTCCTGTGCATAGAACAAAACAGTATCTTCTATTTTTAGCAGCTCTGTAGATTCTATCCTGAAATGGAAACTGAGAGGCAATACTGTACAACTAATTTAGGATTTTTCAGGTCAAGCAGCAGGACCTAATGGATTGTGCTAGCCAAAGACAAAATGTCACGAAAGGGTCCTGCTCTGAAAAGATGTCGAGACTTGGTAAGTCTTAAAAGGTATACCAGAAGCAACATTAATGAAGACAGAAAATATTTGGTAATTATTAGGAAAAATGAAATACCACACACCAAAATGGAGAAACAATAAAGGCACCTACAATTGCAGCAATGTTCTCAAGTCTGTCTAGGAATAGTACTTTTATTGACTCACTAGGTCCTATTAAAAGTCTGTGAATCCCATATAACTTTTCTATGAATTAGGTGTTAGCATACTGAGTGTAACATATTGATGATATGCAGAGAAGACTATGAATTTTATGTGTCCCTTGTGTTCAGAATGTTTTTCTTCTGATTGATTTTTGGTACTGATTTTTCAGTGATGAAATAAAGCAGGGTGACCATTAAACACATCTCAGATGGCCCATTTATACAACATTTGTTTGGGACCTTGGAAAATAGGTGCTAGGAAAAGTACACAACACTGGGCTAGGGAACAATGGGCCAATAAAGCTTCACACACCACATTTGGGGTACACAAATCTTAGAGCTGCCTTTGAAGAAAGCTAAAGAGAGGAAGCTAACACAAAGCAGTGTGGCCACATGTCTGACAGGATCCAACCAACAAACCTATAGTACTGGAAGAACTGCACTGGCTTCCGGTACATTTCTCAGGTGCGGTGAATCCTGGTTTTAACAGCATTATTTGACTTAGATCCTAGATATCTGTTGGAGGTATGTATCTACCTGTACACCCACTGAAATTCCCTAACTGAAATGTGTGGCATCAAAAAAGGTTTTTCTCCAGTGGGGACTATCCAGCTTTGGAATGACCTCTTCATGGAGGCCCAAATTTTATTTAAAGAGACAATAATCACAGGAAAACAAATAAAGAAACAAAAAAGTTAAAAATAAGTGGCTTGATCCCCTTCCTAAATAAAAATAGATTAGGGACCAATAAGAACCCAAAGGGAAAAGTATTCCAAGGGTGGGAGCAATGTAGGAAAAGGGCCTTTCCCGTAAGGAACACAGGAAGATTGGTATCTTCAAAAGGACATCTTCTACTAATCATAATAATGGAAAAGTTTCATAACATGATGGGTCTTCCTTCAGATACTGAGGGTCCTAGGCCATTAACTGCTTTAAAGCTTAAAATAAACACCGTCAATTGAGCCCAGAAAATAACTGGCAATCAGTGCAGATCTTTCAGTACTGCAATAATGTGGCAATACCATGCACTGGTTCGTAATGTCTTTCCCACACTCTATGCCAACTGAAATTTTTTGTTGTTTCAAAGGTTGGTGCCATACAGAGTGCACTGCAATAGTATAAACATGATGTAACCAAAGCATGGTAACTGCTGCCAAATCAGGCTGACTCAGCAACCATCACAGCTGGTAATAGTCTCAGGTTGGACAAACATGTTCCTTGCTGCCATTACTACCTGAAGATCCATGGTCAGCATAGGATCAAGGAGGATGTGCATGCTACAAACCTGATCTTTCAAGGAATACATGACACCTTCCTACTCACTTGTTTACCTCTGTCCTGTGTAGAATTAATGTAGTCTCTCATCCAGTCCCTTATCAAGAGCAGACAGTATTAGCCTAAAATATCACCTATGCTTCCTTGGGGTCAGATAACAACAGTAGAACTAAGGTCATCGGCATGTAAATAGATTTCATTCCTAAGCACTGGATAACCTCACTTGTGGTTTCATGTAGGTGTTAAACATGGTGCAAGGCAGAATGCTGGATGTAACACTCAACATGCATGACCTGGATATGACCTGACAGGAAGAACCAATATACAGTGCCCCCTCCTGACTCAGCTCTAGCAGGAAATCAATAAAGATTTCATGGACTATGACATCAAAAGCTTCTGAGAGACCTAAGAGAACTAATAGGACCACACTGCAGTTACTGGTGCAGCCAATGGGAATGGTGCTTAGGTGTGCAGCAGTATCAGCCACCTAGTTCATTTCTATGTTACACAGACCAGACCAGATTTCACTAGTATCACAACAGCAAAGAGATAAATTCCCAATGACATTCAAGAAATGAAGTACAGTAGGTTGTTTTAATGAGAGCACTGCCACTGTGGTTTCTACCAGCAGCCAATCCAAAGCTAACTAGAAAGTGATTTGACCATGCCAACTGAGCCATACAAAACACTAACTTCTGCAAAACATAAAGAAATTGCTATATTGATGATGTGGCCCTGCTGTATGTGTAAAACCAGATTGTAATTAACAGGACTGCCTTTTACAGTCACCATGATTCTCAAAATTAGGCATAGCTTACAGTAGATGCCAAATGAAAACAATGTTTTTTTAAGACTTTAAAAATGTTTAATATCTGCATTTTTAAGAATTGTTATGCTTTCAGTCTGAACTGCTGATGTCTCAGTCTTGTGGGAAGACTAGAGCAAGAGCAACTGTTCATTTATTTTCAGCGCTGTCTTTTTAAAACTGTATCTGCTTAGACAGTCTGGTAAAATGAAATCCTCACAGAAAAGTGTAGAATAAAATTATGTAAATAAGTAAAATAAATACAAACAACTGAACAAGCACAAGTTGCTTAACTAACAGTGGTCCATTTCTATTCTCTCAGGGGGAAAAAATCCTGTGCCAGCTCTGTGTGCAAAGTTAATTTCATGGAAATGAAATATCACCTATAACTTCTAGCATCTTCCTTTTCTCAGGAGCTTCTGGTGTGTTTCCTCTTCTCTAACCAATGAATAGCCTAAATTTTCACAGGGCAAAAGTAATTTTGGTTCAGTTATTACCAAATAATGTAGGAGAAATGATCTGTTCTACCAATTTCTGCACACATTTTAACTTAGCGTATTCTCCTGAACTCCTAATCAAATTCAGTGACATATCTATTCATAGGATCTGGGCCTTACTGGTCAATCTACTTATATTTATTTGATACATTCAGGATCATTTAAAAAACCCAGAGGATTAAATGCAATTGCTAGTCCCATCAAGATTATACCAACTGAACCAATTGCTGAACACAACAGTTAGGCAAATTTCACTGAATCAGTTTGACTGCTCTGTTTGGGACTAGCAAATGGATTGAAGTCAGAATTTTAAAAGAAAAATACAAGTATGCTTTGTTTTGGATATCATACGATACCCATTTAGTGTTTCATCCATTTGGAAATGGCTGTGAGGGTCAAACAAGGATTCACATTAGAAAGATAGAATGATGTTCTGAATATGCACATAAGACTTTATTCCGCTATTTCATTCTTAAAGGAAGACATCACACTGAGTATTGTATTTTACATATCTTCTAATCCTCTCAGATGAGTATTAGCAGCTGAGCTAGTACCTGACTATTATCAAACTTCATTTTGATAATTTCAGTGTTTGATGGAATTACAGTTTTATAGTCAAAATAAACAAATTCTAATTTTGCAAGTAAACTTCACATCCTGAATTATTTCCATAAAAAACCTGTAAGCATTTAAGAAACTTCTGTGCCTCTGTTGTTTAGAGCAAAATATTCCATACACATCCTTTAGACAGGCCACATAAACTGCTAGAGATTTTTTATTTTTACATGTAGTCAAGGTATACTTAACAATCTAAAAACAGAGATATGTTACTCTACAAGAAATGATAACCATCTCTTGTCATCCAGGAATACAGTATTACTTTTCTACAGTTTCCCCCAGCCCTACTGATGATTTTAAAAATTAATAATTCCTTTTATATAAATGAACAAAGACCCCAGAGTTCTTGAACTATAATTATGGGAGATTGTGGGTGGCCTCATAGTTCAGTGCTGTATAATGCTCTCAACTATGTCTGCAGGATTTCAAGTAAATAAAGTTATGTGATCCAGTCCAGTCATGAAAACAGTTGCTTCCTGTCGTCATCGTCCAAGACTTCATAAGAAAATTCTAACACTTCCTCTAATCTGGTTCCTTTCCTCCACCACCCAGCATCATCAACAACATATTAATTCCCTAGCTACAAAAGGTCTTTTGGATACCCCACCCCAAACTGAGGAAGTGTGTGTGCATTTCTCTCTCCCTGTCTCTCCCATTCATTTACACACCCCCAACACACACACACATACACCAAGGACTGAATAAAATCATGCTGCACTGTTTATTTTAGGTAATAGGAACAGCTTCTTTTAAAAAATATTCCCTAGTGACTTTAAGTTGATATTTCATTACACCCACAGGCAACTGGAATTAATTGTAGCCATGTGATTGCCACTAAAAATGACTTGAGGGATTACTAGTCTCCATTGAAAAGAAAAGAAATACCCACTCTTCTATAACTGCCTCTTAACACTATGGAGAGGTGGGATTTTCCACTGAATTAAACAACTTTGGTACAAGGTTTGCAGAACTCTGAATATAGCATTTGATGTCAGCAGTATGCCGATATTTAGAATGGAACACAGATATGATCGTTTCTCTGCAATGGACTTAAAATTCGAGTAATGATCTACAGAGCCATATTTATCATGATAGCTTAATTATTCAAAAAAGCTACTAACTGTAACTCATCACAGAGAAGCCCATTTCTTCTTCCAACTGTTTTAAACCACAGCTTCCAGTTACATCCAAACTAGGAAATGGTGGCTTAATCTTTGGCTACAACGCTGGTCAATTTATCGTTCGACCCTAGAGAGGTTTAATAGTCAGAATCAGTTACAGTTTCTGCAGGAGAGAAACAGGAGTGCAAAAACATAGGACCCACTCTTGGTCAAAAGAATAATAGTTCATTGAACAAAAATACATATAAGAGTTGGTGGGATCTACTTCTTTGGACATCTTCAAAAGAGTCTATACAGACACCTGCTATGGATGCTGTAGCTGTATGGAGTCCCTTCGAACTCTATGGTTCTAAATCTGTATTATCTTAGAGGCAGGGCTATACCAAGTGTTCATTTAATCTCTCAATACATTTGATGTACATGGCAAAAATGAGCACAGTTTCACCACCAGGACATAAGTCATCAAAGTTTGATAACTGACTATACAAAATCAAGGAAAAGAGGGATACAGAAAGGTTAACAAATAGAAAAGCAGAAAGGGGAAAAATTGGTATAAGGCAGGAGAAGACAAAGAGATATGTTTATTAGCATATTGACATAGGATAAGCCTTTTGAAATGAGCACTCAGTGTAAATTTAAGAGAGAGAGAGTTTAGGATTTTATCTAAGAATAGGGGATTAATGGGTTTTTGACCAGTCTCTTCTATCATGGTAAGTACTATTGGTACCCCATATAAAGACATCCCATATAAACAACTAATGAACATCAACAAAAATGTCTACCATATTGCCAAATGTAGACAGACATGATGTGGTCTGTCACCATGTAATAAACGATGAGTGTCCTACACTTTTGGAACATACTAGCTTTATTGTGTTAGCTTAGCACAGATATGTTAGGCTGATATTTTCTCCTCTTTCCAGAACATCAACCATATGAGGTTCATGTTGCATTAGAGAATCCCATCCCTATCCTATGCCAACAGCCAAACCCAGGTTAACTCTATGCACACATCATCAGGTAGACGGTGTGTTCCAGTTGCCAGAAACCACTGCTGGACTCTTCCCTGCAAACAGACTGAACAATTTCAACAAATGACTGCCAGAAAGTTTGAGAGCACAGGCCTATGTCTCCTCCATGGAAGCTGCTACAACCACTTCAATCACTGGAATCGCTACCACTGTTTGCTGCACCATGGCTACGTAGTCTCCTAACTCCAGGCATGCCAGAAGCCTCCAGTTTTAGTATTGCTTGTAAACCTCCATGGCTGTGTTGCAAACAATGCCTTTCCACAGCAAAATGCTATCAGTACAGACAGTCTAACTACAAATTTTGTTAAAAGGCCACAGAACTAAGCAGCTTTCCCTAGTTAATGTAACAAAGACTAGCCATTATTTCCCCCCAAAATGTAACACTGGAGATTTTAGAACTACTCTATATTTACAAAGATAAGCAGCCTTTTGTAGTTACAAGTTAACAATTCACTAACTAGATAGAGAACAGTCAGTGGGATTATTAAAAGGCTGTAAAAAAAGTAGCACATCTTCTCACCTCTTTGAAGACTTGAGGCATGGTATCTGTCAATTTGAATCAACATCCTTCTTGAAGGATTTTAAAAAGGTAACAAAAACAAAACAATACACTGATAAATTACCTGCTAAGTACAAATGTCAACAGATATCAGCAAACTGACATGTCTGATAGCAGTAGTTCAAACTATCAGTACTTTAAAGGCACTATGAAATTTATTGTGCACTTGTAAATGCTGTGGACTGTTGACGAGCAAGACATTTATTGTGGACAAAACTGGGTAATCTTGGGCTGTGACCGCACTGCAGAAATAATCCAGTTTGATACCACTTTAACTGCCATGGCTCAATGCTATGGAATCCTGGAAACTGTAGTTTGTTGTTACAACAGAGCTCTCTGACAGAGGCAGTTAAATGTCTCACAAACCTACAGTTTCAAGAATTCCATTGCACTGAGCCATCACAGTTAAAGTGGTATCAAACTGGATTATTTCTGCAGTGTGGATGAAGCAACTCAATTGTGGATGACGACAACAACACATTCTTTCATTTTTAATTTCTAGTAGGGCCACTGTGTTAACTCTGCTCTAACAAAAATCAAGTCTTAGGATACCTTAAAGGTTAACAAATGCTATCATGGCACAAGTTTTCATATCATATGCATGAAAATTACTTTAGTTGGCAGATATATTATATACATGCTTGAGTGAGAAAGCAGGTATGGGATTGTAATCAGTATGGTCAGAGGATTCTGAAATGCAATACGTTAATGTAACAGAGCAACACAGTCATCTCTCCACCATTTCTGCTAAATGCAGAACGGATTTGAATGGTAATTTGGATAAGCCTGCCAAAAATTAAAAAAAAAAAAAAGGACAACACAACACTCTATAGCTGTTCCTACTGAGATTGAATTCTATGACATTCTGGGCATGAGGCAGAAGTGCAATGTTTAATTGGCATTCAACCATGAAATAAGTAACCAAATGCTTTAAAATTCACAGTACTGAGTACCCATTAATTCAACTGGCTTCCTGGTAAAATTAAAATCCCCAGCCATTCAGCTGTGACCACTTTTTAAAAACCTTTTGGCAAGACTTGTAACCTTAGGAGCTTCAGCCTGAACATACAAAGTGATATCCTGAGGATAAGCAACACCTCTCTATTCCCTTCTCCTTTCCTCCCCCGCCTTTTCAACAATATTAGATTACAGCTCAGCAACAGTGAGGGTGGAGGAGGAAATTCCTTTTATTCTCACCTTCCTAAAAAGATATTTCAAAAGCACTTTTGTATAAGACCTATTTACTATTGGTTCTTGGAATTATATCAACACGCCCCTCTCCATTTCATTCAAGCTAAGCATTTGTTTTCTTGAGTATTTAGGGTTTTATTGAGAAGAGATGTGGTTTTTACAAACAGTAAAGTAGCTGGAAATTAAACTAAGAATAATCAATTCCTGAAAAATGAGCAAGTTCCACACATAACCAAACCACAGGACAATAGAGATAACTTGTAAAAGGCTTCATGAATTTAATTACAATAATCGAAATACAGCTCACAAAAGTTTAGTCATGATAAATTTCTAAGCTTTCAAAGCACTACATCCTTTCACATAGTGGTCAGTTGCTGTGAATGAACAAACAGCACCAAGAAAGGGAAACACATTCAAAACACTATTTTAAAATGGGCATGAAATGTATTGGATAGCCCACGACTGCCATATCTTAATTCTAGGCTGGAAAATTTGCAGGACTAGAAAGGCAAAATCAAACAATACCATGCAAACATTCATTTGGGGGAACTGAATCAGGGTTTTTAAATGTTCCCATTTAGAAATTAACTTTATACACTTCAAAACAATCAATTGGCAGCTATCTTGAGCACCAACATAAATAAAGTGCCCACATTCATCTACATAATCTCTTCCATTAATTTCCAATTCCCTTTTATACATGCATACTTTTGATCTCATAGAGGTTCCAATGATGGCTGTCACCTCATGCTCTTGTATCACCCTTGCTCAATGAAATCAAGAGTTAGGGGTCAGTTAGAAAAATACTTACCCTTCACAAAGAGAGAGCTGTGTTAATGTTCAGTTTATAAAATGTAGGAAATACAAAACAAACAAACAAACAAAAAACTTGTGACCATTCAAAGACTAACCCTCTAAGTTTAATTGGACACTCACTTCTTCAAATGCAGTCTAAAAAAGTAGGTTTTGGTCCCCAAACACTTGTGCTCAAGTAAACTGATTAGTGTTTAAAGGTATCATAAAGGTATTTCCCCCTCTTTATACAGCCACCGCACTGGTTCCAAAGACATTCTGCTGGCCATATCAGTGACCATACTGTCTGTGTAAGCATGGGTACATTTGGTTCTTGGCCTTCTTTTCCCATTGATCTGAACTGGCACTTGTAGTCTAGGATCTTCCATAAGCCCCTGTAAATATACGAACACAGAGAATATTTTGGAGTTTGGGTATGTTTCTGGGTCTCACTGGAGAACATTGCTTGCCCTGCTGTGTGAATTCTGTAGCAGCCATTTTCATAGATGAGTGACATACAACCAGGGAAGAATAATTCAATCAAAAGAAGTAAAAATCTCCTCTGGCTACATGCTAGGATGAGAACAAGACCTACTACAAGCATTACCACCAGTATTGTCAAGGTCAGCCTTTCCCAAATGGTGCCCTCTAGACATTTGGAACCACTCATCATTAGCCACTTGATTTGCTGGCTGTGAGTCTGGGACTGATCTGAATTGTCCAAAATGTCTGGAGAGCAGCAGGTTAGGGATAATTGGTCTAGTGTGTAGAATAAAGAGAAAAAACAGGTTCAAATCCTTGATCTGTTAGGAAACATCTATTGTGGTCTTCACCTATTTACTCCCACTAAGACTTTATGTTTTCAACAAAATTGTTGTTAGGAAAATAGTAGAGGGTTTAGGCATGCATTGTGCCTACTTGGAGTGAAAGTGGAATACAAATAAAGGAAATATTTATTAATATAACAGCCATTAAAACTGTCTGGAAACAATAGATAACCAGTGGAATTGGGACCCTCCCCCCCTTCTGTAGGACCAGGACCCAATACAGAGAGGTTTCCAGTTCTTTAGAGCAGATTTTTAGGGGACTGCAAGAGGGAGTGGAGATTGTCAGTTAAGTCAGAAACTGTAGGATCCAGTGGAACTATGGTACATTACCAAACCTAGGCCAAAATATTTAGACATAATCTTACCCATTTTACTTCCTCATTTGTATGTCACCCATCTGGGAAAATGATACCAACATAATTCATGTGGCAGATCAGGCATGTCCAGCCAAACTGAATGTGTCCCTACATGGCCCAGAAACACACAGAGACTCCAAAATGTTCTGCAACACACACATACACTTTTGGCTGATAATGGCAAGTAAATTAATTCAGGTTTTATATCTGTCTGATGATTATACCAACATCAGGCCTTATAGAATTAGAGGTGGAGGTGGGGTAAACCAGATCAGTGTTCAGTTTTCTCAAAATAATACTTTCCCTTACTCCTTAGTACATTCACTTGTAGACAAATAGTTACAAGGAAGTTGATAACACTGTTTACCAGGTTTTCTTTTTTTAATTGTTCTACATTTTTCCATATTGGTGAAGCAATCCATTTCTTTGCCTTTGTTTTTAAATGTGCGTTTTAAAAATTTAGAACACAGAAGGCAAAACAGTTTTCTTTTTGAATATTTCATTCAATATACATATAGGTGATGTGCATATTGGTTTTTATGTGCAGTAGTATATGCAAGAAAGTTGAATAATTGAGAGCTACAACAAGTAACATCTAAAAGGAAATAAAAGCTTGTACTCTTTGGAAGCACAAAAAGAATCAGTCATTTTGTGAGTGAAAATGAGTTAACTACTGGTGTTTCTGCATGTCTATCTGCAAATTGGTATGTCCAAAAGAATGCTGAAAAGGAAAAATCTCAGATGGAACAAAAACAGAAGAGATAATTGTGGGTATTGCATTGTACAAATTACAAAGATAAATAAAGTATATGCACACCCTACTAGTACAATGCTGTGCATTCAACTTATAAACTGATTCCTAAAGCTGAGATAGTTCAGTGAAGAATGAGTCTCACAACTAACCACTGCATTCTCTAGATTGGAAATCACAATTGATGAACTTATGGAATTCCCACAGGCTTTAACAACTGGAATACAAGTTATCACCTTCAGCGTGTCCAAGACCTAGTATCACTAATGGCCATATAAAGAACAGTGATTCTACCTCTATGTCTGAGAAATTAGGCCATTCCATGCACTGAATGCCAAATAATGGTTTTGAGCTACTCAGACAAGCCTAACATTCACATGCCCCCTTTCTTCACTTAATTAGGTGCTTCATGGGAAACCAATTTGTCATTATAGGTATACCTCTGTTAACAAACAAGATGTGTTTCTGGGCATTATTTTCTTTTACAGAAGAAAATGTGGTACTAGAGGCAGAAATAACACGGAGAGAATAGGGATATGTTCCTAGATCAAAAAAGAAGAGCAATTCAACATATTTCAGTAAGTCTTTTTTTAAATTCAAAACTATCAGTATGGATGCGTGAAATGAAACAACCAGATTAGATAAACCTTGTAGGAAGCAGACATTTTGAATCTTCATTTTGAACCCTCTGGTTCTAGTGACCACTTGAAGACTTCTTCCAAAATGTAGCCACAAATGACCTTTTTGTTTCACCAACCACCACTTTTTTAATGATGTTCATTTTGGTGGCTAAACTTACAGATCTGTTTTTAGCATGCTGAAGGGTAGATGGTGAGGCAGGCTCTCCCCTTTTCTTTCTGTTTTGCTGGATGGTCTATAAAGGATTCTGAGGGCAGCTGCTGTATATCTTGCATGCTGTAAGCAAGCACACACAACTACAGTAGGATTGGCTACAGCAGAATCCCATTCTTTCCCAGCTCAGGTTTTATTGCATTGTTTACTGCGTACATGCTGTTACATCCTGATTCTGAAAGTTTATATTTTTCCACCCATTCTTCACCATAGGGTCGCCATGAGTCAAAGTCAATTTAAGAGCAGTTAACAGAAACAACATTACATGGCATGTATTTCAACACAGGGTGAGTTTAAACAAATCACAATTTCTCTCTTTCTCATATTCATGGTCATTAGTGATACAAGCCTACTGTATAGCATTGCTTAATGTTTACAAAGTAGAGGTGTGAAAAACAGTAAGTTTCAAATTTGTTCCATTATAGTTAAGTGCTAAGTGTTTTTACTGGTCCTGTGTTTCTACAGAAAGGTGGTGGGGGTGGACTTCAACAAGCTCATGGGCCAATTCCCCTTCCAACAGGCTACCTCCTGTTCCTGTACTGCCAAATTTCAACAGCATGTTGTGAAAAAAAAATTCAAACAAGTATTCCTTGCTTCGTTTTAAAAGGCTTCTTGTGCTTTGCAACCAACATTTAGTGCTGTGGGTAGGTGGGATGGGAGAGGGGGTTGAAGGTTCAAAAACCTAAACGCACACAGTTCACAACTGATGTGTTTCCTACCCCAGTTGTAGACAGTACATCTGTAAATATGTGCATTTTTATTGGGAAGGAGAAGAGCAGCCACACACATCTCCATCATGCCTGGATCCATGGGTGGGTGAACATCCCTCCTTCCAGATTCTAACAGCATGGCCTCTGGGGGAGATAAGAGCAGCCAGGCACACCTCCACTGTGACAGGAACTAGTTGCTGCTGAACTTAAATCCTACTTCCCAATGTGCCACCAATATCTTAACCCTTTCACCGTGTGTCTTATTTAGACTGGAAGCTAAGCAGGGTCAGCCCTAGTTAGGATGGCAGACTGTCAATGAATACCAGGTGCTGTAGCTTATATTTCAGAAGAAGGAAGTGGCAAAACCATCTTGGCATATTCCTTTCCTTAAAAAATCCTCTGAAATTCATGAGGTTGCCATAATGCTACAGGTGACTTGAAGGCACATACAGACACACACCTATGGACAGCATGAAGGCAGGGAATTTCACATCAGCTATTAATAAGCTACTCTGAGGGTAATTTTTAGCTAAAGGGAGGGGTATACATTCTTTAGTTAAATAAACAGATAAATAATAAATAAATTCATGAGCTTAAACCAGGGAGAAGGAACCATTTTTCTTTGTTGTTAAGCTACATTCCCAAAGGGACAAATTTTCAGGGGATAAACACTAACAGTGACCACTGTCAGACATAAACATGAGTTAAGCTAACCTCTCCTATCAACTGCACCTTTCTCCTCCTAACCCAACAGGGCAGAAACAGATCACAGGTTTTTCTTTAATAATCATTGTAGATAATTTTTGGAGCACTTCAGCCTTAGGTATTCATATCCTAGGCCCTTGTATTTTATCCCATGTAAAGATGGCAACCCATTTTATTGGGTTTCCTGCCCACACAAGCTAGTTCTCTTCAAATCCCTTGTTTTCCATATCTTCTCATATTCAGACATTCACATAATACTGAAGCTACTCTGTCTGCCTTGCTCTGCCATTAGCCAGATCAACATACATGAGAAACAATTCAAAATCTATCAACTGAATGTCAAGCACAACTAAAATTACACAGGTTTGAAGGGGGAAATAGTAGTCTGCACATGGTGAACCTATGAACTTGCACAGATTATCTGTGCTATTAAAGGAATGTGTAAATATGGTTAATTTACTTAACAGCTCACCTGGATGACCTAAAACAATAATCAGGCAGGTGCTTTAAACCCAACAGGAAACAACTGTTATCTTAAGAAAAGAGAAGGAGTAGGAGGAAGAGGAGGTGGAAGAAAAGGTGTAAAGAAGGGCCACTTGTTCAATTACAAAGAAACAAAATCCAAGTCAAATGAATTAGCTAAGCCCCACATCCTCCTACTGTTGTTTAAACCTGCACTAATACATCATCATGCCATATAATGTTTTAACTGTGGACCGTTCTGCACTGCAGTAATACTGTAGCTTGACACTGCTTTAACTTCCATAGCTCAAAGCTATGGTATCCTGGAGTCAGTAGCTTGTTGTGGCACCAGAGCTCTCTGACAATAGGGCTTGCTTCCCAATAAGCAAAGCCAATCTTCTATCAAATTGCCCTGCCAAAAGTTCATTTTTAGGATCAATTCAAGGCACTGCTTCCTACTTCCTACTTTTAAAACATTAAATATTTGGACCAAGGTATTCTCTTCACACATGAATGTAACTTCCACAAACACCCTTTTGTTGTGTGTCCCTCATCTTCTGGGGGAAGACTGGTGACAACTAGGGATATAAAGCCTGATAAATGATTATCTCATAGGCAATAAGGAATAAGTTAATCATCTTTCTCTCCATTACAAGAAAATCCTCAAAAACTGTGAAATTTTCAAGACTATTCACAGTTCAGGATTTGGATACATCTCTGGTTTGTGTGTGTGTGTGTGTACAGAAAATACCATTTTCATACAGAATTTTTTTTATGCTCAGGAAACCTATTTTCTTTGCAGAAGTTAACATTCCTGTGCAGAAAATGGCTTTTTTTATGTGGAAAAAAACCCCCTATGCATTTTTTATCTTTTGCACAGAATAAGTCCCCAACTCCCAAGATTCTTGTTCATCTAGGATTTAGGGTTTCTCAACACACCTGAATCCCACATTTCATCTGGGATTCAAATTTTTATGAACACAGTCGCCCCTCCGTTTTTGTAGACTTCGAATCCACATCCCTTGTTCGTTCGTGGGTGGCAAATGGAGAGGGACAAAATGGGACATGCGCCACCATTCAAGCCAATGGGGCTTGAATATCGTCGATTTTCCATTTTTGGGAGGGCCCCCCTGGAACAGATCCCCCGTGAAAATGGAATGGCTACTGTATTCTTTTCATCCCTACTGGTAACTTAAGCCTTTTAAGAACCTTTTCCCCAAGGAAGCTTGCTGGCCTGCAGGTGCTTTTGGTGTTCATTCATACAGGTGTTTCAGATCACAAAGCTTCTATTTAGCATTTGGCAACTTAATCTGGTTTACACAATATTTCCTGTTTCTGTTTTTTTTACTGTATTGGTATTATCTGAAATTATGTTAATTTTAAATGTTGTTAGCTGTTCTGTGACACATTCTCTGAAAATAGGATTCCAATGCCCTAAATGAAAACAAACAGAATGAGCCTAAGTAGTATTATGGAACTTGGAATAAGTAGCTCTATGGAACAATCTCATCTAAAACAGTGGTGCTCCACATTTAGTAAGAAAGGGTATGGACCAATATGAGGCACTTGCTGTGGAAAGCGTAACTATCATCTTAAAGTTATTAATGGTATAGTAAGTCCTAACTCCTTTTCCCTACTTTATTTTATTTCTTCTGCTAAAAAGCCTCCTCAAGGTATAGAACTGTTTTTATCGAAAGATTACATGCTAATAAAATTTAGTTTTTTAAATTCATTCGTTCAAGCAAAAGAATGTTCAAAAGAATTAGCAATTCATGCACTGACTTCTCAGAATACATTGTCTACTGAATACTAAACATCTTAAATGTATCAGCACTTCAGTCTCTAGCATGTGGATTCGCTTACCCTTTCTGAATTAAAAATATATGTTTCTTAACACACTCCTACCCCTCAAAACTGGAGTAGTCGAGCAACAAAGCCAATGCTTTTGTAGCATGGGCATTGTTCCCACTGCTGTCAAGTCAACACAATACAGTTGTGAAAGTGAAATAAATCCCTAACAGATAGGGGAAGCTTCTGCAAAACAGTCACCAGGCATGAATACCAATTCGCATGCCCAACTGCTGAGATAGTGTCGGAATCTCAAATGGACTTGATAACAATGCTGAAATGTTAATCACATTTTCCAGTATAAAGAAAACTACCTCTTATCTCTTGTACTGAACAATCATTTTATATACACATTCATTCTCTCTGCACCAGCCACCCACCATCTCGAATTGAAATGACTGAGTTAGGGTGTGATGACAATGGATATTCTGGACAATCATTATTCTTCACACCAGACTATTTATTTATTTATTTATTTATTTATTTATTTATTTATTTATTATATTTATTTATATCTTGCCCTTCACCCAGGACTCAAGATGGCTTACAACATGAAAAACAATACAATTAAAAACATAAAAAATACATTAAAATAGAATTAAACTACAACAACAAAATAAAATAAAAAAGAAGATAAAGATGTTTAAAATACATTAAAACAATATAGCACCCCAGGCCATTCTTTAAAAGTTTTCTGTTTTGAATGCCTGTCTGAAAAGGATGATTTTCACTTGTCAATGGAAGGCTATCAAGGAAGGGTCCATTCTGGTCTCCCTAGGCAGGGAGTTCCAGAGTCTAGGAGCAGCCACAGAAAAAGCTCTCTCTCATGTCCCCACCAACTGTGTTTGTGATGGTGCTGGGATGGAGAGAAAGGCTTCCCCTGAGGATCTCAGAGCTCTGGACTTTTTAGGTCTTTATTGGTCGTAACCAGCACTTTAAATTGTGCCCAGAAACAAACTGGCTGCCAGTGGAGCTGTTTCAACAGGGTGTTATATGATCTCTGTAACCTGCCCCTGTTAGCAGCCTGGCTGCAGCTCTTTGGACCAGCTGAAGTTTCCGAACATTCTTCAAAGGCAGCCCCAAGTAGAGCGTATTGCAGTAGTTCAAATGTCATGTACCATCAAAGCCAGATCTGGCATCTCAAGGAACAGGCACAAGTTTTAAATGTGTAAAAGGACTTCTGGTCAATGAAGAGACCTGGGCCTCCAGGTTCAATGCTGAGTCCACGAGTACTCCCAAACTGCGTCTTCTGGGGAAGTATGACCCCATCTAACACAGGCTGGATCTCTATTCCCCGATCTGCCTTCCGACTGACCAGAAGCACTTGTGTCTTGTCTGGATTAAGTTTCAACTTGTTTACTCTCAGCCAGTCCATTACTGATGACAGACACTAGTTTAGGACCAAGATTACAGTTCTCCCATTTAGAAATTATTTAAATATTTTGATCAATAACTTAAGATAGCCACAGTGGATAGCCTTACTTTTTTGGTTAGCAATCAGTGTGATGATACAGAAATAATATTTAAACCTCTTCCTTTTGAGTATGATAGATTTGAAAAATAAGGCAGAGAGAGAATATAAAGTTCTAATATGACAATAGTTGCAAAACTGGTTCATGCAAAATATTGGAAAAATAGTAAGACTCAAATATTGTAGAATGGATGGAAATATTAGTGGATTTGGCTAAACTAGATACGTTAAACTTAGTAAAAGAAAATTATATAAAAATTTACATAAAATATGTCAACATTTTACAGATTACATAGTCTGTAATAGAAAAAGGGGGATATTGTAACTATAGGTTTTTCAATATAGAAAGAAAACTTTTGTGGACTGAGAAAATAAAATAAATATAACAGATTTAGTTTAGAGAGGAGGAATATTATGTATAAGCTAACGTACTGTATAGAGAAAAGTGGGAAGTCAATTTGTAAAGGGTGGTGGATAGGGTTATGGTATGGTTCACTGTTTTTTGTTTTGTGGGGTTAATGTTTGTCAGGGGTTTTGTGTGTGTGTGTAACTTAGGCGTGATACAGACTGCCCCAAAGGGGCGGGTCTGTGGCACCCCTTTTAGCTCCAGATTGGGGGCAGGGCAGCCTCACTGGCAGCCCTGCGGCCCCAATCCGGAGTTTTTCTGGACCACGGAGAAGCGTGATGCAGAAAAGAAGTGTCCTTGGGGCTTCATGCCCCTGGACACCCCAGGAGCCAGGGCCATGGGAGAAAAGGGCTGCTCGGCCACTTTCTCCCTGGCATTGTTCCCGCAGCCATTTGGTTGAAGGGGAAAGATGCGGGCGCCCAAAAGGAGCTCCGTTTCAGAGTTCGTTCCCACACCACAGCCAGGCCATTGTAAACAGCATAGGGTGGCACAGAGACATCAGGCACGCACTGCACTGTTTAGACGCAGGGCATGCATGACATCATCATAGCGGCCCCCATGTGGACGGGAGGCCGCCATGATTATGCCACCGCCACGTACTAGGGTTGCAGGGTGTGTGGTTGTTCTGCCCCTGCGCAACCCTAGTATGTGGCCAGGCTGGCACAAAACGCTGGTCTGTACCGCACCTTACACACTAAGTGTGGCCTAAAAAAAAATAGAACATAGTTCCAATATGGATCTTGATATCTTTTAGTCCTTAACAGAACTTTGTATTAATTTTAGGAGTTAAAACACTCAATTAAATCTTCTCAACTGAAGTCACCTTCACATAAAAATATTTGCATGTGTGTGTTGCACACCTACAAGTTGCTTCCAAATTGTAGTGACCCTAAGGCAAACCTATCACGGGGTTTTCTTGGCATGATTTGTTCAGAGGAGCTTTGCCGCTGTCTTCCCCTGAGGCTACCAATCATTAAACAATGGCTGAAAGACTGAGTTCTAAGCCAGAAAAATCCCCTCTTTAAATCTTACTTCTTATCATGTACTAGCTGGCTGTGGGCAGCCTTGCCTTCCCCACAGCTATACATCCATGGCAAAACAATATATGTGAAGCACTGAACACCTAAAAGTTATGTGTATTATAACAATTGGCCTTATATAGTCATGAGAGTCTGGAAGTCAACAGGGCCACAGACTATCACAAAATACCAGAGATGTCAAATAGTACCACATGTTTGTTCTCTGAACATATCTGGTCAAAAAGCCCCATGACAGGGTCACCTTAGGGTTACCATAAGTCCAAAATGACTTGAAGGCACACAACAGCAACAAGAAATGTTTCCTTTGCAGCTCTTAACATTTCTTTATGACAATCATTTTGTTGTAGTCTTTAAATTACAAACCCTAAAGTTGTTTTCGCTGTGTGCCTTCTATCATTTCAAACTTATGGCGACCCTATCACAGGGTTTTCTTGACAAGATTTGTTCAGGGGTTTGCCATTGCCATCATCTGAGGCTGAGAGCATGAGACTTGCCAAAGGTCACCCAGTGGGTTTCATGGCCAA
Organism: Sceloporus undulatus; assembly: GCF_019175285.1. Taxonomy (NCBI): domain Eukaryota; kingdom Metazoa; phylum Chordata; class Lepidosauria; order Squamata; family Phrynosomatidae; genus Sceloporus; species Sceloporus undulatus. The sequence goes on from NC_056523.1 coordinate 207,362,305, forward strand.
GCTGGGAATTGAACCCTGGTCTCCAGAGCTGTAGTCTAATACTCAAACTACTACACCACACTTGCTCTCTTAAGTAACCCCACTGAAAGCAAACTATCATTGAAGCAACATAGATTATTAGAATTTCAGGGTGAAACCCCTCCCCCCTGCATTAAGCTTAAAATCTTAAAAATGAGATCAGTGGAACTAATACACTGATCATTTTGGACAGAGTCAAAGCCTCTCTAAAGATACTGGCATGGTTTCAATAACTTTAAATAATTAAACAAAATTTCTACAACTGCAATCCTATACCAGATTTTCCTAAGAGAGGGGTGGGAATCTTGTGACCCACAAGATGCTGTTAAAATACAACTCCCTGTATCCCCCATAACATTCTATGCTGGTTAGGACTACTGAAAGTTGCAGCCCAACATCATTGGCAAGCTTACATGATGCTTACTTCTGATCTAAAAAGTCCCATCAATGAAAAGCAGCTGTAAAACTCCTCTTTGTTCATGGAATAATGGTGGGATTATTGCAACGTCCTGCAATATCATCTGAAAATCTTCACCAAATCATGCAACACTGATGGGAGCATCACACTATGCTCCCGTCTCATTTGTCTGTATGAAAATGTCCTAAGGGAAAGTCTCACTGAACTCAGCTTGCTATCAATACACCTCTACTCTAAATTACATTCACAACAAACTGAAAGTGAAAACTCTAGAACAGCGTTCCTAAACCTGGTACCCTTAGATGGCTTGGACTAAAAATCCTATAACCCCTGACTATGCTGGGTGGGATTGATGGGAGCTGTATTCTAATTGGTAGAGGGCACCACTTCTGGGAAAGACGTCATAACAGATTTACAGTTTTCCAATTCTAATCTGTCAAGAAGAAAAAAATGTATATCAAGATCAATTTGTCAGGTTGTAGTCTGTTATACAGAAATGCCAAACAGGCAATGAAATGAAGCTGAAATACATGTAAATAAAATCACAAAACAGAAGCCCATAGAAATTAGAAATAAGCTTGTTCAGAGATTCCAATTACCCTGCTAAGGTTTCCTGCCTACTTGCTAATTAAACTGTGTTTTATTTAAGGCTTTTTGAAGCAAGGTTTGAAGATGAATGTGCAAAAACATTGGGGGGGGTAATGTAGGCTGATAGCCCCCTTTAGTTGCTTTGAGAAGGGTACATGGTAATGGAAGCAAACAAACCTTTTCCCACCCACTATTTCTCTCCTCCAAATTGTCCTTCCCTAACCGGCTCCGTTCTAAAGATTTCAAATGACTGCAGACCTCATGGAAGAAAAACAGTTAGTGTGGCAATCTGAGTCGGAAAAGGCAGGAGAAGAAAAGACTGCTAACACTCAGAACTGCCTCTTTAAAAAGCAGCACCAGGCTATAGTGTCATGCATATGTATATAACATGTTGTTTGGCACACAGTCTAAAGACTCACCATATATGAAAGAAGGGGCTTCCTCACAATGTAAAATGCAAACAGATAATACAGTAGTTTTTTGTGGGTTTTTCAGGCTATGTGGCCATGTTCTAGAAGAGTTTATTCTTGACGTTTCGGCTGCATCTATGGCTGGCATTTTCAGTGTTACTTCATTTCGGAAGCAGAGGAAGCATGAATGGACTAGTGGTGGCACTCAGCAGAGACAAGCCATAAAACTGCAGCATACATTCAGTCTAAAGGATCTGCACTTCCTAAAGGGGAAATGTTCTGCCAAAATCTTCCCCTGTTGAGGCTAACTTTTAAAAGATTGTTATTAAGAGTTTGACACCCCCCCTCCCGCCAAAAAAAAAAGAGGCTTGTTCCTGCAGCTATGGTATTTCTTATAGGGAGAACGTGGTTCCTTCCTTACATCTATGTCCTTCGTTTCTATTTTCATTCACGCGTAGGGATGAGTCAGTGTCTTGCTCCTTTGTACCATGAACTCTAGTGCCCCTTGCATTTGTGCTCTGCCCCCCCCCCCAAAGTCTGCCAATGACCACCATGCCAACCTTCAGTGATCCCAGAACCCCACTTAAAAAGTCCATTCTCTGACCTCTCTACAGCTTGGTGTTGTTATGTGCTTTCAAGTCACTTCGAACTTATAGCATGTAACGATAACACCATGATTAACAAGGCAAACCAGACTTGCTATTTGGTAGATAAAATGGAAACCTTGTTACTGCTGTTGTCACTGTTTGCCTTCAAGTCATTTCTGACTTACGGTAACCCTAAAGTAAACCTACCATGAGGTTTTCTGGGGCTGAAACTGTGTGATTTGCCCAAGGTGACCCAGTGGGTTTCCATGGCCCAGCAAGGACTCAAACCCTGATCTCCAGAGTCACGTTGCCACGCTCAAATCTATATACCATGCTATTTCTCACCTCTCCCTACACCTGCAAAGCACTTTTCTGCAACAATGGCCCTTAGTGTTGTGCAGAAATTGTGCTATCAATGTGGTTTAAATATTTATTTAAACATTTAAATCCCGCTATATATCCAAGCATCTCAGAGTTCTCCCTTTAGCTTGGTTGGAGACTGTTACTGGAGAGGGAACTACGTAATCCTTCCCATTTCTCTCTCCCAAATTCTCTCCCCCATCCCCAAGCGGTTCTGTTCCAAAGACTTCAAATGACTGCAGATGCTGGGGGAATATCAAGTGTGGCAAATCTGGGTGAGGAAAAGGCATCTTTCACACACACCACTTACCCAGTTTCCATTTTCAACCACATCCCACCTGCCCTGCTTTCCCCACAATACAGAGGGTATTTGGCTTTCCCAACATTCGCCATATATTTGACGAGAGATACGTCAGTGCAGTTGAAAAGTCCAAAAAATCCATAGGAACATTCATTAGATGAAATACATTTATGGGGTATGGTTCTGTTTGGTTTATCCCCACCCCACTTAAGGTCTGCCGAAGGTGGTTGAAATCCCCCAGAACCCTGAGTATTCAGCACAATCCAACCATTGCACCTGAACCCCCCATGTCCTCTTTTCTTACTCCATCAAATGCTGCAGGAACACAGCTAGCAATTGCGGAGGAGAAAAGAGAGAGATGTACAGTAATGTTCAAAAGTGCCACATTTAAGGTAAAAAGAAATGAGATTGTAGTGTGTGTGTGTGGGGGGGTCTCCACCCAGTGCATTTCCGATGGTTTATTTAAAGGCTCACAATAACTATACCAAGGTCATCCACACATCAAAGACACATGCGGTCACACACTCATTGGTAAAGGCAAGGGCTTTTGGCATTCATACCATGGGTCTCCTATTCCGACTGCAATCCTAGACACACACACACGTTCCTGGAGGGAGTCAGTGCCATAGAACTCTACCAACCTGGTTTCTGAAGCACTGCAGAAATAACCCAGTTTGACACCATTTTCACTGCCAGGGATCCAGGCTATGGAGCGCTGGGATTTATAGTCTGTTGTGCCCCCCCAGACAGAGAAGGCTGAATCACTCACAAAACTACAGATCCCAGAATCCTATTGCGTTGAGCCAGGGCATTTAAAGTGGTGTCAAACTGGGTTATTTCTGCAGTGCAGGTGCAGCCTCTGAGTCACCAGGTAGAGGACTTCAGCCTACACACCAATGCAGGAGCGAGGGTCAAGTGATGGAGGCACAGAGTGAGGAGGGGCAGAGGAAGAAAGGGACCCCAAGAAAAGATAAGAGAGAAGAACATTACTGTACATTTGGAGATGGAGGAGCTGAATGCGCACACACCTCTAGACACAATCCCACAATCAGGATGACTACAGGTCCTCCTTTAACAGGGCATACCCTCCTTTAAGAGGACATGTCCTCCATTTCATTCTTCCATCCAGGAGGAATTCCAAAATGTCCTACATTTAGAGCATGGCTGAGAAGCATGAATGTTAGTAATGTCTTTATTTGGTCATGTCCTCCATTTTTCTTGATTGTCCTCCATTCCATGCTGCCTAGCCCTCCTTGGCAGTTAGGGCACAAGTCTCCCACTCACACATGATGTGTCTCCCCCCAGAAGTCTGTCCATTCCACCTAGCTAGCCTCCTCCTCTCCTCAGTCCACTGAGGGGCTACAGGGGGGCCAGAGGTCCTCCATTTCAGCCTCTTGTCCAGGAGGGGTTCCAAAATGTCCTCCATGCAGAGCAGGACTCGGAAGCATGAAATGGACATGGCTAGGAGTTTGCTGAGATCAAGCTCAGGAGAAAATGCAAATTGCTAAGAGAGTGCTGAGAGGAAGCTAGGAATGTCAGTTTCATGCTGCTTAGTCCACCCTGCTCCAAAAGGAGGACATTTTGGGCTTCCTCCTGGACAAGAGGCTGAAATGGAGGACCCCTTTTTTTTCTGGAACACACACACACACACTCAGACCCACAACCCCCCTCCCCACCCCACACACACACCCAACCTACAACCCTCCCCCAAAAACCCATCCCTCCTCCATCCTCTGGCATTTTCCAAGAGGAAAGATGGAGGCATGTGCTCTGCTTGCTTGCCTCCCCATTGAGTTAACCTTGGGATGGATGGAAAGCCCCCAGAAGCCCCTGAGGCAGGCGCCCTTCCTGGCGGGAAGTCCTCCTGAGGAGGAGGCAAAGGAGGGGAGCCTGGGTTACCTTCTCCAGCAGCAGCAGCAGCAGCAGCAGCCCTGTCTCTCCTCTTCGGGGCGTAAAGGCGCGCCAGGGGCAACAGGGAGGCCCCCTCTCCTCTCTCCTTCTCCTCCCAAGCTCCGAAGGGGAACTAAAGACCCAAGCCCAGGGTTGTGCCTCTCCAGTGTCTGGGGAAAGGAGAGAGAGGAAGGGAAAGAGAGAGAGAGAGAGAGCGAGGCCACGAGAGGGAAAAGGGGGAGGGGAGGCAGGGAGGCTGCCTCCTCCTCAGGTTACCTCAGCAGCAGCATCCATGCCAGCCGCCAAAAAGAGGCGGCTCTCTGCTTCTGGTGGTGGGGCTGGTGGCTGCTGCTGCTGCTGCTTCATGTTGTTTCTGACCTATCGGGGTTTCTGCAGAGAGGGTTCGCCATGGCCAGCCTCTGAGGCTGAGAGAGTGTGACTGCCTCTCAAAGTCACCCAAGTGGCCTCACATGGGGGAGCCAGGATTCATGGCAGGGGGTTAGAGACATTGGAAGAGAGCACAAAGGCCATCCAGTCCAACCCCATTCTGCCATGCAGGAACTCTCAATCAAAGCATCCCCATTGACAGATGGCCCTCCAGCCTCTGCTTAAAGACCTCCACTACACTCCGAGGGAGTTTGTTCCACTGCTGAACAGCCCTTACTGTCAGGAAGTTCTTCCTAATGTTGAGGTGGAATCCCTTTTCCTGCAGCTTGCATCCATTGTTCCCGGTCCTGTTCTCTGGAGCAGCAGAAAACAAGCTTGCTCCCTCCTCAATATGACATCCCTTTGAAGATGGCCCTTGTGGTCTCTTCCAACTTTATGATTCTATGATTCCAACCCTGGTCTCCTCCTGGTCCAGTGCGCAAGCCACTACACCCCTCTGGCCCTCCAGAGTCCAACTTACACTCTCATAGCCCACTCTTTTGGAATGCTGTCATGCTTTCCTTGCTGCACAGTGACCAACATCCACCCCCAAGCCCACCTTATCTCCATGTTGCAGGGGGGACTGGCAGAGAAGCATCTATTTCCTGGAGCTGAATGCCCTGCAAGGATAGCATGTGCTGGGACTGTCCAAGGAATCCCAGAGGGCCTTGCAAATACCCGTTGCAGCATCTTTAGCTGCAGGGAAATATCTTAATGCATCTCCATTGATCCCTCAGTCAGGATTTGAACCCTGGTCTCCAAAGGCATAGTCCAACACTGAAACCGCTACACCACACTGGCTGCCTTCTTCCTCTCACTGAGGTCTTAAGCTGCAATCTTATACCTGATGATTTGGGCATTTTCTGAAGAGGCTGGATTGTAATGCCTCATTCTGCTTCACATCTCAGTGGGCTTTTTGGTATTCAATGACATCTGATGAAGAAGCTAGTGAAGCTTCAAAAGCTAGCATGATGTATTCCCTGTCTTTTTGGTTGGCCTCATAAAGAGAAGCCAGAGTGGTTTGAGCATTGGATTACAATGCTGGAGACATTTGTGATTGATAGGGATCCTAAGGCAAACCTATCATGATTTTTTTTAATGTAAGGATTGTTCAGAGAGAGTTTGCCATTGCCTTCCCCTGAGGCTGAGAGTGTGAGACTTGGCCAAGATCACCCAGTGATTTTACATATCTGGGAAAGGATTCGAATCCTGGTCTCTAAAGTCTATTCCAAAGCTAAAATGAATACATAGCTCTTTATGACCAAGACCCTGCCCTCCAAATTCTTTGGATTACAACAGGGACACCTCATAACAATGGCTCTTTGCTGGTAAAACCCATTCCCCCTCCAGCTACTTGCAGATAAAATCAGATGGAATATGGAGCGAGAGTGGAATATGATGCATGTGTGCCTTCAAATTGTTCGTAAATTTATAGCAACCTCCATAAATTTTCTAGGGTTTTCCTATGGAAGGAATACTCAGAGGTGGTTTTGCCAGTTCTTTCCTCTGAAACAGAGTCTACAGCAACTGGTATTCATTGGCCCTTGGCTTTCCTATACAAGTTTTAACCAGAGTTGCCCCTGCTTAGCTTTCAAGATCAGATGAGATCTGGTGCCTTCAGGATATTTAGTGAGATTCAAATCATATAGTCCCTGCTAATCAAAAAGTCCTGGGGCCTTGGCCCTGTGAGCCCTGCCTCCATTACATCACTGCTTATTTATGAGTAAAACCTATTGTTCCCATTTCAAATTAATCCTTTTTTTCTCTTGCAGGTGTAGTAGGGGGCCTGTGGTCTTCCAGCAGATCGATTTGCCATTATTCTTAATATTTCCATGTATCCTTTGTTGTGTGTCCAAAGAGCTCCACAGATAACACTGACCCAATCCAAACTTTTTTTTACTTCAGCAAACAAAGGTTATTGCATCATGTGTCCTTACATTGTGCCTGAGGCAGTGCTTGGAACTTCTGGGTTATGAATAATGTAATTTGCTGCAACAAATCACTTTGGAGAGGGAACTAAGGCTCAATGAAGTCACATTTAGCAACAAGTGGAATGACTGTCATTTACATTACAATTTTATAATGCAAGCACATTACTTTGTGGAGGGACTTTACAATAACCCTAATTAGATACTTTTAAAAGGGACATTTAAAGACATTGTAGGAGCATTTTGAGCAGAATTTTCTAACTTCTCAAGAGATTTTAAAAGGGGAGCAACAGAAAAGCAATGAGTAATAAAGAAAGCAATGTGCTGCTAGAAATTTTGCATTGCAAAGCATGGTGTAGTAGTTTGAGTGTTGAACTATGATTCTGGAGAGCAATTCCCAGCTTGGCATGAAACCCACTGGGTGACCTTAGCTAAGTCACATGCTCTCAGCCTCAGGGGAAAGGAATAGCAAACCTCCTCTGAACAAGTCATGTCACGAAAACTCTGTGATACTTTCACCTTAGTGATATCATAATTTGAAATGACTTGAAGGCACACAACACACGCAAACTTGTTACTTTGGGGAGAGGTTTTGCGACAACTTGCACAACAAATTAACTGTTAAAAATACTTTTTACAAACAAATACTTTACAAACTTTCAAAAGTTTACAAGATCTAATCTTGGTACCAATATACAACTCTTAGGCCTGTTACAGACAGCCAAAATAAAGCTGCTTCGAGTCACAGTGGAGGTATGGTGTTTAAATGATGCATGTGTCCTAAGAGTCCAGAAGCCAAACCAAAGCCACGTTCCAGTCCTTAGGGCTAGAGCGTGGCTTTGGTGTGACTTCTGGACTCTTAGGATGCATGCATCATTGAAACACCATACCTCCACTGTGACTCGAAGCAGCTTTATTTTGGCTGTCTGTAACAGGCCTTAGCCAGTACTTTGAGCCAGCCCTGAAGCTGTGCTATTTCAAGTCAGGTTTTAGCACCATAGTTCACCAAACAGAGATACCATATATTCAACCTCCTCTTTGTTCTTGCAGTACTGTGATAGCAAATGTCATTGTGGTCAGTGGTGTGGTGGGAAATGGAAGTGCAGGTGCCTATTATGACAATCCCCATATCTGTGTTTCCAAGAAAAGTCCATAAAAGCAGACAGCTGTGTTGATTCATATCACTAGAGCAGTACTAGCAGTCCTAATCTCAGCTAGGATCGTGTCCTTGTAAAGTATAGGCAATGTGAGAGTTTGGATTTGAAACATCATGCTTGCATAATGACCACCTTAAAAAGTTCAATAATTTATTGCATTTGTATATCTTCAGACTCTTCTTTCAATGATGTTAAACAGATATCTAAGCCTCTGAATAACCCTCTTTGTACTTTATAGCTGAATAGGGAGTTCAGCATTTATGGTTCCCTGGGAAAGCTTAACTTCTGTTATATGGGTAACAGGAGTAAATGCTTGGAACCCAATTAAATCTTATCCATTGGTAGCCATGTTGACCGTGTAATAAAGTACAACACCCAGAATCCTCAATATACTGATATTTTTATGGGGCAAACCAAAATGCACAAACTATATGTTGCATGCTTTTGAACCTTTGATGACTTCTTAATAATAATAATAATAATAATAATAATAATAATACTGTTTATTTGTATCTCGCTTTTCCTTTCCAGATCAAAGCAGGTTACAGCAGCACGGCAGTGCACAAAACATCCCAGACAGCATACACATGTAAAAGACGTGAGCGGTACAATCAAACAGATTAAAAAGATTACAATCAAAACAGCTAAAAACTACCAAATTAAAACCATAACAATAACTAGCGAAAGTGCAGGTGCATCAATACATCGGGGGGAGAGCGGATGTTATATTGTCTGAGGGAAAGCCTGTTTGAAGAGGAAGGTTTTTAACCTCTTCCTGAATATGTCGAGGGAGGAAGCCGAGCGGAGCTCATCGGGAAGAGAGTTCCAGAGCTGCAGGGCCGAGCTGGAAAATGCCCTTTGTGCAGACACAGAATGTTTCATATTTGGAACTCTTAACAGTTGCTTCCCGGCCGACCTGAGAGTGCGGGGCGGATTATATGGGGAGAGGCGGTCCTCCAAGTACCCTGGGCCCAAGCCATTTAGGGCTTTATAGGTGATAACCAACACCTTGTATTGCGCCCGGAAGCGAATAGGCAGCCAATGTAGATCTTGTAAAACAGGTGTTACATGGCTGGTCCTGGGGCATCCAGTGACCAGCCTGGCTGCCATGTTCTGCACCAGTTGAAGCTTCCGGGTTTGGTACAAGGGTTGCCCCATGTAGAGCGCATTACAGAAATCCAACCGAGAGGTTATCAGAGCATGTACCACCGTTTCAAGGTCCCCCTAGCCCAGGTAGGGTTGCAGCTGGCATATCAGCTGAAGCTGATAACAAGTACTCCTGACAGTCGCATCCACCTGAGATGTAAGGTGGAGTGACGAGTCCAGGAGCACCCCCAGGCTGCCAACAGAGTCCTTCAGGGGGAGCGTGACCCCATTCAGGACAGGTGGACATATTTCCATCCCCGGGCCTGGGGAACCTATCACGAGTACTTCCGTTTTCTCTGGATTCAAACTGAGTCTGTTTTCCCTCATCCAGCCCATTACTGACTCCAGACAGGCATCTAGAGGAGAGATGCCATCCCTGGTCACTGCATCAGTCGGAGACACAGAGAAACATATTTGGGTGTCATCAGCGTACTGATAACACCGCACCCCATGTCTCCTGATGATCTCTCCCAGCGGTTTCATGTAAATGTTAAATAATGTTTCTTCATCAAGCAAATCATAGGAGAGAAAAAATTATGACAATGTTAAGTCACAGGCATGTATTTTGCCAAGATGTAGATCCTGGCAAAATGTATGCCTGTGACATAACATTGTCATAATTTTTTTCTCTCTTGCTCTTCTCAGTTCAGGTCATATGGAGGGACATTCATGCAGGCTGTCCCCTCCTGTAACTACTGCAGGAAATAAAATTTTAAGTTTCATTAGCAAGACAAAAGGAGATGCTCCTCTTGAGATCCAAGTTGCCTCCATCTTTTGTGAAGCCAATTAAAGCTGTTCTTTAAAATATCCAACTTTTTCAACACTTCTGCTATCACCACCACCATAATCAGTAGTAGAATGTAATTATTAAATTAATAATGGTAAATATTAATTATAGAAGACCAGCATGGTGTAGTGGTTTGAGTATTGGACTAAGTTTCTGGGAGACTAAGTTTCCATTTGGCTATGGCAAGCCACCAGGTGACCTTGGACAAATCACATATTTTATTAGTTAGTCAAAGGTCATTAATTGTACAAAATTACACCTTGTGTAATTATACCTTGGATAAATCTCACTCTCTCAGCCTCAGAGAATGACAAACACCATCTGAATAAAATCTTGTCAAGAAAACCTCATGATAAGGGTTCTGGAAGTTGGAAATGACTTGATGGCACAGAAGAACAACAAAAACTAAAACAGCAATAATTAATTATAAGAGAAAACAAGTTGTTTTTTTGTTTTTAACTGCCATCAAGCTGATTTTCATTTATGACAACCCTATGAATGAGAGACCTCCAAGTCACCCTATCATCAACAGGTCTTGCAGATTCAGGGCCATGGCTTCATTGATTGAGTCTCTCCATCTGGAATGTGGTCTGTTTCCTACTGCCTGCTACCTTACTAAGCATTAGTGCCCTTTTTAGTGAGTCATATCTTCTCATGATGCACCCCAAGGTGTTTTCATATTGTCCAAGCTACCTGTTTATGCTATGCATAGGAAATATATTATCATAACATGAACAAGTATCACTTCCCTAAAGGCACCAGATCCCATGTGATCTTGGAAGCTAAGCAGGGTCAGCCTCAGAATACTCCAATCAGGCATGCTGATTTTTAAAAACAAAGCAATTAGCTATATCAATTTGGGAATGTTTTTAAAGGTGGGAGGGATGGGGTGTTACCTTCCAGTGACACTCCAAAGAGACAAGAAGAGGTTCCATCCTTGACAGGCTGCTTTGCTGTGTAAATGTTAACACTGAAAAGAGCCTCACTGTGCTATGCCTATTTAGCCCTTATCATGAGTTCTGATATAAACAGATAGTGATTGGGAAGTAAAGAAATCTGCATCATTTTTACTGTTGGGTCTCCATATCCACAGATTCTGCATCTGTGGATTCAACCATCCATGACTTAAACATATATTAAAAATCCAAAAAACAACCCTTGATTTTGCCATTTTATATAAGGGACACCATATTACTATGCCACTGTATATAACGGGACTTGAGCATCCACAGATTTTGGTATCCACAAGGGGTCCTGAATCAAACCCCAATGGATACCAAGGGCTCACTGTATCAAAGCAACTATCTTAGACAAAAGCTAAGCAAAACCAAACAAACAATAAACCCACAACATCCCCATAACTATCACTGTTCTCCAAAAATAAAACAATAAAAATTTTAAAGAGTGATATGTGAAGTATACAGGTGCACACAAGCATACAGATGATTTACACATTATCCAGCTCTTAAAGGACCTTCAAAGTAATCAATTCTGCTTCAGCACTTAATGCACACATTCTACACTGACTCGATGCCAATAATAATAATAATAATAATAATAATAATAATAATAATAATAATGTTTATTTATATTTATATACCACTTTTCCAAATTAGATCAAAGCGGTGTACAACAAGAAGCACAATACAAAGTCAAAATAAAACATAACAGTCCTCTCTCCCCCTCAAGATGGTGGTCGGAAGGAGGGCTTCCTTCCAACTCATTTCCAAGCAGACACTTGTACCAAAGCCATTCCTCCAAGAACTACCACACTCTGATAGTTTTGTGGCTAATCTCCCTGCTTAGAATATGCTGGGTACTGCCCTGGGCATTCTTCAATAGAGGAGTGGCTTTGACTTTCATGTTAGTGGAGTGGTAATCTTGGGTTGTCCAAGGTTCTGAACCATATCCCCAGAATACTTTCAGGACATTGTATAGCTCCTTTAAAATCTGGACCAAAACCCAGAGAAAATTTAGTCATGATATGGAAGTCACTGGCTCCTCTTGCTTTGGTAATTTGCTATTTATAGAGGATCCTGGAATCAAACCCCAGCAGATATCAAGGCCCCACTGTAATAATTAGAGGAGACTGACATAAATCCAATAGACAATCCCAGCTAAAATAGACCTGATAAATCAATAACAAAAAGGCCATAAAACCTATTGGATGACCTTGGGCAAGTCACATGCTCTCAGCCTCAGGGGAATAGCAAACCTTCACCGAACAAATCTTGCCAAGAAAACCTCACAATAAGCTTGCCTTAGGGCTGCCATGTCAGAAATGACATGAAGGCACACAATGACAACAACAAAAGGATATTTGGTAAATCCCATTAAGTCAATAGGTCTACTCTAGCCGGGACTATATTATTTAATTTAATTATTTAATTATTTAACACTCCATGTCCAGTTTCCCTTTTGCAAGTATCAATTTTGAGCTTTGTATTTATTTCCTCCAGTAGCAAAGATGATCATTTGACCATTAAATGAGCAACATCACAGCCACTGCAATTGGAAAGTATAGCTGCAATGATCACTGGCTTAAACACTGACTTCTTGAAGAGGTTTGTGTTCTTGAATGGAAACCTGTAGAGCAGCACTATCCAAAGTCATGGTCCCTGAGCCTATGTTAGCCCACAGGCCACTGGCTACTCGCTCCTGATGAGTTTTGAGCAAAGAAACAAACAATGAGGACAAATATGGTGCTGGCACACTGGAAAAAATAATAATTGCCAGTCCCCTGTATCAGATAGCCTGACAAGCACTGCTCTGGGGGATCAAAAGAACGCCTATGCTTCTCTTGTAGAAAACATTGTACACCAAAAGATTGCAGTTTCTTAACCAATTTTTTCATGTCCATTTACTGATGTCAGCAGAACTGTGGACTATAACACAAGTCACGACACATATGTATATCTATGCTTCTGTAATGAAGGTTATACTGAACAAAACATGACTTTTGGTATAGCTGAGTGGGCATCTTCTGGAGCAGAGAGGCTTCCTAATTAATAGATACAACTAAAACGTCAGCTGCTTGACCTCTTTGAAAATTTATCAAAACTGCCTCTCTTTCCATGGAGTTACATGTTGGTGGTACTTCTTTTTTTGGCCCACACAGCAGAGCAAGTTATCACAGTGCCCTGGTTTTCTTATTTTATCCAGCACGGGTGTATTTAATTAATACTAATTAGGGTGATGATTATTAATAAGCCACAGAGGAAATCAAGTGCAGTTTCATCATGTATACATTAGCAAGACTTGTTCATTGACTATGATCTGCAATTTAAAATAGTTACAAGAGCAGAAAAAAAATATCTTAAATGCTTTTGATTAAAGATACATCCTTAAAAGATTTTATGTTTTGCTTTTGAATGTGCAGCAAAACAATTTTTTAAAAAGCAGAGAAAAGAAATAAATTACACAAGTTAGCCTCATTTTAAGTCAACACGTTTGACAACTTGGTGGAGTGGATTCAACCATGTGTTCTGAAGTGTAACAAGAATACAGATGTCAGACTTGGTTAGTCTGTCATTCAAAGAAGGCATATGAAATTGTTTCTTATGCATTCAGAGCTGAGAAGCAGATAGCAGAAATGATAATGTAAAGATATTTGAAGAACACATTGGATGAAGTACTCAGCTGACTTGTTGGGTAAAACCGGAAGCCTGAAAATTATGCAAGTTTCAATGAGGCCTTTAGTGCCTTCTCTTAAGCAGGGGATGGATAAACCAGTTGTTTGCATTCTCTTACATTAAAAGAATCAAATTCTTCCCATCAAATTTATGAAGAACACAGGAAATTTGATCATAAGAGGTGGGATGCACTAGTATAGTTGTCACTAGCCAAAATAGATTAAGAAAAGGATTAATTAATTCATGGAAGATAGACCAAGCAGCATCTACCCTTAGTAATGGTAGGTAATACAATTTCCATGTTCAGAAACTTTACTATATAATAAGATGATGACAACAAGCAGTAGGAAGTACTATCATCTTCATAATTTGCCTGTGAGTTTTCCAGAGCACCTTAGCTCTTAGTAAGATGTAGAAAAGCAAACATTTTATTACAGTTGTTAAATTCCAAAATGTTTAAATATTGTTGTTCCAGTAAGGGGTTGGAAAACAGTAATAACAGCTAGACTTTAAAAAAAGATGTATGGATAATCAGTTTAAAAAAGGAGTGCTTTTTTTAAAAGTCATTTGGTTTAAGCCAACATGTTTTAAGCCAACCAATCCTAGTAGGTTTCAGTGCAATATGTCAGCTCAGACAACTGCTTGCATGAGTGGAACTGAGAGGGTGCAATGTCTCCTCCACACCATAGTCTCTAGTGTACCCCAAAACAACTGTTCAAGAAGGCTGAGAGTTATGCTGGAGTCCCTTTGGAGACTGCGGCTGTACCAAGGGAAAGGACATTCTATTGACCTGAAGCAGTAATGTGATGTTGGATTTTGGACCTGTTGTAGCCCATGTGTGCTTGTATCAATTGGAGAGAAAAGTAGAATGGGAATGTTTATATCTACAAGCAATAACACATCTCAGTGAATAAACTTGTGATTAATCCCAAATCTAAATGAAGAACACGAAGAGCAACTTCAAGAGATACTAGTTTCATCTCCCTTTCTGTCCTTTACAATTTTAATAACTTGCTGCTAAGGTGTTGAAAACACACACAGCTAATCCACACCCAAACATATACATTTGTATTTTAAAAAGAGGGGTCTTCAGTAGGGCTGAAGGACATGTTTTGGTTGTTTGTGGGTTTCTTTAGAATTACACATGAGATGAGCATTCAGGGACTTCTCTTGTTTTAGGCTCTTCTTTGAATTCAGATAGATCATGAGCTCTTAAAAAGGGATGCAAACATTTTCCAGAAATATTTCTGTATAAAGGAAACAGTATTCTTGGGTATTCTGTGTGTGTTTCATGAAAGCCTAATGAATCTAGGTGATCCATCAGTCACACAGCAGAACTTGGGGAAATCTGGAGGTCACCTTCATGCGAGCTTTACATTGTAACAGGAATACTTAATATTAAAGACAGGCAATGCAATCTGGCAATAGAGAGATAGCCTACAAGTCAAGGGATCCTACTACAAAACCAATTACAGTGGTGCCTCGGGTTACGAAATTAATTCGTAACGCGGCCGCTTTCGTAACCCGAAAAGCCTTCGTAAGCCGAAGTGCCTTAGGCGCTAATGGGGAAAAGCCGCGATTCCGTGCGAAAAAGCCGAAAAAAGCACCAAAAGTTTTTTCGTAACCCGAAAAAACATTCGTAACCCGAAACAATAATTCCCTATGGGATTTTTTCGTATCCCGAAAATTTCGTAACCTGGGTATTTCGTATCCCGAGGTACCACTGTAATTCATGAATAGCTTCTTTAGATATTCTTATTATTTTATTTTAAAGAAGCTTTTAACCTTCATTAAAAGCATATATGCATACACATACATTAGACATTTATTTTGAAAACATGTACAAACTAGACAACACAATTAAAACAGAAATGGGTGGGTTCTTTCAATGGAATTGTCATTTCCAGTGATGACATCTAAATCCAGCCCTAACCCCTTTTTTCAGGGGGAAGACTTGCAATATTCAGTGTCATGTTCAAGGAAATAAATATACTTAGGATAGGCAGTTTTAGGTCCAAACACTGGAGAAATAATCCAGTTTGAAACCACTTTAACTGCCCAGGATCAGTGTTAGGGATTCCTGGGAATTGTAGTGTATTGTGGCACCAGAATTCTCTCGCCGATAGAGAAGGCTCAATGTCTCATAAAACTACAGTTCCCAGAATTCGCTAGCATTGAGCTAGGGCAGTTAAAGTGGTCTCAAACGGGATTATTTCTGCACCGTGTTTTGCACTTTAGAGACAGAATGGAGCATCTAGTGATGGTGTTAACAGGGTTTCTTTTTTCACATTACTGGGTAGGAACAGACTTAATATGTTAAAAACAACAACACCTGCCTTGCCCCTGCAAAATCAGAAAGCTGGACTAGAACTGTTCCCCTGGTGAACTAGTTTATATTCGCAATATCTTTTTAAAATACAGGGAACAACTCAAATATTCCATCTTCCACCACTCACTGTCCAAAGTGATTCCATAGTGACAATGGAAGTACTAGAAGCACATGGTTCATGTTTGTGGAGGAGATGCCATTCTCCCTATACTGGATAAAGAACGCATACACAGAGAGATGATGGGCCATCAGAGATTGGAAATAGGGTTTCTGGTCACATGATTTGGTTCTTTGTTGTAAAACAAGCAAAAGAAAGAAAATGGGATCCTTCAAACAGCTGCCATCTTTTCATGCCTTTCCTTGACATATGTCCAGAGGCCTTTAGACAGGTGGTCACTATAAAAGGCAGTGTAGATGAGGAAACAGCTGCTTTTTGCAGGAGCAGTTGTAAGTGGAATTTAGATGCCCCCCCCCCCTTTCTGTTTATTTCCTCTCTTTATTAGATATATCTCATTAGGCAAATGTCCAGCATTAATATTTTCTCTCTCTCCCTTCACATGCATTCAGTGCCAGCAGAATTTAACCTGGGTTATACCCCTGTATAGTTCACTAGTTAGGTATTTTACCCAACAGCAGGTCACGTTGTGCTACCTTATATGCTGAATTGCATTTGCCATTTTACTTCCTGGGGGAATGGGTGATGAGAATTGCAAATAAAGTTTGCAATGGCAGTAAAAGTAAAGTGGAGGATTTTAATGTCTCACATATATTGAGAAAGCCCAAACCAGAGGGTTTTATTACAGTGTGGCTTCAGCTTAAGCTGAAAGCTGCGTATGGCCCCCCGGGGCCCCCCCCCCCAATTTTAAGAAAGGCCCATTTAGGGGGTTAAAATTGTCCAAGCAAGCCATGCACTTCAAACCCCCTCAGATTCACATAAAACCCCTAGCCCCCCTATAACTCCCTTGATCCCTCCATTTCTTCTCAAACACTTTCATTTCCTGGAGTTTCCCTTTCAAAATGATGACTGGAGGTGATGAAATGTCATGGCCAGTCACCATTTTGAAGCAGGAATAGAGAAAAGAATTTTGTTTTGATGCACTCCAAGGGAAGGCCGCCTGCAGGGGACTCAGGGGTGGATTGGAAATTGGTCCCTGGCCCCCACAATTGCACAGCCATGATTAACTAGATTGGTGGTGTGGCCACACTTAAAATACTGAATACAGTTCTGGTTCCTTCCTTCTCAAAAAAAGTATATTCTAGACCTGGAGAAGGTGCATAAAAAGCAAACAAAATGATCAAAGCTTTGGAATGTCTTTTCATTAGTATTAGGGGCTTTCCAGTTTAGAAAAAAAACTTCTGACACAAGTTTTGATTAGTAGCAGAAACAAGATAAAGAGAAGTTTTTCTCCCTTCCTCATAATACTAAACTTGTTGTCATCCATCTTCTCTGTGAAGAAAGTTAAAACCCTTGGGACTTCCAAGTTTTGGGGAAAAAATATTGCAGAAGTTGCATGTCAGGAGCCTTTGAAAATAGAAAGGGATAACAGTTTTTATTCTCAGGCTAAAATGAGACAAAGGACAGCTACCATTTTCCCAGCACAAGCTCTTTGTAGGTCTATTAGGCACATTCTTTTTCACCCATTCTGGCAGGAACTGGCAAAACCAATTCTGAGTATTCCTTGCCTAACTTGAAGGTGTGTATATGTGCACACAAAAACTCAGAGTACACCAGGAATAAGGCCCTAGAGGCACATTGATTCCAATGAAATTGATTGCCGTGTTTCTTGTGTGCTCTTCAGTCCCCTAAAGTGGATCTGAGTTTCAGAAGCTTTCTGTAAGTGTATCAGAAAAATAAAATGTGAAGTCAGGGATATGCATGCAAAAATTAGTATTTCCCATATGTCTTGAAGACCCTAGAGTGCACTACCTTTTACACATGTGCATGCATATGTATATGTGCTTGTGTATGTGTGCTTGTACACACACACACACACACGTTTGGCATGGCTTTTCTAGTTTACTTTTTTGTTTTGGTCAACTTGCTGTTTTATCTATTTGAACGAGGGGAGAGGGAGGAAAGACTAATTAAAAGTAGAAATTTATATTCCTACAGAGAAGATAAACAGTTTACATTGTGACCAAGATGATCTATGTATCATCTTTAATTCAGAAGATTAGTAACATCCAGGCCATATTTTACATTATCTGGAGACATTTGTTGAATATTGGAGTCTGGGAAAGATTGTTTCCCTTCCTGCTCTAGATCTGACAATATATGTCAAATGAATGATATTACACAGAATGATATTCAGACGAATTGCTTATTCAGGCCATGGCAAAACAGCAACAATAGAAACCGGCTGAACGACTAGTAATTGCTAAATTCTTTGTCATTTATTTCCATTCCCCAAATGGTTAGGAGGAGGCTCTGCATAAAATAAAATAATGCATTATACATGTATCTATTTCCTTTCCTTTCTCCAGTAATAGGGAGTCTGAAGCCCTTGAAAGAAATTTAGAATGCCACAACATAAATCCATCTCATCAGTATGCAGTTGTGGCCATGGCCAGAATTCGGATCAGCAGAGACATTCTTATATTTGTTAGTATAGCAGAGGAAATAAAAGCCTGTACTTGTGTTTGTAACTACAACCAAAGACAGCTAAAACCATGCATGTACATGCTTTAACAGGCTCTAAAATAGAGTGGGTATCTGTGGAAGACTAGATAGGCACATTAGCGCACTAGGAGACATCGGATAAGTTCAACACCCCCCACCACACCTTACCCCACCAACAACCCCCTCCTTTTTGCCACCAAATGTCCCCAAACTAAGGGACATAGGGACATGTTTTGGAGTCTTCCTGGGCCACTAGAGGCAGGGACGTAGCCAAGGGGGTGGGTTCTTGGGGTCCGGACCTCCCCTTCCATTAGAAAAAAGAATAGTGCATGCTGCTGCGCCGCCGTGCCCAAGCCCCATTATAATGGTGGCACTTAGTCTGGACCCCCCCTTCCTAAAATCCTGGCTACGTCCCTGCTAGAGGACTTTAAAAAAAGGTATAGTTACTACTCCTGTGCTTTGAAGCTGGCACTGAATGATCAAAGAAACTAGTGTTCCAGTTATATCAAAAAGCACTTACTTAAAATGTGTATGTATTTTCTTTGGAATCCAGAAGAAATGTTGAACCGGAGCATGTGGCTTACATGTATGCAGTCCTTTGGAATGCAGTAAATCTGTTGGAAATTATATGACCGCTGTGTGAGAGGGTTTTTTTCTCTCTCTCTCTCTCTGCTTTCCTTTCTGGTCTCTAACAGACACAGAACTTATTTCTGTTTCCACAAATGAAAAAATAATGCTACACACAAGTCTTTCATAAACTGAGTATTCCAAAGAAATAACTTGTGGCATTTGTTAGCTTAACCTTTCTCAATAGGTAAAGGCTGAATGACTAAATGATGCAGTATGATGTTGCCTATACATTTCCTTTCCATTTTCTGAACTATAGCTCATTAAGTCTGTCAGGAATTAAGGCAAAATGTCTAACAGAATTCCGAGATATTATGATCCAAATTTGTATGACTGCTCTGAGTACTGTTAATCGGATGTTCAGAAGTGAAGGGAAAGAGGAGGGGCTCCTGTCCTGAACCGCAAAAAGTGCAGAATCACCCATTAACCTGAAAAGTGACAACAAATGCAACTATGGGAAGTGTATCTACCTTGCCCAGCTGTAGCAGTTTGATACTATTTTCATGCCTCCGTTCTATAAAATCCTACAATGTATAGTTTGGTGGCATTCTTGGAATGCTAAGCTAGAAAGAACTTCAATCTAAACTACTGAATTACAGCACTGGAGTTGTCTAGCACATAATTCCAACTACCACCCAAAACTGCACGTCTCATGATTCCATAAGGTAACACTAAAGTTGTTAAAGATGGATATAGTTGTGATACACTTGTGATGAGCTATCCAACTAGACCAGAGGTGAGCAACTGTGCAATGCTAGGAGGCCAACTGGTTTCCCAGGAGACCTTGGAGGACAGTACCTCCTCACCACACCCATTACCCCCCCCCCCAAAAAAGAATCAATAAAAGGTTGGTCCCAAATGCCCACTAACACCCTATAGATGGCATGGAGGCATATTCAAGATATTTTGAAACATTTGAGACCAGGGAAAGGACAACAGGAAATGAGAAGATGTCATTTTCTGTTCAATTCCTGTCCAAAAAAGCTTCCACTAGGTCTAAATTGGTCTCATATCCTCCAATTGTGGTGGGCATACCCTCCACACCCCAGAGGCCATTTGGGAGCATTTTGGAGCAAAATGTTTTTGACGCCTGGGGGCCACATGTGGCCCACAGGCCGCACTTTGCTCATGCTCATCTTGGCAACTGGGATAGCCCTTTTGTTTCCCAATAGTCACCACAGGGTTACTCATGAACTGTCCAGCCTGAAGGAGAGGAGAGAATTGGCTTTTATACCCTCCCTTTCCCCAACCTGTCTTTATTATTTTATTATTGGTTATTGTTTTAATATATTTGGAAAACTGCTTGGTGAACATCATCTGAAAAGTAGTTTCTAAGACCTGAATTATTTGTTCTTCTTCTTCTGGGTTGGCCCAGTATCATTAATATAGGAATAAGAGGCTAAATTTTTACATGTCTGCTTTGAAACAATGCTGTTTGTTTTGTGAGACAGTGGTACATCTTGCAATAACTCTGCCAAGAGCAGCACAGTGGTAATACATAGGACATAGTACGGATTTTAATGATGCTGTAGATTTATACCTTAAAAGAGACACTGAAAGCAGCTTACATCAGTATAAAAAAAACAATCAAATAATAAAGTAAAGGAATTAGATTCAGAAAGTGGTCGCAATAAGGAAAACTAGATAAAACTAGATAAAACAGCAGATTTAAAAATCCCACAGTTTCTGAGAGCATAAAAACTTCAGGAAATCAGAAGACTGAACAACTGTAGAAATTAACGTGTCTTAATAAGATGACCTGAGAGAGAGAGAAGAAAAAGAGAAGACGATAATCATGCTTCCATAGGTAAATGATAGAGCTTGGAAAAATTACTTTTTGGACCACAACTCCTCCAAACAGTCACGTCTCCAAATTTTGGCAAAGAGTTCCCTAATCTAGGGGTGCATCCACTGAAGCAGCCCTATTCTCCACTGCAGGCAGACAAATATGTTGCCAGGACACTGAACTTATTATATTTCCTTGCTAGATCATACCTGTACTTAACACTTTTGTGTGTGTTTTAATTGTATTGTTCTTTTAAATAGTAAGCTACTTTGAGTCCCAATTTTGGGAAAAAGCAGGATATTAATAATAATAATAATAATCACCAGCATCACCATCATATCTTATGAGTGCATTATAATGGCTTTATAATATTGTATTTTAACTGTGGGTTTATGTGTTTTTAATTAAGTCTTATTTTAACATGCTGTGCCCTATCTTGTGGACAGGGAGGTAATAATAATAATAATAATAATAATAATAATAATAATAATAATAATAATAATAATATTTTATCTTTGTTGATTTGGCATAATGAACTATTATACTGATCACTGATGTACTTTTTTTTTAACAGAATCATCATTGACTTCAAAATGGATATACTTGGAAATATTGATACAGACATAATTTTAGGGGAGATATTATATGGGAGATTACAAGTGAGAAGAAATTAAAGGCTATGAATGAGTTCTGTTTGCTGAACAAGCATTGTATCTCCAATGAAATTCATTTCCAATGCAGTAAGATGAATCAGTATATTTGCAACTGCTGACCACAAATGATCTGTATTCGATATTAAACCTGTTGCTCAGGTTCACTGTTGTTGGCATGTAAATTCAGGGTTTGCCCTTTTGAAAAAGTACATAAGGATTTGGATGACTAGTGCGCCCCGGAAGCTGCTACGCGATTCTGTTTGTTTTCTCTGCAATAGTGTTTTGCTGATTTTGCTCATGTTGCATCTGGAATAACACCGAGTCAGCTTTCCTATTGGAAAGTGTTGCCAGTGTAATCAAACCTCCTTATTCAGGAAAGGATCTTCATTAAAAATGAAACTTTTAGAAAACAAACAAATGAACAAACAAGGGTAATAATCCTTTAAAACAAAACAACCAAACAAAGACTAAAACAATCCAATAAACACCTGTTTATATGACTGTGCTTAATTGTTTACTTTTTTAGCCTCCTTGACTCACTTATCAAGGTACACCATGGAGTAACAGCTGTAGGATCCATCTATGCACACACCAATGTGTGGTTCCTTGCCACCTGAGAGTGAAGTAGATCAGATATCCAACAAGATGTTGCACCCACAACAGAACTGCCAAAAACTGTATCATGCCCCATGTCACAGCTCCAAAGTTGTGACAATTACTGTAAGCAAATATTTATAGAACAATTTTTTTACAACAAAATGGGAATCACAGCAAAACATTTTAAAGCACAGTGAAATGTGTTATAGCAGGAGCCCAAATACAACAAGAACGTGATGGGACCTGCATTTATATATCCAGGCTGGAGGTGAATGAAGCCTATTCAGGTACAGCCCTGCCATGCTCCAGTCTAAGTTGCCAATCTGATTGTCTGGTAACCAAGAGCCCATGAAAATGGTGTGGACTCCCTGGTAAAGTGCAGGAGGTGATGGAAAGAAATATGGCAGCTCCCCACTATCCTGTGTAACCCATAGCCTTGCAAAGTGTCTATACAGGTAATTGTGTGGCCCTAATGTTTCCTGTCTAGCCTTTCAATTTTTCCTTGTACATGGTCCCCACCTATTGGTGATAAGGCAAATGAAGACCCCAGTTTTAATCGGCATCAAGCTATTAATTACATTCCATCTTAGACAGTAATTGAAAGGTGGAAATTAAAATCCAGGTGCCACATTCTATTTTTACAATGAAATGGCAAAAAGCTTCTAATTTCTATTGCATTCACCTCCCAAACAACCTGTACATGTCACGGCTGCAAATTAAAGAGGAAGCAACAGGTAAGCCATATTTCATAAATGAACTACCAATAACAGGCTGTTCTGAGTCCAGATTTTAATATTACTTTTTTGAGTGACAACTACAAAACAAAAGCTACCTCATGCACTACTGGCTGCCATAAAGAATTTATGAAATACATATGCACATATTGACAAGTCAGTTCATATAAACTCACCATGGTTATCTCTTCTGCTTTGTGGCTTTCATTTATATCCTCAGACAACGTAATCAGTTCTGTTGCTTCTGTGAAGAAACACACATTAAAAAAGGTTTTACTCATACGTAATTATAAGCACAAATGAATAGTACAAATTAAAAGCAGATAGAATAAATAGTAATAGTGCAAGTTCTGGTCTGACCAAATATCCTAGATCCAAAGCCCCCACTTGGGCTTTGTCTAAGCATAGGAACTTTGGATTTATGTTTCTCAAATAGTGGAAAAGTTTCTTTTCAAACCATTTGCAAAGGTTTTGGGACTCAGCAATAAATGACCTCCTTCTTCTTTTCACGTTTTCAAAACCAAAATAACAAAGAAACCCATGCCACTATAAAGATGACTACATTTATTATGATGTAACCTTTCTGGGACTGAAGGATAATGAAGTGTTAACCAGATTCTCTCTGTCATACATAGATGTACATAGAAAATACAAATGGTTGGGTGGTACTTGTAAAGTAGGGTTGGAAATTGTGTGTCCCTGGGGTGCAACTTCCAGGATCCTTCACACTGGCTACTTGAAGCTTCAATCCAACAAAATCTGGAGTCCCACATAGTCCTCATCCTTGTTGTAGACAGTGAGGTCAGAAAAGAAGGAAATCAAATCCCTAAAGTACTGACAGTAGCAATTACGTTATCAACCCTGGCCATTCACAAGCCCATTTTTTTGCAGATAGTACAAACATCCTGGCTTTAAGTAAGCTAATTATCACATATTGTGTGATAAGAAGCCTTGATCTGAGTACAGTATTTAGTGAGAAATTAGTCCCTCTGGATGAACTATAATTAATCAGTCTCTTTCATGGGAAACTTTCTTTGAGCTCTTAACAAGTCAGACGGGCTATCTGTTTATGAAACTTGACTTTCTTATCTAGAAGACCAGGTGAAATCAAGGCCCTTTCACACTACTCAACTATAGCATTTTGATACTACTTTAACTACCATGTCGACATTCTATAGAATAATGGGATTTGCAGTTTAGGGAAGGGGTATTTAGAACTCTAAGTATCTCACCAAACTACAAACACTGGGATTCTGCAGGAGATAGTCATGGCAGTTAAAGTGGTATCAAACACTATAAATATATAGCGTGAAAGGGCCACAGAACATATGAGCTCTTGACTGCACTCACTGAAAGCAAAGATACCTTGCAGGAGTAGCTCCTTCTCTTCTGCACACATATCTATTTTGAATTTGGGTCATATGCTCCAAAATAAGGCCTAACCCATAAAACTAGACTGGCCAACTGCTTCTTAAGGGTACTTTATGCTACAGATGAATAGAAAATAGCAGGACTAGTACATTTCCAGTGCACAAAGTATTACATTTATAAAGGATTGGTATTTTTGTGATACTATTTTTGGTTCAAGCCCTAGTGAACTGTGAGTCAAATATAGCATTAGGAACTGCAAGTTGTCCACTAGAATAAAAAAAGTGTCCTGTTGATTAAACAAATATATAAAAAGAAACTGAAAACCAAAACAAAACACATGATTTTTAGTTCATACTTCATAGCACAACCAATTTTATGACTGTGGTTTCAAGATTCTAATACAGTTGGCCCGCTGTATCCGTGGATTATTTTTATCCATGGATTCAACCATACATGAATTGGAAAATATTTAAAAAATGAAAAGAAAAATTCCAGTAAGCAAACCTTGATTTTGCTATTTTATATAAGGGACACCATGTTATTACGCCATTGTATTTAATGAGACTTGAACATCCACGGACTTTGGTATCCACGGGGAGCCCTGGAACCAAACCCTAGCAGATATCAATGGCCCAGTGTATATTTAAAAATTATAGGCCACATATGTGTGCAGAGCAAGGAAAATGGGGGAAGATTTCCCTGATCTTTAAGTAAGGAAAAACAGGGTTTTGTAACAGTATCTTGAATCACTGATCCAAACATCTAGCCACATTAACTTCAAAATTACAGGCCCAATGAACATCTGTACATGTTACTAGTGCTAATTTCATCCATCTTTTCATCATGCTATATCAGAGGAACTTTCAATGAGGCATAGCCCCTGAAGGGCTGCTCATTCAGCACTCTCTAGTTGGGCAGCTTTTGACCCGCCTGTGTGTGTTTGCTAGCTTCCCTTACATTGAGCACAAGTGCTGACTTATTTGTTTCTTTTGATCCATCGATGATTTCAGCTGTGATTAGTGCTTTGGATGCCTGATGGAACAGCAACTAACAGGGAGAGGGCACAATAGATTGGAAGCAGAGTTGAGGTAAGAGTCCATGCAAAGGCAAAACAAATTCCATGGAGAGGAAAGATGTGGAGTTGCTTTGTTTGTTGTTGCATGCCTTCAGATCATTTGCAGTACATGATGATCCTAAGTAATTCATTTCAATAAGCTTCACTATTATCTGCAATTTCGTGTTTCCATGGTAGGTCCAAGAATGTATCCCCCACAGACACGGGGGTTGCACTGTAGATTCACAACAAACTATAGGTATACAACACAAATTAGGGGAAAAGACCTCTATATCAGAAGATATTGTTTTTAGATAATTCCAGCAACTTTAAAGGAATGAATCACCAGGCAAATAGGCATTATGTTAACAAAAGCTGGCACACGAGCTGTGGAAAGGCATTATTGCAAGAGAAGATTATACATATTTTGAAATGTTAAAATTGTTCTAATAGAGGTGGCCAGTGTGTGAAAGGTATTTAATGAAACTGGAACAGAGCCAATTCAGTTTTCATTTTATCAAATCCTAAACAGCTGGAACAAAAAAAAAGAAGAAGAAGAAGAAAAAGAATGCTGCCTAATTTGAAATTCAAGCACTGATTAAGAGAAAATGGAATCTGACTTTGACTTGACTTTCTGCAAGGAGCAAAACACATTCTGCACTTGTGAAGCAGCTGAACATAAGAAAAGCCCTGCTGAATTACATCAAAGACCTAGTCCAGAGGACATGATCAATAGCACCCTCCTACTTCTACTTTCTAGCAACTGCCTCTGAAACTGGTAGTAACAGATAGCATCCTGACTTGTAGCCTTGGCTGATCCTCTCTTCCATGATTTTTAAAATATAATATATACATTAACAAAGAAATCCCTGAACTCTTCCCTCATTTACAGCTCATATTTTCACCCTGTCTCTGACTCTATTACATCTTTTCCTCTCTGACTCTTATCCAACGCTTTAGCAGGCAAAGCTCTAGTTTGTACCCTTTCTCTTGTATGTTTCCATCATAGTATTTCATGAGCTGTGAATGGCTACATCTAACCAGGCATCGCCATCATATATTAATTATTTTATATTATTATATTTTATTATAATTATTATATTATCAGCCTTACTCCCAACTCCTTTATCAGCTCCAGAGTATCTTTTTGGAGCCACAAGGATCCATACACAAAATCCCAAGTGTGATCACACCAGTGCATTGTGTGAAGACACTATGGTACAGTACTAGCACTTTTATTTCCAGTCCTTTTCCTAATGATCCCTTTCCTAATGAACAAGAAATTTGCATTGATTTACTGAAACACTTTTTCAGGGAATATAAAAATTCAAACCAGCAGTCCAATGCACAACTGGGGGTGGGGAACAGGGTGAGGTGGAGGCTATTGTTACAGACCACTTTCCATGTTACATTTTTTAGTGCACACTACACTGAAAAATATAAAGCCTCAGCACCACAGATACATGTCTCGCTTACTCAGTGTAAAGTGTGTATGCTACCTCTTCTAGAGTTGAGGCAGGATTCCATTCAAACAGAATACCTAAAGAAGAGGTGGACAACAAATGGGAGTGTGGGCCAATGTAACCTCCAACTGTTTTCATGGTGCCTTGAAGGTTCCCACTGCCCCTTTTTAAAATGGCGAAACAGACACCACACCCCTGTGCTTTCTTTTTTAAAAAAAGGTTTAAAGCACTGGAAATGGACTTGCATGCAGTTCTGGTTTTGTCTGGAGGAGAGTCCTCAGAATTCAGAGCCTAGCATTGAATCTTAGGGCTTGGACTCTCTTCTTTAGCCCTTGAAGCGAGGAGGAGGAATCTCAGGGCAAGACCACTGCCTTGAAATATGTTCTCTCTCATCTGTCCCCCATATCTTGAAAAGTACTTTAGTCATTTGTTAGACTGTGTATTTTTATTTGAATAGCGTACTCTAAGCTGGTGTATTCTAAGCAGATATGGTTGATACCATGCTCAATGACATCATTAGGGACCATTCCTTGTATTATCACCAGGCTATCGTGTAGCATCACAAGGGGTCATTGTTAGATTTGCATACCCTCTAATTGTTCCAATTTGGCAAGGAGAATCTCAATTAATTCAACATCATCCCACGTTTTTATCTGCTTTTAAACTGTTCCTGTTTCCCTCTCCTCTTCCCACTTACCCTTCTTGTCCTCAGATTATTTCAATTGCTGCAAACTGAGTTCAAAATGCCAAAGTTTTCATTCAATTCAAAAGGGGGAGAGCAGAGGAGCTGGTGGATTCTTGCCCTTCCCTGTAGGCTCAGGTAGAAACAAACTGCTTTGGCCTTCCCTGGCTTGTGTGTTTTTCATCATCTTTTGCTATCTTGACCACATTTTAATTTTGGTTGGCCACACATGTCCCAGTTTTCATCTGAGAAATGTTGGAGGTTATGGATTTTCCCGTAGAATTTCAGGCCTAGAATAGTCTTGCCCATGCAACCCTTGTCAGGAGAGCATTGTGAAGCCCATGGTGGGGCCTGAAGTAGTTAGCTCCTGGACCCTCTGACATTGTTCACCTCACCATAAGAGAAGCTGACAAAACATTGTTAGCCCCTGGAGCAATGCCTCAATACCCACTTGGCACTTATCAGAAGAGTAGGATTTGCACTTTCTGAAAACCAGGAGGAACACAGCAGCTTTGAATCCAATTAGATAGGCAATTTTATAAGAGCAATTGCAGTAAAGGTATCATACAATTATGCCTGTCAGCCAATACCAACTCTAACAGCTTACTTCTGAAAGAAACACTTGCTTGCAGGCCCAGGTTTGGCTTGTGGAAACAGCTATGTGAAATGGCCTGCTATGATTTTATTGTGCACGGAAATATTAATTCCAGCAACCAAGCTTTTCTCCACTTTCTTTCCTTCAATATTGTCTGTTCTATATTGTTTACTCTCAGTCTAATATATGTCTTTAGGTCACTTCCACAGCATTTTAAAATATACAGTAAACTGCTGTTATGCCATTACTAGAGTTTTTCAAAAGTATGAGGCATTTATGCATTTTTCTCCTGGGAATACTGGCATACAAAATCCTATTGTCTGACAGGAAAAGTAGATGGGAAGAGCTACAGCTTTACATCTCACCTTTCCATGTTAAATGCCTATTAATTATTACTGACTTGGTTCAAATGCCAGATAGTGTAGATGATGTAGTGAACGCATGGCTCTCGAGGTACAGATAGCTCATGGTCTGAAAGTGGAAAAGGCAACTGTGCAAAACTTTCACCTGAAAATATTGAAGGTGTGTCAACTTCAGAAGATGTTGAATTCCCGCTCGCATCATTCCTTTGCAGCATAGCTAGTGTTGATAGATGATGCGAGTTGCATTCCAACATCTGGAGAGACACACACTTCACATCCCTGGTAAGGTCTACACCAGGTTAGATGCTCTGACTGGATATAGCATTTGTTGGTCTTCCTGTTTTCTTTTTAAAATAGTCTTGATTGGGCAGTAAATGTAGGAGGTAAGTTGAGTTTGTCATGGCTACCATATACATCAGGTTGCTTGTATTTATCTTGGCATGTTACCTGAAGCTACAGTTGTGCAGTAGATCAGGAGAATGGGGATGAATGGGAACTAGATACCAAGCAGGTCTACTGCAGCCGAGAGACTGAGTTGTGTGAACCAAAATTAAATGCTGTTAGTGCCATCTGCACTCACTGTGTAGCCTATCCAAGCCCTTCTCCTCTCCATCTGTCATTGGCAATGAGAGAACTCAATACCAGTCAATCTTACAGAGTTGCTACAACGATTACTGGTAAAATGTATGCAAAATTATTTAATCACTTTTTTTTTGCATAAAACATTTTTTTCAGGGGGAGGAGTGCATTTTCCACCCCCAAATGATGTTTGACATGGGAAGCCAAGCATTTCTCTCAGTCTCACACTTTCTCTTCAAGGAGAAGTAAATTTGTGCACATTCTAGAGGAGAGCTATGTACACTACTACTTTGAGCTCATTGGAAGAAATGCAACTAATAAATAAAAAATAAGTGCTGTCAGGCTCAACTAGATGCCTGATGATATTGGAACATCAATCTTTTCTGGCTATAGAAATGAAATGGCTTTATCTTATGTTGATAGTGCTGCCCTAAATGAGTCTGGAAGGCTATGCCTTGCTCTGACACCGATTGCAGCAGTTGCCCCCTGAGAGCTACTGACAACAGCAATTTAGATAATTTGCACTTAATGGAGTTGCTTATTCTTTCTTAAGGAGTTGCCACCAAAGGGAAAGAAAAGAAAGAGAAGTTGCCAAGGAAACCCTTCTGAAACATTTCCGTGGCTTGAAAAATTATCCTGTGAAAGAAGTCCTATATGGCATTGACTGCCTTTTGAAAACCTGCCTCTTCAATTCATCAAGTGGTCATAGAAGGCCATTACAATGTGGCTTCATTGTATTTCACAGCCCTGGCATGTCAACGCACTGTTGCAATGAGATCTCTCACGTGGAAGATCTATTGTCTTCTTTGAGCAACTACTCAACAGACCAGGTATATTTGTGGACTAGCAAAGCCTATTAGTATGATGATAGTTGTGTTTTTACCAGTGACATAGCAGAACCTTGACATTACAAGGACAAAGAACTTGGGCTTTTTTGATTTGTAGGGATAGCCACATCATCTGTGCCCCATATCCTCTCCTTTCCTGTTCCTTCTGAACTTACGTGCAATAGGGAGAGGAGGGGTCTAGAAACAATATATTTGCCATAACCAGAGGGGGAGGGGTCCAGAATGGATCCCCCAGATATGGCAATCGCAGACTGTAGTTTAGTGAGGCCTAAGAGCTACCTCTATGGTATGGAAAAATATTTTTAAGTGACTCAGTCTTGAACATGCAATTAAGATCTACTAGCTTTACAAAGGATCCTGTCTTGGAATAATTAAAGACAATACCAAAGTACACTGTTAAGCACTATTATTCCACTTTTACTGCTATGACTGCCTCCTGTGAAATCCTGGGATTTGCAGTTTAGGGAAGGGCAGTTAAACGTTTTGACCAGGGAGCTCTCACTAAACAACAGCCTGCCCTTGCCATACCTGGGGGATCTGTTCTGGACGCCCTCCCCCCCCGATGTAAGGCAAATTTCATGTATGCTGAAGTCCTATTGATTTGAATGGTGGCACACCATTTTGTCCCCCGCTGCTTGCCCTCCACATAAGCTTAAAGCCGTGTATGGTGAGGGCACGTATGTCGAGGGCATACTTTACAAACCCCAGAATGCCACAGGAAGCAGCCATAGCACTAAAATGGAATAACAGCACTATAATAGTGTAGTGTGGTATTCTCCAAAAATGGCTACAGACCTGGGTTGTTGCTATAGACCAATACAGTGTCCTGCATTTTAGGCCCCTTTCATGTTACGTAATGATAACATTTTGATACTACTTTAATTACCATGGCTCCATTCTCTGGAAGCCTAGGATTTGCAGCTTAGGGAAGCTTATTTAGAATGATTTCTCAGAGAACTCTAGGCCTCATCAGCCTTCAAATTCCAGGATACAGCCATGACAGTTAAAGTGGCATCAAACTGCTATGATTGTGCAGTATGAAATGCACCTTACATTTCTCCAGGCTTGTCTGGTGAAGACTTGTTCTCATGACAATGTAACCTGATCATACTTTAAAAAAAATTTTTTTTAGAGAATGCATTACTTGTTCTCCTCTGACAACATTTAGCTTAGTTTGTTGCACAGCTGGTGCACACTATTTGACTACCTAAGATGGAATAGCAAATGGGGACCCCCTCCACAGCACAAGGCAAAGAGGTCATATTTATGTTGGCACCTGAAGCCGAAAAATCCCACACATACCTTTCCTCCTCATTCCTGGCAGTAAAAATACCACAGTAATAACTATTTGCTATCTGAGTACGATCCTCAAATTTAGCTTCCTAAGGTAGTTGCTACACATTGCTTAAAAACAGGCCTGGACCTAGTTTACTGAGGCCGCAGCTTCAACCTGAAGAGGACTGGAAAATGCAATAAAGAGACTGACCCAAGAACTGATTCTTGAGCTGAGTGTCCTATACTGGAATTGCCATAGTGCTTCTTGTCATTGTTGTGTGCCTTCAAGTCATTTATTACTTGTAGCAACCCTAAGGCAAACCTATCATAGGGTTTCATGGCAAGTTTCTTTAGAAGAAGTTTGCTATTGCCATCCTCTGAGGCTGAGAGAATGTGACTCACCTAAGGTCACCCAGTGGGTTTCATGGCTGAGCTGAGATTTGAACCCTGGTCTCCAAAGTTCTTGTCCAGTATTCAAACTACTATGCTACACTGGCTCTGTGATAGTTCTAAGTGTTGGCAAATATAACATTTTGGGAAACAGCAAGTATTTGAAATATAAAACTAAAAAGAGAACAAAAACTACAGCTTGCATCACCACCATGTTTCCAAGCATGTGGGAATGTGAGTAGTTAATACTGGAGCTACAGTGGTATTCAACTGGATCTGTCACATCACCCGCTTCCTTGAACTAATTGCATTGTGATGTGTGATCTCCAGACTGCAGAAATAATCCAGTTTGACATCACTTTAACTGCCATGTCTTAATGCAATGGAATTCTGGGATTTGAAGTTTGGTGAGGTATTTACCCTTCTCTGTCAGAGAGCTCTGGTGCTACAACAAACTACAAATACCAGGGTTCCATAGCATTGAGTCATGGCAGTTAAAGTGGTGTGAAACTGTATTATTTCTGCAATGTGGATGCAACCATTAACTTCTTTCTCAATACTATCTATTTGTGTTTTCCTCATTGAGCTGACATTTGTGGCAAGCCTATTATGATCACCTGTCCATATACCTATGACCAACACAATCTTAGACTGTGTGTTCCCATAGGCCCCATACAGACTGCCAAAATAAAGCTGCATCAGGTCACTTTGGAGGTATGCTGTTTAAATGATGCATGCATCCTAAGGGTCTGGAAGCTGCACCAAAGATGCGCTCCAGTCTTTAGGACTGGATCATGGCTTTGGCATGGCTTTCAGACTCTTAGGACGCATGCATCATTTAAACAGCATACCTCCAAAGTGACTCGAAGCAGCTTCATTTTGGCCCGTCTGTATGGGGCCATAAATAAGAATTGTTGATTCAGACTCCCGGTATGTGCTTTCTTTCATCTTAACTTACTTTAAAAGGTTGTTGAATGGATACTATGTCTGCAAGAGTGCCCCTTTAGAACTATGTACAAAGCCATGACCTCATGGTGGTAAAGATGGGATCAAAATAGAAACAAACTAGCAGGTCTGGGTGAATACCATTGGAATAAACCAGATATTACTTCATTGGTGCAAGAACTACAGTACTTCATTTTCATTTACTACATTGTAATAAACAGGATGTAGTCATATATACAATTTAATCTAGTTAATGCAGCCCATCTTGACTAGGAAATCAGTCTGAACTAAATCTACATTTCATATGTATTAACCTAATATGAAAACATGGAAAAAATATGCATATTTGTAACTCAAAACTGAATGAGATTTCAGGTGGTCATATAGGTCACCAAATATACCGTACTAAGAAGCTTATCGCTCAGCATTTTAAACTGGCTCCAGCCTCCTGGGTTGGAGCCGGGATGCGGGATGAAGGCAGGGATTATTAAACACTAAATCGCCGCTGAGCCGCCGACTGTCATCAACCTGGGTCCCAGCCTGGTCCCAGCCATGCTCCGCTATCACTTTTTAGAAGTGGGAAAGGTTTCTGACTTCTAAAAAGGGCTGGTGAAATGTGGCTGGAACCTGGACTGATGGTGTCTGGTGATTCAGCGGTGATTGATTGTTTGATAATCCCTGCCAGTTTAAAATACTGAGTGATAAGCTCCTTTAACTTTCCTTTTAGGACAGCTTTATGACAGTTACAAGGACAATATTAACTTTTCTCACAAGCAGTGAAGAAGAGATAATAAAAAATAGTGATTGTAAAATATAGATAATCCAGTATTATTTGTCCTTGTGTTGCTGGTGGATTTAAATACCAAGATTACATTTCTAGGTTAGCCAAGAGGAGAAATAGATACTAAAACAGCAGAAAGTGGACCACTGAATAAGACAGCATTTTTCAGGGTCCCATGGTGTGAACTGAGATACCCATCCAGGCTTTTTTAAATAAATATTTTGTAGGGTTTCTTCATCAATTGCATAACTAATTGCTATGTGGATCTCTGCCAGAGACAGATGGGGCTATAATGTGGCACTAGGCTGCATTTCCAGGTTCCATCTTACCTTATGTTGTCTTCTGTGGGCAAATTATATGCTGTGCCCTCTGAGAATCCAATGGATATACATACATTATTTCAACTATTATAAGTAGTTAGGAGCAATGGGGCCTACCTCTTCATTTGGTTGCTGTCGTTTTATGTCTTCAAGTCAATGATGACTAATGGCTGTGTTACCATAGGGGCTTTGTGGCAATATTAATTCAAAGGAGGTTTGCCATGGCCTTCCTCTTTGGCTGAGTGTGTGCCTTGCCCAAGATCATCCACTGTGTTTCCATGGCTAAGTATGGATTCAAGCCCCAGTTTCCCAGAGTCTTAGTCAAACCATTATATCACATTGGCTCTTCATACTTTTGATACCTCAGCCATTATAAGCAGTATGAACAATGAGACCCACATCTTCATCTGGAGATCAGCCTAAACTTAAGTCTGTGAAAGACATGCAAATACAAATAGTTCAGAACAGACCATCCATTTCTATGCAGCTGTCTTTAGGATTCCCAGAGTAAAAACTGGAGAGGGCTCCTGTCCTTTTTATAGTTGTAGAGAAGAGGGAATTAGTAAGTGTTGCTTTCCACACAACCAGGTAAGAAGCAACATATGCTGAAATGCCCTCTTCTGCACAACCATTAAAGAAGGAAGCATTATTTGTGCCAGTGTGCCAGCACTGTTGCACTGTTTGCACCAAACAAGCTAGATTCTGAACTCCAAATTACACATGCTATAGTTAGGATGAGCCCATGGAAAGGGCCTCCTTGTTTCTGTACTTTTAACAGTTAAGTAAAAGTGTGCACAAAGTTACAGCTGCTGAAAATCCCTCTTCAACACAACTGTAAAAGGTACAGAAAGCCTGCCCTCTCTTTTATGTGGCCATCCTACAAATTGTTAACATTTGTTGTGGGAATTGAAATTTTGAGTGATGCACTGGTTATGTGAAGGTAGCTTCATCATCTCCATTTTTGATATTCTCCTTCTGAGTTAAGCTTTGCCCAACAGTTGACTTGATTTGATTCCATATTTGCCTTTTTAAACCTTTACTTTTGTAACACATGACTTACAAAACTCTCTGCCATCCAGAGGCACCTAATGCACCCACTCCCACTTTTCAGAAGTACTGTGTGATATGCTATAATACATAATAGATGTGCTGGGCTTGCAATTTTTTTTTCTTTGTACTACCACCCCCCAGAACAATTATCCAAAGCTGGGGATTGTGGAAATGGTAATCTAAAATGTAACTTCCAATCTCTGCTTATGGGTCCATGATTACCTTGATAGGGTAACATTTGTTCCCACTGGCCTTTATGACATCATCCAAAGTTATTTTTGAGTACCGGTATCTCTCTAAACCATTTAAATTGCTTACTAGAATTATTTTACAAGTGTATATTTTCCTGCAGGCACTTTTATTATCAA